>NC_141693.1:271902712-272485212 GCF_964263255.1 Lissotriton vulgaris | reverse complement strand
GTAAACCAGTATATAACCACCTATGTCTCTGGGTCTTGTCATGTGATCAAGTCCGGGTTTCCCGGACGAAACGCGTCATGCTGCCATCCCCATTGATGGAATAAAAGCACACTATCTCTTTTGAATCCTTGGTCGTGTGGTCTGTACCTGGCTGTGTCCGTCTGGTTTCCTCGGCGCTTCAGGATTGTGGATCTTGATTCATTTGGCGAATTGGCTGAATTCGTCTCTACGGACCCTCTCGTCTCTTCACACTGCGGCTGGTTTGCAGTTTTGGCCGCTCTCGCCTTTGGCGATTGTTTGTTCTCCGGAAGGAATACAGCGTTGCCAGCCCCCCGCGACCCGGAAGTTGACACGGATGTGCATCGCGTCGCGGCCGCCGATGGTTTGCTGTTTTCCGTGAGGTCTCGTTTGGCTCGAAGGAACCGAATCTTTCCTCGCTGACAGTAAATTAAGGTGAGCCCCTGGCGCTTGAAGCTACCGTGTAGGTTAATCGTGGGTCTTTGACGAGATACGAGGAATATATTGTTGTTCACTTTCTGAAAAGAAAAGACGTGTCTAATATCACACGTGGAAAAGACTGTTTGAACTGGTGCTTAGTTGTTTGATTATTCCGCAAGTAACATGGCGATGGCAGCTGACATTTTCCGAGACAGGGAGCAAGCAGCAGATGCTCTTTTTTTAAACCTGCCGGCAGTTGCAAATAAAGGGGAGAAACGTATAGAACAAACCAACGAGGGTAACGATGTAAAAACAAAATTGAAAAAATTGGAAAAATTGCTCCGGACGGAGCTTACTAAATGGTGGGAACAGAAAAGCCTGGAAAAGTATAAAGAAGTGAAGAGAGTTCCGAGAGGCTTAAGAGTATTAATAGCCCCCTCTTTCGAAAATCCCAATCCCCTGATGTTAAAAGAATGGGCTCAGCATAACCTCGATGCATCCATGGGTATGGTTTGCATTTTAATTAAATACGCCGAAATCGATAGAGTCGAACTAATGGCTCAGATAGAGAAACTCAACCTTGAGCTGAACGCAATGGAAGATCAAGAGGCAATTAATAAAGGGCGGGAAGACATCAAAAAACGGCTCGATAAATACGAAGAGACCATAAAGACCCGCAAAGCCTTTAAATTTGCCAGAGACAAGGCTGACTATGAAAACGGTAGAATTTTCACATTTTCAAGGAAATTTGAGTCCGTTAAAAGGCAAGCTTTGACAACATCTGTGCCAATGTCAGCAAATACATCACAAGTTTCGCAAAATCAGCAAGTGGGTGCACCCAATGGTTCTGATACAGACATGAGTTCTATCTACAGCAGTGGAGGGTCTGATGATGAAACTAATGTGCAACATCCTGGAATCAGTAGTTTTACTCCATCTGAGGAATTGGTTTTTATGGTGGAAGATCGGCGGAACACCTTAAGATCGAGAGGGACTCAGCCAGCAGTAACAACAGGAGGAAGAGGCGAAACAAATCCCGTAAAGAGAGGAGGAAACGCCAACAACTACGGGAAAAAGAAAAGAGGAAGGGGAAATGCCCAGAAGAAGTAATCAATAATCTGTTGAAATTACCCACTATACCACCATGTGGAGTAACAATGCTGGGCACGGAATTGCATGAGGATCAGGATAATGATGAATCTAATGCATTAGCTGCACCATACCATGATGAAATAAATGAAAAAGAAAAAGAAAAAGAAGAAAACTTGAATAAAACAGATAAAAATTATATTAGTAGTGATTGCTACTCTGTTAACTCTGAGGTTGAAAATACGGTAATTAATTTGACGGAACTTGATCTCAATGCAGCTGAAAAACAGCTTCTTTCTTTGGGTCTGTCCTACTGCCCCAACAATGGATTTAAATATGTGCAGGCCAGAATAGACACCTTCAAATTCATAAGGAAACTCAAACTCCTTAAATTCCACACCACAAATAAAAAAAGTGAAAAAGCACGAGCTATTATCAGTGAATCTCAAACGCACAAAAACTTTACTATTGCTGATACTTTGGCTCTCAAGACAGCTCATTCGCTAATCAATGATGACGATGCCCCAAACAATACTCAGGAGGTTTTAGGTGCTATGGGAATTAGTAGTGGTAGTGCGGGTGACAGTCCCTTCTGCCCTAAGTCCACTTTTATTCCGGTAATGCCTCGGGATGCCATCGACATCTTCAACGACAGGGTTGTGGAAGATTTAAAAGATTTGAACAAGATGGTGTCTAAAAACAAGAGAAAGAGAAGCTATAGAGATAAACAATATTCTCTACTGATGCAAAAAATTAAATCCAGAGGTGACATTATTGTCAATAAAGCGGACAAAGGTGGCAATATTGTCTTATGGCCTCGCACTTTATATCTAGAGGAAGCGGAAAGACAATTAAATGACCCAGCTTGTTATAGGAAGGCTTCTTTTAATGAATTGAATAAAGTCAAAACTCTTGTTCATACTAATTTGACTACTTGGAAGAGGGAAGGACTTATCAGTAAAAAAGAATATGATTTTTTGAAGAAAGATTTTCCAATCACTCCAACGTTGTACCTTTTACCAAAAATTCATAAAGGCACAACCCCTATACCAGGACGACCCATCATCTCCGCCCAAAATAGTTTGTTGGAACCCCTCTCCAAGTATGTTGACTTTTATCTACATGAATATATGGAGGCCTTGCCTAGTTACTTAAAAGACACTGGTGACTTTTTGAAGAAACTGAAGGAAGTTGTGTGGAAACCAAACTATCTGTTTCTAGTCATGGATATTACATCACTATACACCTCTATAAATCATGTTGATGGTATTAATGCAATTGAATACTTTTTATCTTCAAGAGACATTAAGTACTACGCACATAGCAAAATGCTTATCAGCATGATTGATTTATGCCTTAAGAACAACTTTTTTCTTTTTAATAATGAAATCTACCAACAACTGCGGGGTGTTGCCATGGGTGCGTGCTTCTCCCCCAGCTACGCGTGTTTACACGTGGGCTGGTGGGAGAGGCACGTCCTGGGTGGGATCCGCAGTTGTTTGGATGAGGATGAAATTGGCATTGTAAAAATGTGGCGTTTCATTGATGATGTCTTTATAATTTGGCAGGGGTGTAGAACATCAGCAGAAGAGTTTGTCAGTAATATCAATAATAACTCTTTGAACCTAGAATTCTGCGCTGACATCAGCAATGTAAAAGTTAATTTTTTAGATGTAGAGGTGTACATAAGGAACAGTGAGATCATGACTAGAATGTATAGAAAAACCACGGCGGGAAACTCAATTTTACATGCGCAGAGCAACCACCCACACCATCTTATTAAGAGCATCCCCTATGGGGAGTTTTTAAGAATCAGGCGCATATGTAACAATGAAATTGATCTTATGATTTGCTTAAATGGGTCTTACCAAAGATTTTTGCGTAGAGGTTACAATACTCTTAACCTCACTGACTCTCTGAAAAGGGCTTTGTCAACTACATTATTGGCCACGATAGAAGAGCCTCCTTTAGTCATTCCTGAGGAGGAAGTTTCTGTGTCAGAGAAAACTTCTATTCGCCTAATCACCACTTTTAATAACCAACATAAAAAGATGAGGCAAATCATTAAATCTAATTGGCCCATCTTAAAAACAGACATTGTGGTGGGCCCTATGTTAGAAGATATGCCTAACATTACTTTTCGAAGAGCACCCTCTATGAGGGATGCTCTGGTTAAAACTAGCCCTGAAACCATTGTCAAACCTAACTGGTATTCTAACAAAGCAGGCTTTCGAAAATGTAGTTCATGCCGGGCTTGTAAATTCGGTGTGAACACCAGCGAGTTCGTTGAGGGTCTTACCAATGCTGTAATTCCGATTAAGAACACATATACCTGCAAAACAGACCATGCGGTCTATGTTTTAAAATGCACGTGCGATTTGCATTATGTAGGTAGCACGAAACTGCAAGTATTTAATCGAATTTTACAGCACTTACGTGCCATTGTAAATTCTGACCCAAATTACCCAGTGGCACGGCATTTCAAGCTGGTTCATAATAACAACCTCAATGACCTGCAATACTTTGTTATTGATTCAGTTCCCCCAAATAAAAGGGGTGGTGACAGAGAGAAAAGGCTCAGGCAATTAGAAAGCCAATATATTCTGAGGCTTAACAGCAAGATCCCTAATGGCCTGAACATGGGAGAAGACCTGAAAAACTTTTTGTAAATTTGTCATATGCATGATCTCTTATAATGGATTTTTTACTATTTATGGTTTTAATCTATTTATTCATGATGTGGTTGGCTCATTAAGATTTGCTCAAACTATTTAATCAAACATGTAATCCGACTGTGTTATTATGAGATTTGGTTTCCAACCATCAATGCTGACTTTGATATTGAGATCAATCGTTTACATCTCCTCCTAAAAACAGCATAATTTATGCATTGCCGATTTTTGCACTTTTTTGTCACTATGCACTTTATCAACACTAGTTTTCTGCTCCAGGGCACCCCTGGCTATATAATGTTTGTTCCTGAATATTGTGATTCAGCACTTTGCACTTTTTCCTCACACTTTTTGAATTTAGTAGTGGTTTTTAGATCAGTATACTGTAAAAACAACGGACCCTATGGGCATTGATTTTATTGTCATTCAGTTACTATATGCACTTTAATTTTGCGACAAACCATTAGGGCACTTGCCCTCTATACGATGAACACAGTGTAGATGTTCAACAAGGTTGATAATGTATTGTTGCAGATATATGCATTTGTGCATGGAGTTTTATTACATTTAAACTTTAAATGTTGTTTTTTACAATATGAATGACACTTCTTCCATGTTTATTTATGTGGGAGGAGCTCCGTTTGTAAACCAGTATATAACCACCTATGTCTCTGGGTCTTGTCATGTGATCAAGTCCGGGTTTCCCGGACGAAACGCGTCATGCTGCCATCCCCATTGATGGAATAAAAGCACACTATCTCTTTTGAATCCTTGGTCGTGTGGTCTGTACCTGGCTGTGTCCGTCTGGTTTCCTCGGCGCTTCAGGATTGTGGATCTTGATATATATATATGTATGTTTGTGTGTATGTATATATGTGTATGTATATATATGTATGTGTATATATATATATATATATATATATGTATGTATATATGTGTATGTATATGTATATATGTGTATGTATATATGTGTATGTATATGTATATATGTGTATGTATATATGTGTATATGTATATATGTGTATGTATATATATGTGTATGTATATATGTATATATGTATATATATATGTGTATGTATATATGTATATATATGTGTATGTATATATGTATATATATGTGTATGTATATGTGTATGTATATATATGTGTTTGTATATATATGTATGTATATGTGTATGTATATATATGTATGTATATGTGTATGTATATATATGTATGTATATGTCTATGTATATATATGTATGTATATGTCTATGTATATATATGTATGTATATGTCTATGTATATGTGTATGTATATATATGTATGTATATATGTATGTATGTGTATATGTATATGTATGACACAAAGTACCCTCTGCATTGAGAAGGCACACATCAATGCTCGGCCCTCCAGCCTTCATGTGCTTTCTGCTTTCCCTCTCTGGCATATAATCAATTTTGCCGACGTGTTTCTGGGCACAGGGCCCCTTCTTCCTGGGCACGGAAAAACACACAAGATGCCTGCATTGGTTGTTTCTAGCTTTATTTAGCAGCATCCCTGCTTCCCGTGGCCATGTGATTCGTTGGTTGAACCCCGGGGCATTATGGGGCATGAAGTTTTGCATACAGGTGATAATTTCCTTGCAGTCAGTTCGAGTGTGCTTTTGAATTAAAGTTCCATTTTCTCCTCTTAGTGAGTTCCAGAGATGGATATGCAGGAAAATGTGCAATTATGAGCATTGCGCTGTTTAAAGTTCGGAAAGGTTCTGAACTTCACCCTAGTGCATCCTGTAAGTGACGTTTCCTCCACTGTTGATGGTGCTCTTCTCCACGGCCGGGCTGCCGTGCGAAATGTATGACACAAAGTACCCTCTGCATTGAGAAGGCACACATCAATGCACGGCCCTCCAGCCTTCATGTGCTTCCTGCTTTCCCTCTCTGGCATACAATCAATTTTGCCGACGCGTTTCTGGGCACAGGGCCCCTTCTTCCTGGGCACGGAAAAACACACAAGATGCCTGCATTGGTTGTCTCTAGCTTTATTTAGCAGCATCCCCGCTTCCCGTGGCCATGTGATTCGTTGGTGGGTCCTTGGGGCATTATGGGGCATGAAGTTCTGTATACAGGTGATCATTTCCTTGCAGTCAGTTCGAGTGTGCTTTTGAATTAAAGTTCCATTTTCTCCTCTTAGTGTCTTGTGTGTTTTTCCGTATGTGTATATATATATATATATATATATATATATATATATATATATATATGTGTGTATGTATGTATGTGTGTGTATATATATATATATATATATATATATATATATATATATATATGTATATATATATATATATATGTATATATATATATATATATCCACCAAAGCAGGAAACCATTTGAAATGAGGCCACAGGGAGATACTGTTCCATCAAGTTTAATGGCAGCAGGCAAGCAGGTGATGGAAGCGGGACCCGCAACAAACAAACTATTGACGCCAGACGCGTTTCGGCAATCAAACAGTCTCTTCTTCTGTGGCGTATTGTCCAAGAAATGAGAAGCTCTGTTACCTGGCGCGCTATTAAGTATCCGCGCCTGACCTTAATGGGTGTGGCCGAAAGCACAGCCCCCTGGATGCTGTTATGCGCCAAATGTCTTCCACAGTGGTCGCGCTTACTCATTCCCCAAATTAGGCATTTTAGGAGCAATATTATCTCCCTGTGGCCTCATTTCAAATGGTTTCCTGCTTTGGTGGATTTGTAACGGCTGTTCCGGTCGTGAAGCGAGGCCCACCGCAGTGAAAGGCGGATCCTGGCAAGCGCCGATTTGACGTTTGGACATCAGGAAAGGGAGTAAGGCTGGCGACATGCAGGGCGTTGCCAGCTTTTCCAGGATGGCCGCACTAAAGCGGGGCAGGTGAGAGCGGATGCCTGACCCCTACCCACTTGGGATTGAACTCTGCCTAAATTGGGGAACGATTGGCCTCCTCATAAAGGGAAATGTTGGAGTCAATATTAGATGACTCGAGGACTTGGTTACATGCCCTGAAAATGAAAAGAAAATGAAGTATAAAGGGACAGGGTAGGGGAACCTGGCAGATCGGAAGTGGTGAGGCGGGGGGGGGGGGGGGATGCAGGACCAAATTATAAAAAATAAAAAAAAGAATTTGCAGCACAATAGGTCTCGCATTTATGAGAGTTTGAGCTATTGGCATTGTAAATGACAATGCCTTTTATATATGTGTTGTTTTTTAAAACTGATAAATAAAAGGCCTTGTCATTTACAATGCCAATAGCTTCCAATCTCACAAACACAAGACCTATTACATTGCAAATGCGTGCTATTAAAATTTTAAAAAAGCGTTGGGAGAGAGCGTGTCCCACCTGCAACAGCAGACAGGACAAACCTATTTGTGATGATAGTGCTCGGAAGTTGTAATTCAAACCTACCGAGCAGCAACACACGTAATGGGGGGTGTCGCCATGGGAGGTTACAAAAGGACACCAGACGTTACTAAGGCGGGACTACTAAGCCTTTTGACCAATGAACAGCCACAGTTTACAGTGGACAATGACACAAGCCAATGAAAAATGTGGGTGGAGAGTGGGCGGAGCTTTAATTCCCTACCATAGTACAGCATGCCTCGCAGAGCAGAGCATGCGCTGCCCAGGCTCCAACTAAAAAAAAAACACTAACGTGCTCCGGCCGCCCAACGCCTCTTCTCCGTCCTCTTTTTTTCTGTCTCTGCCTGCTGCAGGGCGCAGGCTCCCAGACTCAGCATTGTGATTGGTCTGGGCGCCGAATCACAGCGCTCAGATGGGGACTGGGATGCATTCCGTGTTCCTCACCAAGCTGTGTAAAGCAAGCCGGCCGGCAAAGCAGTAATGCGCACTTAAGGAGTGCAAACCACTCCTTTCTCTGCTCTGGCCAGCCCGCCCCCAAATATGTTATTATCATTTTATTTTTCCTACTGAAGTCAGTGGGGCGACTCTCCTCTGCCTTAGCCACTGTTCCATGGACCTTTTTGGGAGACAGTGAGTCCCATAGGGACCCCCTGGGCTGTATTAAAAAAAAGTTTATTTTTGGAGAGCCATGCCTCTGCAGGTGTCTTTCGATAGCCAGCGCTGGCTCCAGTACTGGCTGCCTCTTGCTCCCTCTAGAGTGGATTGGGAAAACAATTGAAAAAAAGAGGGTGGTTGGTGTCTGTTTGGGTTGGACAGGGTTGTCTGGCCTAGGGGAGTTTGGGCGCAGGCTCTTCGTCTATCTCCATGCCGCGCAGTGCAGGATGTTGGCATAGTTACTGATGGTTACAAAATCTTACATTACATTAAAAAAAATGTTTAAATGAAATTCAGTGGAAAAAAAAAATCAATGTTTGGTCATACTAGGGTATGTTACTTAACATTTTTTTTAAAACCTTAGAAATTTACTGGGAAAACCAAAGGCTAAAGTAATATTTTAGTGAGGTATAAATATCAGTTTAAACATATATTTGAAATTTAGAAACACTGAAAATCACCACTCGCCATTCACTTCTAAGTAACTCACATATTACTATACTCATGAAGGGTTCTTTGACATAATTGGTAACATCACTGATGACAACTGAAATAAAAAAAATGGGTTTGCAGTTGTGCAGAGCATGAAATTGACCTGAAGGTATTGGATGGCTGTACATGAGGACAAGTTAGGATCTATACCTGTGAGACGTTCCGCATATTGATTTATTCACTATCCACTCAGAATTCTTTGTCCCAATTATTATTTGATTATCCAGTATTATGGGTGTCTTTCATAGATTCACATGCCTGAATCATTCCCCGTCGTCGAGACGGGAGTCTCCGGTACATAGAAAAGTAATGTCCTATAGACATACATAGAGAATAGTAGGCCTAAAGGCCTCACCTTAGTAACATATCCATGTCCTTTTGTAAAAAGGACCAAACTCTAGATAAGAGCCAATCAGCTATCACCTCCCTCTAGAACCTTCCTGGCAGCAGCCTCAGTCCCTCAGATTTTCTACTGCACGTTGTGCTAAGGGAGTATCCTCTGAGCTCTAGATTCTGTGTTTTTTCACTTCAATAAATAATTTTGTGTTCAAGGATTCTTTTCTACTATGGATTATCTTCAAATACATTCTTTAAAGAAGGTCTGGTAAGGAAAGAGTGCAAGGTATGTCGCACTTTCTCAAGTAAGTTTCATGAGAGGTCGTGAAGGGCGACTTTTAATATGGTGTCAAACACTAAGACCAGAAAGGAGGTTTGTTATTTTCTCCAGTGAAAGTGATGAGGCGTTTACCTCAACATCTAGGAGATCTCAAAAGAGAAGAAAATCTCCTCAAACTCATTCTCAGGGGAACGTCCTGAGAAGGCCCTCAAAAAGACCACTCATGGGTCTTCTGGGCGCAGTTCTTCAAAATCTCCTCACTCTGTGGAAAAGGAGAGTAAAGGACTTGCTTTTGGAGAAAAATCATGTAAAAAAGACTACCTCTGAGCCGTCAAAATCACCTCCTCTGGTCAGTTACATCAAAGCCCGACTGTCCTGTTACACTCCCTGGAGGATATTGCGTTCATCAGAGGATACTCTTTTGGTCAGCCCTCGCTTTCGCCTGTCCACCTTGGGCGGACGTGCCTTTTCGACCATTCTCCCAGCAGTCTGGAACAAACTGCCATTGCATCTTCGGAAGGAGTCTAACCTACTGCCGTTCCGTCGGATGCTAAAAACTGTGCTTTTTCAAGATGCATGGGGCGTGTTATAAGCTGGCTGCCTGTTTCTGTAGTGTCCGGTGTTTCCACATACAAGCGCTTAGAGACTTATAGGTGATAATGCGCTATATAAATTGAAATAAATAAATAGGAACCTTCAGGAAGGCGTCTTCTATACCTCCTGAGGTAAAGACTAAGAAGCCAACATCGTCAAAAGAATTGTTGACGAAGAAACCATCATCATTGCCTATTACAGCCTCTTTGTCTACGAAAGCCTCGTCTACGATGGCCTCGCCTACAATGGCCCCGTCTACGATGGCCTCATCTACGATGGCTCATCTACGATAGCTCTTCTACGACGGCTCGTCTACGATGGCCTCGTCTACGATGGCCTCGTCTACGATGGCCTCGTCTACGATGGCCTCATCTACGACGGCTCGTCTACGACTGCTCGTCTACGATGGCCTGTTTACGGCGTCGACGATGGCCTCGTCTACGATGGCTCATCTATGACTGCGTCGACGACGACGGCCTCGTCTATGACTGCTCGTCTACGACGGCCTGTCTACGGTGTCGAAGATGGCCTAGTCTACGATGGCCTAGTCTACGATGGCCTTGTCTACCATGACCTCGGCTACGATGGCTCCTCTACGATGGCTCGTCTACGACTGTGTCGTCGACGACGGATCGTCTATTGCGTCGCCTACGACGGCCTCGTCTATGACTGCTCGTCTACGACGGCATAATCTATGACAATTCTGGAATATCTTATAATGTGGTAGAGAGGGCTACTCAATGTTTTAAGATCTCAATGGTCTCTCAAGAACAGGTCTGCTTCTTGTATGACTTCAAAGAATCTCTCAAGAAGGCAGTAAGGTCAATGCTGATTATCGATTACCTATAGTCAGAAGGGGTAAAGGTCATGCAGAACCCCTCCTCTGTATCACCAGTGATCCCTCAGTTGGATATGAAGTATAGGGCGCCAGATACAGCACTGGCGTGTTTAACAGGAATCCTAAGCCGGACTCCGTGGTGACTCAAGCGGCCCAGAAGACCTCCAGGAATCCTTTGGCCCCTTTGTCGCTTCCTCCTGATAAGGAGGGAAGAAGAGTGGACAAAATTGGGAACAGGTTTTCCTCAATGTCGGCAATGACGGTAAAGGCCGCGAACGCCCTAGCGCTCTTGGGACGCTATAATAGACAATTGTGGGCACACAGCCTCATACCTGTCGGAATTACCAGATTCATCCAAAGAGGAAGTAAAGAGGATTCTGCTAGATGGTGAAGCATCGGCATCAGAAATTATAGACTGCGTGATGGATATCGCTATGACAGGGTTCTGCCAGTTAGCTGGAGCAGCAGTCTTGCGGCTCCAAGAATGGCTAAAGGCAACCTCTTTCCGTCCTGAGGTGCAAACAAAGATTTTGGACATGCCATATGATAGCCAGTTACTATTTGGCACAAAAATTGACGAAGCAGACACTGCGATAGCTTTGGGCACTCTTCAGTATAAGAACCAGTCCTTTAGTAGAAATAGAGAAAAAGGACAGTCTTCCTACAGAGGAAATTATCAATACAAGCCTTCCTGCTCTTCAGACAGAGTAGACCGCAATACCAACAGCGCCAACAACAGCAAAACAAGCAATCCTCTTTTGGGAAGTCGTCCTTTCAAGGTAAAGGACAGCGGAAATAACAAAAATCTACGGCTGCTTCTAAGAGAGATCTTGATTATACTGCAAAAAGGAGCAATAGAGAGAGTACCTCCATCTCAGAAGGGAAAAGGGTTTTTTTCCTGCTTCTTTTTGATCCAAAAAAAAGAGTGGAATCCAATCATGGACCTCGGGGCCCTCAATAAATTCCTAAGAAGCAGTCGTTTCGCGTGGTAACGATCCAGGAGGTCTTGCAACTACTGTAAGAGCAGGATTTTAGGGCGTCCCTAGACCTACAGGACGCTTACTTCCATATCCCAATTCACAGGAATAACAAAAAAGTACTTGCGATTTGCAGTAGCGGGCAAACACTTGCAATTTCGCGTTCTGCCCTTCGGGCTCAAGTCTGCACCGCCCATTTTCACGAAATGTCGTACCCCGGTGGCGGCATATCTCAGACAGTGCCATCACCAAGTCTTTCCGTATCTGAATGACTGGCTGGTCAAGGCTCCATCCTTAGACGCGTCCAGGTCTTCCAACGACTGTTTAAAGCTTTTCGATTGCTTGGGTCTCACCCTCAATCAGGAAGAATCGGTCCTACAACCTTCTCAGTGCATCAGTTTCCTAGATGCAACCCTGGACACACAGTCAGCAAAAGCTTTCCCATCCAGAGAGAGGATGAACAAGCTCCGTGCACTAGCTGCTATAGTAGCCTCGAAGAAAGTCTTGACAGTCCGCCTCTTCAAATCCCTCCTAGGGATGATGTCCTCGGGTATCCTCCTGATTTCTCACTGTCGACTACGAATGAGACCTACAGGAGGCGCTCTCGAAGCAGTGGGTCTAATGCACAGGATCATTCGACGACCACATAAAAGTGAATCCTCAGATGGTCGAACCCTACAATGGTGGATGTCATCTCAAAACCTGTCTCAAGGCTTGTCATTCCTGCTTTCCGGCTGCTCCTCATGTTGTCACAACAGTCGCCTCCTTGCAAGGCTGGGGAGCTTTTCTGCAAGAGCTACAGATAAGCGGGAAGTGGTCTCCTATGGAGAAGAAACTACATATCAATCTGCTCGAACTGCGGGCAGTCTTCCTGGCACTTCAAGCTTTCCTGCCAAGAATCAAACATTCCCTGGTGCTGGTCCGGACAGACAACACCACGGAGGGACACGCTCGCTGACTCTCTCTCGCGAGTCGCAAAAAATCTGGAATTGACTCATACTCCACAATGTAACCCTAAGGGCGGAATATGTCCCAGACACGGGCAATGTGCTCGCCGACGCGTTGGGCAGGCAGAAAACATCGTCACACGAGTGGGAGCTAGATCAACAAATTATCGACCAGATGGGGCACGCCGTAAATCGATCTATTTGCGACAAGAATGAACGCCAAATGCCGACACTTCGCAAGTTGGCATCCCCAGTCAGGGTCTCTAGGGAATGCAATTTCCATTGCATGGTGCAACGTCTTTGCGTACGCCTTTCCGCCATTCCCGATGCTTCCCAGAGTCCTCAGGAAAGTTTAGGTGGAGCCTTGTACTCTAATTTAAATAGCCCCAACTTGGCCGGGACAACATTGGTTCACAGAGCTCCACCGTCTATCCCTGGATCCGCCGATCCACCTGCGGCAGTATCCATCTCTGCTTACAATGAACAACAATCAAGTTTAACATCCGGATCTAAAGTCTCTCAGGTTAGCTGCCGGGCTCCGGAGTTCCGAGAGTTCCACAATCTGAATATTCCACAAGACTGTAGAGACATTCTTGCCAGAGCAAGGGCTTATAGCACAACCAAAACGTATTAGCTGAAATGGAAGCGCTTTTGTGTTTGGTGTGCAGATCAAGACATTCGGCCTTTCTCCTCCTCACCGGAGCAAATCTTACCTTATCTATTACATCTGACACAGTCGGGCCAAGCCCACTCCTCCATTAAAGTACACTTAGTAGCAATATCTCGTTATAAAAGAACTTCAACAAGTCAATCTCTCTGGTCAAGCAGGTTGATTAAGCAATTTCTAAAAGGATTATGCAGATCTTTCCCGCCAGTAAGGATGTTGCCACCTACCTGGCATCTCAATGTGGTTCTTAACCAGCTCATGAAGCATCCGTTCGAACCAGTACACAGAGCTGACCTAAAGTATGTCTTGTGGAAAACAGCACTCCTCCTGGCGCTCACATCTGCAAGGAGGGTCAGTGAGCTACAGGCATTTTTCAATCCAGGATCCTTTTCTACAGTTTAAAAACGCCAGAGTAATCCTGAGAACCAATCCTAGGTTTATCCCAAAAGTCCTGCCGGGCTTCCACCTAAATGAACCTGTGGTTCTGCTTTCCTTCTTTCCAAACCCAAGCACGGCAGCTGAGAGATCGCTGCATTCTTTGGATCTCAAACGATGCTTGAAGTTTTACATTGACAAAACGAAAACATTCAGGAAATCTAACCAGCTATTCGTAGCTTACAGCAGACCTAGGAAAGGTCTACCACTTTCCAAGCAGAGCATCTCCAGATGGATTTCTGCAGCCATTGCTTTCTGTCATGTCCAAGCTGGACAGCCATTGCATTCCAAAGTGAGAGCGCACTTCACAAGAGCTATGTCCACTTCTATGGCTCTGTTTGCAGGGGCGCCAGTCATTGGCATTTGCAGGGCAGCAACATGGAAGTCGCCGCATACGTTCTCTAGGCACTACTGCCTGGATACGGAGCTGATGAATGATGCAGCAGTGGGACAAACAGTGTTACGCCATCTATTTCAGTAAGGTGAGCCTACCTCCGTTCCTCTATCCTACTCTGATATGCACATTTCTTTACTAATACTTATTGTGTATGTCTAATGATGGTTCATGCTCACATGATGTGTATTATCTAAGGACTTGTATATGCTGTTCCATCGGAAATGTGCACTCTGCATTGCTTGCTACTCTGATTCAGGCATGTGAATCTATGAAAGACACCCATAATACTGGATAAGAAATGCGTTACTTACCTGTAACTGCAGTTATCCAGTATTGGTGTCTTTCATAGATTCACATGCAACCCTCCCGCCTTCCCTGGAAGGACTCGCCTAACTCTCTGTGTCACGCCTACTTAGCTTAGTGCGTACGAAAATCTGAGGGACTGAGGCTCCTGCCAGGAAGGTTCTAGAGGGAGGTGATAGCTGATTGGCTCTTATCTAGAGTTTTGTCCTTTATACAAAAGGACATGGATATGTTACTAAGGTGAAGCCTTTAGGCCTACTATTCTCTATGTATGTCTATAGGACATTACTTTTCTATATACCTGAGACTCCCGTCTCGACGACGGGGAATGATTCAGGCATGTGAATCTATGAAAGACACCAATACTGGATAACTGCAGTTACAGGTAAGTAACACATTTCTTCTTCAACTTGATAATTGATTTATTCAGGGTATAGACAACATAGCCTTTATTTTTTTACAGAGAGGGCTATCTTTACTATTTGTGTAAATTCATAAGGGGTAATGCTCTTTATTTCCAGTTTATTATAGTTCTCCTAAGGATGGTCTCGCAGACTAGGAACAATAAAGACCGAAATGTTGATGCCAAGTCCCAACTCCTTCTCTGTGAATCTAATGGAGCTTCACCATTTTATTGTTCGCTCTTGATGATATTAATGGCATTGATATCAAACAGAGTGGACTTTATAGACAATTAACTTTGTTTTCATCATTCAGACATAGAATTTGATCAGACAAATTAGATTTGTACCCCCAAATCTAATATATTGAATGTAAGAATTTATCCAATTTTTGTGTGCGCCTTTTCTTCAGGATTGACTGCTTTTGTTAACCACATGCGCGCTCCTCTGATTCTGCCCATATGCTGACTTTTTAAAAAACCCATTGTTCATGACGAGCTGGGCTCGTCATCAGTGTTTGAGGAGGCTACACCATGACGAGCCCAGCTCGTCATCAGCCTCGAAGGGGTTAAATATATGCACAGCTTGGTTATGTTTAGGTCCTGACTGTTAGTACAGACAATTTAAGCAAATCATTTCTAAGTAGCTTTCCGTAAATTATTCCCTTGTTGGCCCTTGACCTTTACACCTAGTTTATACTCATACTCCCAAGGGATTATTGGGTTGCTTTTTTTTTATGTAAGTGAGAGCTAGTTACATTACACAAAGACACATTAATTTTCCGGCAAGGGGAGATTAAGTCTTTGTTTGGCTCATAATCACAAGCTGTTGAGCCGAGACTCGAACCTGGTTCCCCAGTTCCAAAGTCAGCAGCTTTGGCCGTTAATCCACATCCTCTTATTGATGACAGCACCCTGCATGGCTAGGGTACGAGTTATACTTACTTCAGTTAACCCTTACTGGTGAATTTCAGTGTATGCAGCTTTCTTCTGAGCAACGACTGCTTAGCTTCAGTGATTGTAAACTGAAGTTTGGAATAATACACTCACTATTTTAAAAGGGACATTGTACACCAAAGGCTAATATTGCTCGGTGCTGTATACCAATAAGGTGTGTTCTTCACTGTCAGGGATTCAATGTGATGCAGTCAAAAAGCTTAGAGAGTGACAAAACTTCAGTTTACAGACTCAACCAGTGTGTCTGATGATGGCGTACATTGCATTTCCTCTCTCGTGATGGGGTCATGGGTAGTGTGGAAACCATTGGGCATGACAGTGTAACAGTTGTTGGGAGACTGTAAGTTGGAGGCTGAAGTACAGGAATGAAGGGATTGCTGGAAGGGAAGGTTTTAATTGATCCGGGCTTAGCATGTCCTTATCTATTCTGTGTGTCCCTGCATTCTAAACAGCATGTTCCTATTTCTTGTACATCTACAATGGACAGGACAGAGTCTGATGTACAACCTGAAGAGCTATGTCGAGGTATTGCGATTGATAGTTAATTGGGACAAATATATACTTGTACCCGTTGAGTGCGAATCAGCGTCACTCGCTGGCAGCCAAAATTACAGGTTCAAACCAATAGTTTTAGATACCTTGGGATACTCCTCACTACTGACCAGCATTAAAGCTGGGACCTCAACTTAGACCCCCTCTCAGGAGAGATGCGACAGACCGGTCTTATGGGGCTGGTACTCACTCCCTCTCAACATAACGGGTAGGGTTTACCTTTTCACAATGACTATACTTTGCAGACTACAAGTTTCAAAATCACCCCAATTAAATTCTTCTACGGTTCTTCACCACAGCTCGCTGTCAAGCACATGCCTTTCTGTGGTTAACATCTCTCCCTAGGGTGTCCTTGACCCTCCAGCATTCACCTTGTCCTCTAGTGGTATGAAAACCCACACTTATAGATAGATCGTACTTTGCCTGTTTATGGCAAATTTCCCTCTTTTCCTAATGTCCAGTCTACCTCTGTTCAAGGTACAATAAGTTAATCTTTCCTTCTGTTTTCCATATCTGTAATAATCTCATTATGATTATCACCAAGGCAGTTGATGTAAAAAAGCGCCAGTATAACTTTTGTCAGCAATGCTTTAAGAACTAACCTATTTTCTCCAAATTCAATCATGATTTTTATGGGAACATCCTTAAATGTTGAATCTACCTCAGTGCTGTATGACAATTGTACAATATAGTCCTGCTTTAATTATTGAAGTCATCATTCTCCCGATCAGTCTTTCTCAGAGTATTCTTGGAGACAGAGGAATATTACTGCTGGATAATAAAGTTTCATTTTGTTTGAATAGGACATAGTGAATCATTTGAAGAAGATGTCATTGGAGTCAATCATTCTGTTCCCACAGACAAAGCAATGACTCCGATTTTGGAGGTCAACAACATCATAAAAGGTAATGATAGAAGCCAGTTTTTCAGAACACGTTTGAAATTAGAATTGGAAGTTAAGTAGATATTAGGAAATGCGACTGAGTGGTTGGATGGGGGAAGGCCATACAAGTTCTCCAAGCACCAGTCTCTGCTGTTATTGAATCTATCTATCTTCCTACTTAATATGCTCTAAATATTGTTTCTAGGGAAATTACAAGCTTTTTATACATATGTAATTTTGAGCTATCTGTCCACACTGTCATTTTATGATCAGGTGTAAAACAGGTATTTTACTCCTTTGCCAGGGAATCTACCTTGGTAGAACCAAACTCAACCTTTGACGGCCAAATGCACCACACTTTTAAATATTGGGTTCAAAGTAGTTCAAAGTGCAAGTTGCCTTTTAAAGGGCAGGGTGCATGGCACTACCTGGGAGTTCTAGGCTGATCAGTGGTAACTTGTTTTAATATTTGGTTGCTAATGTTTTTACATTGTTCTGAAGTTTTCATCTTAAGTTTGAGAGGAGATATGTTCTTGAGATGTGTTCCATATGTGTATTCTTTTTTTGTGGTTTTAAACATTTTGAAAGGGCAGGGATTTTATGAGGGATCTGGAGATGGTTGGTGCTTTTGGCTGATCTCAGTGTTGTTTTGAGGATGATTTAGTTAATTAATGTTGTAGGTGGTTTTATTTATTGACTAGTTTGACTTTTTAATTGATTGAAGAATTGCTAGGGTTTGTACAGTGATGCCTGTCACTGGTTGTTGGATGGGAGCTCTTTTCTTAATAAGGAGAGGGCGGGCAGAATGAGTACGGAGTCCATATGGATGCACAGGACACTAACATAAGAATGAGATGAGCTTACTGATCTTAAGGTGGGAGGATTACAGGTTGAAGGTCTCTGTGTTGGAGTGCTGTTTGTGAGGTTTGGTTGATTCATTGAAAAACTGTTAATAGGGCTGATCAGTGGTTGGTTGGAGGATTGTTGGTTGGGTGTGTTATTGGTTACATCATTGTTGGTAGGATAGCTGGTTGTAGAATTAGCCTGCGAGGTTTATTTGGTGATTTGAAGAAATTTCTGATTTTTTGGTACCTGCTCATGGTTGATTGGAGGATTTCTGGTAGGATGGTGGTGGGGATTTTCGAAAGGTTGATAAAAAGAATTGATGTTAAGGTTTTCTGTTGCTTAGGTGAAACATAGCAAAATTAATATTTTGTTGGGTAAATGTTTGTTTCTAGAACGCATCAGTTCGCAAGATTGAAGTATGTTTTGTTAGATGATTGAAAGGGTATTTTGTTATTTATGGTTGCGGTTAGGCAAGACGATTGTTCAATTATTGATGGCACGCTTAGTCGCGTGATTGGTGAATTGTTCAAATATTTAATTAGCTGTTGGAAGGATTGATGTTTGGTAAAATAATTTTTTTGATTGGAGCTTTGTTGAACAATTCTTTGGTTGAAAGATTATTGGTAGGATGTTCAGTGATTGAGGAATTGTTGAAAGAGGGTTTTGTTGGTCGGTTGGAGAATTGGTAGGGTGTTTAATTCGCTTAAGTTTAGTTTGGTGGCTTTAGTTGAACCGTTCTCAACTGATTATTGTCTTTTTTTAGTACTGGACGGTTTCTGATTTGTGTACCACAGTTTCCTTTCCCTTTTACCCAATGCATCTTAACATGCTTCATGAAAATCTGAGAAGAGTTTGATCTAGTTCACAGTTGCTTGAAATAACACCTTTTAAGACCTATTGTCTGTAAGGAAGAATCATATGCCTTTTGCTCTGTCGCACTGCAGCACAAGGAACGCAATGGTGGTGATTTGTTAATACTAATTAAGGGTTACCTATTAAGATACATGTATTTCATGAAAATGAAAAACAAAGGGCCAACCCTTCTACTGTCATTTAGAAATAATTGTCAGTACTCTAGTTGTCTTCGAGTATTAACCTTAAAAAGAAATGAGATAGTCATTTTGATGAATTATCACGAACGCCAGATTCTTATACAGCGTATCTGAATTCCCTCAATACAGGAAGTCTCTTTACTGCTAATGAACTCTTTGCCAGCACTGGAGTCTAATGCAGTGAGTATGCATATATCTGAGGCAGAGAACCACTCTACGTATGAGTAACTTTCAGCACTTAAACCTAATATAGTTTGCACAGCTTAGTAACAAGAAATATTTATATTGGTCACAAGAGCATTTCCAACACCATGCCGAAATGCAATGTGTCTGCACACCTGAAAGACAAATCACTGCCTCCAAAGTTGAGATTGTTTCTGGGCAGATCACTCCAAGGGGATGGGAACTTATATAGGCTATTGGTGGGTGGTGGCTTGGCCTGTTACTTTTAAAGTGTACATAGAAACAAGTTCCCTAGCAATATACCATCAGGATGTTTTTGGAGAAATCTCTGCCAACTGAAGGGAGATGGGAGGGGAACGAGGCAGTTCTCTGCTAGCTAGTGCAAGGACAAATGAATGCCATGAGATGCCATGTGTAGAAATATCATATTGTGATCTCTATTTCAGCTGGTGTATAGGGTCGCTGAGCTGTCGGTGGGATGCCTCCTGGAGTTTACTGCCCTGCTGAGTTCTGGGCCAAGGATGAGAGTCAGAGCATTTTGGTGGACTTTTTACTGCCGACTGGTATCTACCTCCGGTTTCTGGTGCCCCGCAATGACAGCCTTCGAGCAATCAAGCAGGTACTGAGTTGGTGACCTAACTTGGTTTTCCACTGTGTGCAATCCCTGCTTCATGATTTTTTCTTATTTGAACTCCTGCAAGTTCTTGTCTATTTCATACTCTTATTTGCAGCTTCTCATTATTACCCAGCTTATATCAATCTGTAGGTTCTATGTGATCTTTGTGTACTACAGCAGGTCCTGGTATTTAAAAATGGGTTTGAATGTTGATGAGGTAGGTGTGCGTTTCCATGGTGAATGATTTTGGTCCTTCTCCGTTTGTAATGCTTATCAAAAATGCTTTCATCACCCTGTTTGATACAGCTTAAGTTTACTGCATCCTGACATTTCTGCATGGTGCGTGTCAACTGTGAGCACTCTATTGTCCTACTCGTCATCCTTGGCAACTGCTGTGTGCTTGCCTGCATGGCACAACCAAAAAAGCTTCTCAAAAAAGACACTGTAAATTTCTGTGCACTCACTACACGAGCATCATTTTGTGTGTGTATGCTCACCATTTACAGGCATGTTCAGTTGCCCCTCCTATTTCCTGGTATTTGTTCTTATTAGGAGAGACAGGATTGACTTCTCCATTGTTCCTACCCTTTTGGGATGCATTCATTTTTTTCCTTGTTTCTACCTCACAGAGAGAGAGGCATGTTTTCTGGTATTTCTTGAAAATGACATCATGGGGTTGCTTCTTATAGTCCATATTTTCTAACCAATTTTTAATAACCTTTTTGGCCCTGGTAAAAGACAAATACATTTTCATTGCCAGAGCCCCCTTCTCCTCTTTCTCTAGTAGGTCTTTCCCAATTCTTATCTATCACCACGATTAAAAGATCCTTTCACTGTAATCCTCTGAAAAAGCAGGAAGTTAAGGGTCTTCTGACTTATGCTGAACAGAAACAATTGTGTCCTACTAATTTTTTCTGATGGATACTTCTAAGTGCAGATTTCTCACCTTGTGAACACACCAACCCACCAGACTGAATCTGGTAGAGTTTTATCCTTATTGCTCCTGAACGCCAAAAAGTGATGTCAAGCTGTCAAGCTGTTGAGGCTCTGTCCCACCTTGGTAGTGATGCAGAATCACATATAAGCACCAATCTGTACATTGCTGAACATCGTTGGAAATCATAAAAAGGCTGGTCCTACTCGATGTCGAGGACTCAGACCTGTTCTCATTCTGTTGCCTGGTTCAACAACAGGTCTTCATCTCACTCCCAGTCTTCGGATAAGTCCAAATCGATGAAAAACCTAAAGCAGTTCAAGCAGGCCTCGTCCCATCCTTGCCTCTCTCCTTTTGAGAAGTTGTGGGGACATCAACGTGCCCTGCGTCGAGTTCCTGATCCCTGCTGAGGAACCAATTATGCAGTTTATTCTGATGCGCCTGAAGTTCCCAGGTCATTTGGCGATGCCGCAACAAATTAAGGTGTTTAAGGAGTCCATGCTTCATATCTTCAGCACCTCTCTGGCTTCTTGAGGCTCCCCTTTGGGCTGCAGAGGTCCTCGATGCCTCCAGACAGGTTACCGCCAGTGGGTCCACCCTTAGTGTAGCTATGCCTTTTGAACCGCTACTGGTCTAACTCCGATTCTAGAGCAGATTCCACGCTTGGTGCTGCGATCTAGTCCCGTTCCTTCTACTTTGATGCTGGCACTGACGCTAATAGTTCTGTTTAACTGCGAACCAAATCTGTCCCGACCTCGAAAAAAGATGCACATGAGTTCTGATCCCGGTACCCGGTCAGTATTCCTTCTGATTCAGACAAGACAATGCTTTGACCCATAGGCTGCCTTCTAGTACTTCAGCTACACTTTGGTCGGAGTCTCATCTGAGCCAACCTGCATTCTGTGATGATGGTAATAACCGTGTTAGTGGGGATGATTTTATTCCTCACACCAGCGTGAGGGTACTTTTTATATGGACCTACTAGAGGCCAGTGTAATAGACTGTCCTCTGACACAAGGCCGGTGTCTCCACCTGGTTCTTCTACTGAAGAGTCAACGTCCTTCTCCATGGTTAGTGGAAGGGCAGCCGAAACTTTGATTTACAACTGCCTTTTACAGAAGTGAAGAATAATTTACTTTCAGAGGTCCTACAACTTAAAATTCATCTGCAGAACATCTGTTACCTTTTAACGAGACACTGACTGACACCTTTATGGGCACTTAGGCAAAAACATGTTTGTGCCCGCCAGTAAATAAACAAGTGTCACGCCACCATAAAGCAGCTCCTGCTGGTCCTACCTTCCTTACATAGCACTCTACTTTGGAGAGTCTAGTGGTACAAACCAGCACTAGCAGAGTCAATCCTAATTCATTTCCTATGACCCTGCCTGATAGAGAGTTGAACAGGACAAAGTAATTTGGAAAATTGATCTTTTTCTCTGTCAGCCTTGCCCTTAGATCCATCAATGCTGGCTGCTTGTTGGGACACTACTCCCACCATGCATTATGGAACTTTGTTGCTGAACGTTTTTTTCCCCAGAGGAGTTCAGGACCACTTTGGTTCAGACCAGTCAAGATTTTGAGGATGCAGCGAAGTATGTCATCCATTCCGGACTAAACACCACTAACTGCTTCAGCAGGGTTGTTGGTAACAGTGTGATGTTTCTGCCTCGCACGTGGATGAGAGCTTTGGGCTTCTCATGTGACTTTCAGGCATCATGCCATTTGGTGGCACCCATCTCTTTAGAGAAAAGAAAGACTTGGCCCTGGTGCATTTCAATAAAGTAGGGCCACAGTGATCTCCCTTTCTGCTGCTGTGCAGGAGTATCCCCAACAGTTTTGCCAGTTTTGAGACTTCTAGAAGGGACTTGGATTCAAAGAGAATCTCAAGGCCCACTACACAACCGCTTCTCAGTCCATTCGAAGCCGGGGTCTTGGATCCATCTGACAACATTCAGGCCTTCCGGGACAGTGCGCTGCTCAGTACGTCACCTCCACCCCCCCACTGCCACTAAACTTATTTGGCTTTCTCACAATGCCACATCTATATCAAGTGGAAGCAGTTTAATGTATTGCCTCCATCATTCCTTTAAGATCTGAAGCATATTCCCACCAGCATCAAAGTCGCCGACTAGATGGAGGATAGTCTCCTTAAGCTGAACACAGACAAGACGGAGATCCTCATCCTTGGGCCCAACCCCTCAGCATGGGGCGACTCCTGGTGGCCCGCATCGCTGGGGACACCCCCCGCACCTACCAACCAATCCCACAACCTGGGAGTCATCCTCGACTCGAAACTCACCATGACCAAACAAGTCAACGCTGTCTCCTCCACCTGCATCAACACCCTCCGTATGCTCCACAAGATCGACAGATGGATCCCAATAGAGACAAGGAAAACAGTCACCCATGCGCTAGTCAGCAGCAGACTCGACTACTGAAACGCCCTCTATGCCGGAGCCCCGACCAAGCTCATCAACAGACTGCAAAGAATCCAGAATGCCTCTGTACGCCTGATACTCGACGTCCCGCGCCACGACCACAACACCCCCCACCTGAGGAACTTGCACTGGCTCCCCGTTGACAAAAGAATCTTCTTTAAACTCCTAATCCACGCACATACAGGGCACTTCACAAGACCGGCCCAGCCTATCTCAACAGTCGACTCTTCTTCTACGTACCCAACAGGAATCTCTGCTCCGCAGACCTCTACCTGGCCACCGTCCCATGCATCTGTAGAACCACAGCCGGAGGCAGATCCTTCTCCCACCGCACCCCCAAGACCAGGGACACCCTCCCCCTCAACCTACGACAAATCGAAGACCTAACCTTCAGGAGACGACTCAAGACCTGGCTGTTCGACCAGTAATAATATAATAATAATAAAAACATTTGTAAAGCGCCTGGATGCAGTCCAGAAGAAGACAGATAATAAGGCAATCAGCGGAAAGTAGAGATCAAAAGACACAGAATCAAATTTTATTCTTCGGGAAAAGGTGAGTCTTGAGTTTCAGACGGAACGTTGTTTCCGAAGGCTCCATCCGGAGTTCAATGGGTAGTTCATTTCACTGTTTGCAGGCTAAGTATCTAAAGGAGCGACCTCCCATCCGAGCTTTATGAATGAGAGGGACGTGGAATTGCATACTTCCAAGAGATCTCAAAATTTGCTGAGGACGGTAAATGGTCAGCATATTTTGAAGATATGCAGGGCCCTTGCCCTGTGCAATACGGTGAGCCATACACATAGTTTTAAACCTAATACGTTCCCGTATGGGGAGCCAATGCAGGGTGGCTAAGGCTCGTTTCCCTGGTGACTTCTTGGGCAGGTTATGTACAAGTCTTGCGGCCGCATTTTGGACACATTGGAGTTGGTGCATCCCTTTCTTGTTAAGACCAATAAGCAAAGCATTTCCATAGTCCAGGTGGGAGGTGACTAAGGCGTGTATCAACGTTTTCCTTGCTTTAATGGGAAGAAGATCTAAGACTTTGCGAAGAGTTTTCAGAATGCCATAGCATTTGCCTGTCATACTTCCAATGTGTTGTTCAAAGGAGAGATTGGTATCCAAGTCGCACTGTAGGGCTTAGCGGTGGTATGATTAAAGATATTGCTGACTTGCACATTTGCACATTGCTTCTTGCACTGAACCTGCAGATATTTTAAATCGACCGAAGGATTTTTAATAACTGTGTGTAATTGTGTGATACTTTTAGCCTTTTTTAAATACACGTGTTGTACCTTATAGCCGCCTCACTGACGCCCGTTGTTCTGCTCGCCGGCTCCCCGTTCCACCAAGGGTTCGTCCCCCTTGACGTGGAGGGAATGAAGGCGGGGCAGTGACCGGTCGGAGGGCGGGAACTACCCTGTTGAAGCACTACTTTAGCCGGTCATGTGCTAGTCGCGCATCGGGCGCGCTGGCGGCGTGCCGAAGGAGAGCCAAAGTCGGGCCCATCTTCGCCCGTCCTTGGCCAGACGGGACTAGGGGCCACCCCCCCTGCTCAAAATCTTACAGCTCCTAGCTATTCATGGCATACCCTGCTAGCACTTTGGGTAAGACGTGATGATAATTGTATGACACTGCTCCCGGAGCAATAAAGAAAAGTACAAGCTAGCACTTAATGCATATCATTTATCCTGTAAAATCGCCAGGGGAAATTTTACTAAAAATACTATCTTAGGAGCTCAAAATCATGCAGGGACTCTCTTTAAGGTCCTCAAGAATCTAGCTGGGGCAGCAGCCCAACCTGAACCTCCTATCTTGTCACCCACCCAATGCAACTGTATTGCGAATTTCTTTCACGAGAAAATAGCCACTATATACGCTAACTTTACATCTAACGATGAAGATATCGATATCAGCCCCACTGTGCCCATCATTAGTGATCAACTGGAGTCTCCCATGAAGCAGGAAATAAGGACATGGTAACCAATAGATACTCTTGTTTTTGGATACTGCATTAAGTAGCATAAATTCAGGCTCATCCCAAGACCCTTTACCTGTGCATGTTCTCAAACAATTAGACCTTCCTATTTTGGAAGTCCTCAGAGCACTGTTAAATGCCTCCCTGAAGGAAGCTGTTCTACCCAACGACTGGAAGCACGCCATGGTAGTTCCCCTGCTAAAAAAGCTTAACAGTGACCCAGAGGTGTTTTCCAACTTTCGCCCTGTATCTCTGCTGCCGATCCTGTCTAAGATTTTAGAAAAACACGCCAACAAGCAGCTGGCAGACTTTGTCAATGACCCAAATCTTTTGTACTATTCCCAATCCTGCTTTAGGAAAGGCCACTCCACTGAGTCCACCCTACTTGGGGTCACTGAGGTTATACGCCAAGAACTGGATACTGGAGGCACGGCGGCACTCATTCTTTTAGACCTGAGTGTCGCATTCGACACCATCTGCATACACCCCTCATCAAGTCCCTGAAGAATATTGGAATCAGAGATAAAGCATTGAAATGGTTGGAGCAATTTCTCCTGCATCGAACATATCAGGTCTTCTCCAAAAGTAATTTCTCTGAAGTCAATGATTCCCCTTAAAGGAGTGCCCCAGGGCTCTATATTGAGCCCCCTCCTTTTTAATTTGTATGTCACTCACCTAGCCAAAATTGCTGAAGATATGGGCCTTACCATTTATTTTATGCGGACGACACACAACTTGTGTTCTCCCTCACATCTACAGAAAAATCTGACATCTCTCCCCTTCGATCTGGACTTCTTAGAATGGCTAACTGGCTCCATTCTAAAAAATTAAAGTTGAATGGGGATAAAACAGAGTTACTTATTTTTGGCAACCAAAAGAATCTTTGGGGCCTGACTCATTGGCCTGTTGAAATGGGCGCTACCCCGACTGCGGTACAATCCGCACGCAACTTAGGTGTAATAATTGACAATAAGGTGTCTATGCGCACGCACACAGCCAAAACTGCCTCCACATGCTTTCTGATCCTCAAATGGTTGAGAAAAATACTGGGGCAGATGGAGTGCAGAGGACGGTCCTACAGGCCCTAAAACTTCGAGATTAGACTATGGTAACGTCCTATTCCTAGGAGTTATGAATAGTACTCTATCAATCAATCAATCAATCAAGACATTTATAGAGCGCACTACTTACCCGGAGGGTCTCAAGGCGCTAGGGGGGGGGGGAGGGGGTGCTGCTACTGCTCGATCAGCCAGGTCTTGAGCTTCTTCCTGAAGGAGAGGTGGTCTTGGGTCAGGCGCAGGTCGGTCGGGAGGGAGTTCCAGGTCTTGGCGGCCAGGTAGGAGAAGGACCTTCCTCCTGTTGTCGTTCTTCGGATGCGGGGGACGGCGGCGAGGGCATGACTGGCTGATCGGAGATGGCGTTTGGGAGCGTAGAAGTTGATGCGGTTGTTGAGGTAGCTCGGGCCTTGATCGTGTAGGGCTTTGTGTGCGTGGGTGAGGAGACGGAAGGTGATTCCTTTGTTGACGGGGAGCCAGTGCAGGTCTCTCAGATGTCCGGAGATGTGGCTGGGTCGTGGGATGTCGAGGATGAGTCTGGCTGAGGTGTTCTGGATCCGCTGGAGTCTCTTCTGGAGCTTGGCGGTGGTTCCGGCGTAGAGGGCGTTGCCGTAGTCCAGTCGGCTGGTGACGAGGGCCTGGGTGACCGTCTTCCTGGTCTCGGTGGGGATCCACCGGAAGATCTTCCGTAACATGCGCAGGATGTTGAAGCACGAAGAGGAGACGGCGTTGACTTGTCTGGTCATGGAGAGGGAGGAGTCCAGGATGACGCCCAGGTTCCGTGCGTGGTCTGTCGGTTTGGGTGCGGTGCCCAGGGCGGGGGGCCACCAGGAGTCGTCCCAGGCGGAGGGCGAGGAGCCCAGGATGAGGACTTCCATCTTGTCTGAGTTCAGTTTCAGGCGACTGGTCGTCATCCACTCGGCTACGTGTTTCATCCCTTCGTGAAGGTTGGCTCTGGCGGCGGCGGGGTCGTTAGTCAGGGAGAGGATCAGCTGGGTGTCGTCAGCGTAGGAGATGATGTTGAGGTTGTGCTGGCGTGCGATGGCCGCGAGGGGGGTCATGTAGACGTTGAAGAGGGTGGGGCTCAGCGAGGATCCTTGAGGGACGCCGCAGATGACTTCGGTGGCCTCTGACTTGTACGGTGGTAGTCGGACTCTCTGTGTTCTTCTGTCGAGGAAGGAGATGATCCACCCCAGTGCCCTCTCCTGGATTCCGACGTTGCTGAGGCGCTGCACTAGGGTGCGGGGCAGACAGTGTCGAAGGCCGCGGAGAGGTCTAGGAGGATGAGGGCCGCTGTTTCTCCGTTGTCCATCAGGGCTCGGATGTCATCAGTGGCCGCGATGAGGGCGGTCTCGGTGCTGTGGTTGGCTCGGAAGCCAGACTGTGAGGGGTCGAGGGATCCATTCGTCTCGAGGAAGGCGGCCAGCTGCTTGTTGGCGGTCTTCTCGATGACTTTGGCTGGAAACGGGAGGAGCGAGATGGGGCGGTAATTCTTGAGTTCGGTGGGGTCCGCTGTAGGTTTCTTGAGTAGGCGCTGAGTTCGGCATTCTTCCAGCTCTCCGGGAAGGTGGCGCTGTCGAAGGAGGTGTTGATGATGTCCCGCAGGTGGGGTGCGATGACAGACTTCAAGTCGTTCAAAACTCTGCGGCCAGAATGCTCCTCAATCTCCCATGTCGCACGAGTATGACAGAACATTTTAAAAAACTGCACTGGTTGAGAGTGGCAAGTAAAGTAAAGTTCAAGGCACTTTGTTACATGTATAAGATCAGCTCAGGGGCAGCCCCGGAGTACCTATGTAAGATGGTACCGAAATACCTACCCTCTCGTAACTTACGCTCAATGAACCAGCCGAAGTTCATCGTTCCCAGGGTAAAAAGAGCTCGACTGGGCGGTCGTTCCTTTGCCTATATGGCACCTGTACTGTGAATTCACTCCCTCTCCAACTACGGTTAAACCCTGCTATCTACGCTTCCGTAAGGGAGTGAAATCATGGCTGTTCGATCAATAATTGCCCCCTGCTTACTTTTCAGTAACACAGATCCAGGGTTCCTGGGAAACCCTCAGGGTAGCTGTCGCGCCATACAAATGCAATAAATAAATAAATATACACCTAAGTTCTTCACAAGGACAGAAGGAGTAGGTGTGGGACCTAGTTCTAAAGGCCACCAAGCCGACGACCAAATAGATGGTATATTACCAATCACTAACAACTCTGTTTTATTCCCGTTAAGGCGGAGGCAGTTATTATTCATCCAGCCAGCTAAATCGGTTAGACAGGCAGAGAAGTTGGCTGCCGCCTCAACCGGACCAGTAGCAACAGCGTCCCCCCCCATTCCCCACCCTCAGCTCCTTGAAACCCTTACGGGTAAGTAGTGCGCTTTACAAATTATTTGATTGATTGATATTTGAGGACCATTTTCCAATTTGGTGGCTGGAGGTGTAGGCTCTTTTGACCAAAGGAGCCAAGGGAAATAGGGAATGGCTGTTACTCCTTATATATATGGAGGAGTTTGTCCTATTTTACTCCTCAGCCTGCAAATTTCATTGACAAGTTCAGGGTTTTGGTCCAAGTTCTATCAGCACTGGATCCAGATGGCTGGATGTAGCGCTTGACCTATAGGACACCTATGTGCACATTTCTGTACTGTAGTGCCACAGGTGTTACCTGCAGTTCAAGGTGGGCCAGCAGCATTTTCTATTTTCTGTGCTTCCCTTTAGCCTGCCGATCCTCGAGGGCTCACGTAAGTAATTGCAATGGTCGCAGCACATCTTTGGAGGTTGAGAGATAGCCGTCTTTTCGTACTTCAATAACTGGTTGTTGAAGGTAGGTTTGCGACAATCAGTCGTAGACTACTTCTGGATAATGCGAGCTGCCTAACCGGCTGACGTCTTCAAGGTTCTCGATTGGTGAAGGCACACCTGATTCCTTTGCAGTAGCTTCCGTTCATCAAAACTGTTATGGATATGGTACTGTTTCGATCTTCCTCTCCTGATCAACAAGTCCATGCCATTCGCATCAGGATCCAATGTTTCAGCCTCTGTACTGGATCTCAGTGAGAGTGGCTCTGATGCTTCTTGACCTATTTGCTGTCAGCCTCCTGTTAGTGGACAACGTAAGATGGCACATGCACACGCTGCAGTGGGCTCGGAAGTCTCAGTGGGTTCAGCACCTAAGAAGCCTGACAGATTCCATATGGGTTTCAGAGGAGACTGCAAAAGACCTGCAGTGGTGGCTGATCTGCTCACAGCAGATCCCTCTCCCTACTCAACACAGAGCTAACAATGGTGACTGACACGTCGTACTTTGGTTGTGGAGGTTATCCCCAAAACAGCGCTTGGCAATCATACATCAATTAGTTACATCTGTTCCATACCTCCCATCCTTCCTGTTACCCCACCCTCTCTCCTAGCAGTGTACCATTCCTCACATTTTTGATACATGATTATTTCCTTCTCTGCAAACTTCTCGATGTCTTCACTCATGAGTGATTAGGATCAAGATGAGGACTACTAGATGTCTATACTTGATAATGCAATCCATATAAATAATGATCCATCTCAATAAAACACCCCTCCCTCGCCATCCAGTGTGTCCAGGTCCCTAAATGCACTTTTCAATATTAGTATCATTTCCTTTGTGTCTCGTTTCAGTATATTTGGGGGACAGTGTCTACTGCCTCTTGTTCTTCTCACAGGACTCCCAGTATTCACCTCGGCTAAATTATTCGGTCCACCCCTATCCTCAGGTCGAGCAAGGGGGACCCACTGATGACTCCCTACAGGCCCACTTCTGATTCAGTGTCAGGCATCTGTAATGCTAGTACTAGGGCCTCCCATGTCCTCACCGCCTCCATCGCCTTCTCATTATTAGCCCGTACCGCCTGTTGCAATCTAACCGTGCTCTCGTTCGTAGCCCACTTAAGTAACTCAGATTTCCACTTCCCTCTACTAGGCCCCCGCCTTGACTTCCATTGGGCCGTAATCTCTCTCTTAGCTAGCAGTAGGCCCAGGTCCAGAAACGTACTCGCGATTTTCATTTGGGGGTATGCGGACACCTGTGTAGTATACATGTGCCCATGTCAGTGTCTATATGGCGCTCTGTAATACCACAAAGCAGCTCGCCCACCTCTTCCCAATATGTTCCTAACTGCCCACAACTCCACAACATGAGAGGCAGCACTGCTCCCTCTAATTGGCAGCATGGGCACTGGGCGGTATCTGTCCGAAAATACAGATTAATTTTGGCCAGGGTTAAATAAGCCCTGTGTAATATAAAGAAGTGTATAAATTGGAATCTGGCATTCCTAGTACTCTTTCAGGCCCTCTGAATCAATTGTGCCCACGTTTTGTCTGGTATGTCTTTTCCTAGATCCACCTCCCACTTTCTTCGTAAGTCCTGCAGTGGCTGCATGCCATCTACAACCAGTCGCCTATACACATGGGTGATCGCTTTGGTCGTCCCCACCGCCATTACTACATATTGGCATGTCATAGAGGTCTTTGGCTCCAAAAGCCCCTCTTTCCAATGACGCTGTCTCGCTGAGGTCAGGGCTGCATGTAGCAAATAATCCCCTCGCAGCAGGTCATACCTATCTTGCAACGTCTGGAAGGGTAACCACGCCCCATCTTCGCACAAGTCACCCATCACCTGGACCCCCAACGTCTACCATTCCACCAGTCCCGACCAATCCCACCATGTGGAAGGGCAGGACACATGCCCAATGGAATCTCCTGGGCATATGGATGATTGATTCCGGCCTACGCTGGTATCTGTTCCAGCACTACCTTAACGTCCGTTCCTTGCAGTAAGCGATCCCAAGCGCAAGCGTTGCTGTAATATTGTAAATGATCAATCAATCAATCAATAAATTTATAGAGTGCGCTACTCACCGGTGAGGGTCTCAAGGCGCTGGAGGGAGAGGGGGGAGTGTCGCTACTGCTCGAAGAGCCAGGTCTTGAGGTGTTTCCTGAAGGTGAGATGGTCCTCGGTCAGTCGTAGGTGTGTGGGGAGGGAGTTCCATGTTTTGGCTGCCAGGTAGGAGAACAGTCTTCCTCCGGTGGTGGTTCTGCTGATCCGTGGGACGGTGGCGAGGGCGAGGCTGGCAGAGCATAGCTGTCGGGTGGGGGTGTAGAACGAGAGGCGGTTGATGAGGTATTCGGGGCCATTATCGTGTAGTGCTTTGTGTGTATGAGTGAGGAGCCTGAACGTGATCCTCTTGCTGACGGGGAGCCAGTGCAGGTTTCTCAGGTGGGCCGATATGTGGCTGTGGCGGGGGATGTCGGGGATGAGTCGTGCGGAATCGTTCTGTATGCGCTGGAGTTGTTTCTGAAGTTTGGCTGTGGTTCATGCGTAAAGGGCGATTCCGTAGTCCAGTCGGCGGGTGACGAGTGCCTGGGTGATGGTTTTTCTGGTTTCGGTGGGGATCCACCGAAAGATCTTGCGGAGCATGCGCAGGGTGTTGAAGCAAAAACCGAGACGGCGTTGACTTGCTTGGCCATTGTGAGGGAGGAGTCCAGGATGAATCCCAGGTTGCGTGCGTGGTCCGTGGGTTTTGGTGCGGCGCCCAGCGCTGTGGGCCACCAGGAGTCGTCTCGGACAGAAGGGGAGTGTCCGAGGATGAGGACCTCCGTCTTGTCTGAGTTCAACTTCAGGCAACTGAGTTTCATCCATTCTGGGACGTCTTTCATTCCTTCCTGGAGGTTGGTTTTGGCGGTGGCTGGGTCTTTGGTGAGGGAGAGTATTAGTTGGGTGTCGTCGGCGTAGGAGATGATGTTGATGTTGTGTTTGCGTGCAATGGCGGCGAGGGGGCTCATGTAGATATTGAAGAGGGTTGGGCTGAGCGACGAGTCTTTTGGTACGCCGCAGATGATCTCGGTGGCTGCTGAGCGGAAGGGAGGTAGGCGGACTCTCTGGGTTCTGTTGGAGAGGAACGAGGTGATCCAGTCCAGGGCCTTTCCTTGGATCCCTGTGTTGAAGAGGCGGGTTATCATGGTGCGGTGGCATACAGTGTCGAAGGCAGCCGAGAGGTCTAGGAGGATGTGCGCGGTTGTTTCTCCGTTGTCCATCAGGGTCCTGATGTCGTCGGTGGCTGCGATTAGGGTGGTCTCAGTGCTGTGGTTGGCTCGAAATCCGGACTGGGACGGGTCAAGCGAGTTGTTTGTCTCGAGGAAAGCAATCAGCTGTTTATTGACGGTCTTCTCGATGACTTTAGCCGGGAAGGGAAGAAAAGAGATGGGGCGGAAGTTCTTGAGGTCTTTGGGGTCCACTGTGGGTTTCTTCAGGAGGGCGTTGATTTCTGCATGCTTCCAGCTCTCAGGGAAGGTGGCTGACGTGAAGGAGTTGTTTATGATGTTCCGTAGGTGAGGTGCGATGATGATGTCGGCTTGTTGAAGATGTGATGGGGGCATGGGTCAGAGGGGGAGCCAGAGCGGATGATGTTCATGATGTGGGTGGTGTCTTCAGTCCTGATGGGCGTCCAGGTGCTGAGGATGGTGGTGGGGGTCGGTGGTTCGGTGACTGAAGGCAGTGTCTGGGGTCCGAAGCTGTCGTGTATGTCTGCGATTTTGCGGTGGAAGAACGTGGTGAGGTAGTTGCAGAGGTCTTGTGATGGTGTGATGTCATTGTTGCTGGCGCTGGGGTTGGAGAGCTCTTTGACGATGCTGAAGAGTTCCCTGCTTTTGTGGGTTTTGCTGTCTAGCCGCTCTTTGAACGATGCCCTTATGGTGGTGCGGATCAGCTAGTGTTGTTCGCGAGTGGTGTTCTTGAGGGTAGTCATGTTTTCGGTAGTCTGATCGTGGCGGCAGGTTTTTTCGAGGGTTCGGCAGGATTTCTTTGAGTTTTTGAGGGCGTTGGTGAACCATGAGGATTTCCTGTTGTGGGACTCGCCTGGGGGGTTCTTCAGTGGAGCGAGGTCGTCGGCGCAATTGGTGATCCACTGTGCAAGGTTGTGGGCTGCGTTGTTGGTGTCCGCGGTGTCGGCTGGCGGGTTCTGGCTCAGTGATGAGAGGAGCTGGTCTGTGGTGATTTTGCTCCAGCATCTGCGGGGGATTTGTTGCGTGCGGAGGTGGGATGTGGACTTTTTGAAGGTGAAGTGGATGCATCTGTGGTCGGTCTAGTGTAGCCTGGTGGAGTGGCTGAAGGAGACGTGGTTGCTGGCTAAGAAGATAGGGTCGAGCGTGTGGCCAGCTATGTGGGTGGCGGGTGTTCACCATTTGCTTGAGTACTAGGTTGCCGAGGTTGGCGAGCAGGGTGGTGGTGGTGTTGTCGTTGTTTTGCTCCAGGTGGAACTTCAGATCCCCTCGGAGGATGTATTCTGGTGAGGCTAGGGCGTGCGGGCTGATGAAGTCGGCGATGGTTTCGCTGAATTGTGTGCGCGGGTCCGGGGGTCAGTAGATAAGTGTGCCGCTAAGGGTGGTCTTGGGGTCGGTGTGAATCTGGAAGTGCAGGTGTTCGGCGGCAGAGAGTGTGTCTTCGTCGTTGGTCGTGATGTTGATGGTGTTCCTGTAGAAGATGGCGATTCCACCTCCAGCTTGGTTGACGCGGTCCTTCCGGGTGATCTTGTAGCCGTCCAGGATGGCTATGGCGATGTCTGGGGCTGAGGAAGCGTTCATCCAGGTTTCCGTGAGGAAGGCGACGTCTGGTGCTGTTGTGTCGAGGAGGTCCCAGAGTTTGACGACGTGCTTGTGGACGGAGCGGGTATTGAAGAGGATGCACTTGAGGTGGTAGTTGTTGATGTTAGGTCCAGTGGGAGGTCTGCAGGTTCGGAGGCAGGTGAATTTGCAGGCTTGACAGGTGAAGGACCCCTGGGTTCGCTTCGGGGATGCTCTGCAGCAGGCGGGTCGACGTCCGGTGTTGAGTGTTTTGAGGGCGGAGGAGTCGTATCTCAGTCAAGTCTCCTTGCTCCGGCGGGGGCCAGGGGTTCTGGTGCTGGGCGCTTTCCAGGCGGAGAGAGCGGAGAACAGGACCCGGGAGGCAATGCGAGGGGACAAGGGGGCACATAAGTCAACAAGTCGCAAGGCACAACAGGAGAGAACGCAAAATCACAGAATACAACAAAGTGAAAAGTACAACGAGCAACAGGGGGACTCACACGCACCAGGGGTAAGGCGACAGTGGGTGGACAAGGGGGCACAGGTGGCAACAAGGCACAACAGGAGAGAATGCAAATTCACAGAATACAGCAAAGTAAAAGTACAGCGAGCAACAGGGGGACTCACGCACACCAGGGGCAAGGCGACCGCAAGGCAGTGTCACAGGAGGACCGTGTGGCGGCTGGGGGGGGCGACCTACCTGAGGACAGGGTCAAAGGTCGCTCCGTTTACCGCCGCGCGGCCTCCATATCGGGGGCTGTGGGAGGGAGGAGCAGCTGGGAGGCGGGAGTGGGGCGGCGAATGGGAACGGCGGGGGCTGGGCCGCAGGGACGCAGCGGCGGGGAGCAGGCACAGAGGGGACCGGGGAGAGCGGCAAACAGGACCCGGGAGGCAATGCGGGGAGACAAGGGCACAGAAGGCAACAAGGCACAACAGGAGAGAATGCAAAATCACTGAATACAGAATACAACAAAGTAAAAAGTACAGCGAGCAACAGGGGGACTCACGCGCACCAGGGGCAAGGCGACAGCGGGGGGACAAGGGGGCACAGATGGCAACAAGGCACAACAGGAGAGAATGCACGTGACGTGGAAGCCATCGGCCCTCATGTCCATCCGGGCCCTGAAACTCCTGTGCTACCGCCTGAGTGAGCCATTGTAGCTGAGCCGCCAAATAATAGAGTTCAAAATCTGATACCACCAGTCCACCATCCGCTCTTGGCCTCCTCAATATAGGCAATGCCACCCTTCCGGGAGGCAATGCGGGGAGACAAGGGCACAGAAGGCAACAAGGCACAACAGGAGAGAATGCAAAATCACTGAATACAGAATACAACAAAGTAAAAAGTACAGCGAGCAACAGGGGGACTCACGCGCACCAGGGGCAAGGCGACAGCGGGGGGACAAGGGGGCACAGATGGCAACAAGGCACAACAGGAGAGAATGCACGTGACGTGGAAGCCATCGGCCCTCATGTCCATCCGGGCCCTGAAACTCCTGTGCTACCGCCTGAGTGAGCCATTGTAGCTGAGCCGCCAAATAATAGAGTTCAAAATCTGATACCACCAGTCCACCATCCGCTCTTGGCCTCCTCAATATAGGCAATGCCACCCTTCTTCTGCCGTTTCTCCACAGAAAACCGCTAACCATGGATCGAAGCTGCTGAAAGGTTGCCCCCGGTATCCAAACTGGCAATGTCCTAAAATAAGATAGCAGGCGGGGTAGCGCCACCATCTTCAGGCGCGCCACCCTGCCAGCTACCGACAGGGGCAGCGCACTCCAAAACGCCAGAATTCCTCGCAGCCCACGTATGGCCCTTCCACATTCCCTTCCAGCAAGTCAGCGGGCGCATGTTATATATTAGCCCCCAGGTATGGCAAGCAACTCGGCTCCCACCGTATTCCCGCTACCCGCGCAGAGCCCACCTCTGATTGAAGAGGTATGTCTTCCCCAAGTTAACCCCCAGACCCGAGATCCCTCCAAACACCCGCAGCAAATTTGTCACCCCCTCCAACTCTTTCTCTGTATTGGCCAAAAAAATAAGGAGGTCATCAGCGTATAGAGATATATGCTGTTTGTTGCCCCTCAATGCCAGTCCCTGGTAGTGCTGCTCTAGTCTGGCATGCACAGCTAACTGTTCAATGGCCAATGCAAACAACAACAGTGACCGTGGATATCCCTGTCGTGCGCCTCGACCTATGGAGCAGGGGGAGGATATCACCATCCCCATTAGCAATCAGTCTGCAGCTTTGGGAGGAATTTCTGTTGCAGCAGCAACACAGGGTCCTGCACCCTGGACATTCTACACCTCCATGCGGGGTGATTGAGTAGTGTCTGCTTTCGACGTCCCTCCAAAAATAGTTGATGTAATTTTAGCAGCCAGGCTTTGGTTTACAAAATCTATTTACGCTGGATGCTGGGATAAGTGTATAACCCGGTGGAATTCCTGCCAGATCCATTACAAACAAAATTGTCAGCAGGTTCTGATTTTTGTGTTGTGTTTAGCCCAGCAAGGACTTGCCATTGCCATAGCCATATTTAATCATAGATTGGTGACTATGTCTGTCAAAGGTTTTGATTCCTTTTCTTGTCAAACAATCCATCACTCTTTTAGCATTTTTCGCTCCACCTGACCCCAAAAGAGAAGGAGAAGTTTCACTGCCTGGACCGTAAAAGAGCCATGAGCTCTTTTATATCGATTGCACCAAGGACCATCAGGGGATAATCAACTCTTTGTTATGTTTGCAAGTGCAAAGAAGGCTAAGCCAGCGCACAAAAGGACTGTTTCAAGTTGGATAGGCCTCTGTATTAGGAACTGTTACATATTGGCTAAGAAAAAGCCTCTGAAAGGTTGTGAGGACTCTACTACTGCATACCTGTCTTGGACATCTGTCAGGTCATGGCGTGGGCTTCCAATCATACACTTACAAAGCACTACTGCCTTGCTAGCCAGGTCAGGTGGGAGAGGCACTTTGCCTATTCAGTTACGCAGCATTTTTTATTTGAGCCATACCACAGACCCACCACCTAGGGAGGCACTGCTATTGTATCTGTGCACAAGGAGAGGAATCTGCAGTTGGAAGTATTTATAAGCAGAACAAGTTATTTACCTTCAATAACGGTCTTCCTGATCGATACTCTATCCAACCGCAGATTCATTGCCACCTTCCCACCCCTCCGTGCTGTGGAATGGACTCATTTATCCATCTGTAAAACGTTGGCACTTTAGAGATCTACTCACTGTCACATCTGATTGCTTGTTGAGATCTGTGATCCTACTACATGTAGAGTTAAGACAAAAACGGACATCATCAAGCTAGAGTGGTGCTTATATGTGGCCCGCGAGTCACGTCCAGTGCAGGGCAGAGCCGATGCAAAGCCACGTAATGCCACCTGTTAGGGCGAACAAGCAATGCTGAGAAAAATCTCAGCACCTGGAGATATTCACAAGGTTGGGGAAATTGTAGCTTAGATACAGTATCCACCAGAAAGAGCGTTATCAAATGTAAATAACTTTTTATTTTATTATGTAACATAAAGACCAATGAAGGCATTCAATTATCTTCCTCCTTTAAAGTCTTCTTGCCCTTGGGTGCGATGGACAGAATGCTCAATGATTAACTCTGTCTTCCAAGCAACCTGAGCATACAGTTGGCAGAATTTAAGGAGACCTTTCTGAAAGGGAAAGGTCCAGCTTTTCCACATAACTACTTTAGTAAAACAAGGCAAAGGCGTGAGAAACAAAGGCTAAGCATTATTTCAAAACGTATTCCTTTCTCTGAGGCAAATAAATCCAACTTCAGCTATTGGGCTTTAGCTTACATAACTGGAAAAGCCTTGCCAAATGTACTATCTTTCACTGGGTAAATGCATCAGAACAATTTATTTACTAGATGTCTGAAACAAAGAGGCAGCACTGCAACAGTTGCTGATATCCAGGATTAAGGCTTGGACTTCCATTTTGATGACAACACATTGTTTTTACCATCTACATGATTGCTAATGGGGTGCAGTGTGGGTGGTCTTACTGCTAGATCTGCGTGTAATTACATCTGAACCACAGAGGCCATGTTCCGTTCTGGATTTCCAAGCCCTTAAGGCTTTTAAATCGGGGCAGCCATTCAAAGTGCCTTGCCTTTTGGGATACACAGTTACCATGAAGAGTGTTGTCATTACCTTTTTGCATCAGGCGGGCCTCTATCTAGAGTGGCACAGTATGTGAAAACAATGGGCTATAATACTACTTAGAGCGATTGTCCGTGGTTTAGACTACTTTCAAAAATTCCTTCCACCACCTTTTGTGTGTTTGAAACCTTGAAAAAGAAACCCAATTCATTAGACCGTATGTATACATTTTTATTAAAAAACAGTTGCTTCTTTCACTTCCACAAAGCAGATCCATCAAATAAGTCAGGTGGGCTTAACAGCAGAGGTGTGCAAGGCTCTTTCTTTCAGGTATGGAGATGTGTCACTTGCGACTAATGGGTGCGGTGTACCCCTTAGGAAAAATATTCCTTGATCATACATAAGTTAGTCTGTAATGTCATTGAAAGTTCTGAGCTTCTAGAAAGCATTCAAACATATTCTAGAGGCAATCAAACTGAGGACCAAAAACATTGGAGGCTTTACTCCAGGTACTTTATTGTCTCCCCAAAAGGGGCTTGCGGCCATATTAAACATTATGAACAAAATCTATTTCTCATTTTGGAGTCTTTCCACAGTTGCTCAGGTCTTGAAGGCCGTGGAGATAGAAGACGGTATTATTAATGTAATTCTATTTTTTCCAGTCAAGGAAGAGCATCGCAATGTCTTATTCACTCATTAGCTAGCTGGAGCTCAAGGTTCTCTTTATAAGCCTGAACTCTTTTGGAGAAAAGTTGGTTACGACCTCATGGGATAAATATTATCGTCGTATTGTACCTAAACAAGCTAGGGGTTCATTTTATTGGACACCTAGCTGATCAGCCTTGGGCTAAAAGGCTAGTATGAATTGCCAATTTTCTGTCTTCATTATCAAACCAGAATTTAAGAGCATAGCTCCTAAAAATTGACTTCTGTACATTTTGGTATATCTGAAAAAAAGCATAGTCGCCATGTGCACCTAGAAAAGATCAATTAAGAAGAAAAGTAAATGCTTCAGAGTTTGTCACTGAGTTTTGGAGATAAATTGAAAACCTCTAAAAACATCTTTGAGTAATAATATGGCCTTCGTCTTTTTTTCCCTGTAAGTATTGTATACCATTGCTGATTGCTGCAAACTTCAATACATCAACTGAACTATACTTTTGAGGAAAGACGGAACGATCCCCACCACCTTCGCCCTACTAAGGGCATGCCCCAAATTGACCCTACTCATGCAGAACCTTTGCTGAAACATTATTGACCCTATTTTCTCTTGGCCATAAACGCATGAACTTAGTAGACTACCTTCTTTGCAGCAATCACCTCTGTCAGGACGGAATCTTCAAGTCTCAGGATTCTTTCACCTAAGAGTCTTACTCTGTCTTTCCTAATGCCATTTAAATCCAGAAATTACCTTCTCACCTTTTAGACTAAGGCCCATACATTTTCACTTGAAGAAATGTTACAAAATCTAGACGTCACTGAGCATCTGTAACATTTAGGGCTTTTCCCCCAAAGTAAGAGTGGATAAAACAACTATTGCTAGGTGAGTAATTTCTTGCATTGCAAATCTTGCCTGCTTAGAGGCCAGACTTTCAGATGTTTGGAGGGCAGCACCGTAGATACACCACCTGCTTTCTACCACCTTTACTTGCTAGGCACATATTCATAAACGATCTTGCATTCAGTCAGAAAGTTCTGCAAGAACTTGATCTCAAGTGCACAGAGAAATCCTTGCTTATTGAAGGCTTTTTATTTAAAGTAACAAAGTTCTTCATTACTACCTGCTGGTACGGGTCAATGTCAACCAGTTGGAAGGGAGGTGGAGCAAGGACTAAGAATACCACACTCTCCATGACACTCATTTTTTTATCTTATTTGCCTCCTGTAAGTAGAAGGTGCTTACTGTTCACCATTCACGTTACTGCCATTGTTTCCCTTTACAGACTTTTGCTTTGACACACTGCACCTGCCTAGTCTACCCCTGTAGCACTGTCTGCAATGCTTGTTTGTACGTTCTAACTCTGCTCTCCCTCTGCAATTGCTTTGGTGTCCTTCTACCTTCCAGATGTCCCTCATGTCTCTGTGCATTGTTCATCCTATCCATTCATATTGGTACGATACATCACTTACTGCATCCTCTTCCACACCTCTCCTTGTGTTTGTCCGCTACAGAGGCTCTGCACCATGCACAAAACTTGTTGCACCTCCTTTTACGTCCAAACTGTTATCACCCCCTACAATTGCTTTAGAACCATGCACAAAGCTTGTTTTACTGTCCATTGCATCTTGGCGTATGTTTGCCATCTGCAGTCACTCCAGCACTACGCAGTTTTACTTATAGTCTCTCTCACCTCTGTTTGTACCCTGTATTTACTCTGGTACCATAAATGCTTGCTTTGACCTCTTTCATATTCTTGCCTTTTTTGTCCTCTGTAGTCTTTATGGCACCAGGCCAGCTTATGGGTCACTACTTTAATCTATGCTCTTGTTTGCGTCCTGCAGTCAGTTTATCACCATGCACAGCATTTGCTGTACCAGTTTTCACATTTTTCTCCATTATTTATCCCATGTAGTTAATCTGGCATCTTGCACATTTATTTCTACGGCCACTCTCACTTGAGTATTTGTTTCTGGCAGTTATCTAAGAATCCTACAACTGCTTGGTTCACTTTCAAAGCTCGTTGTCATAGTTAATATCTGCAATGATACGAGTATCCTGCACAAGACATTCTGAACTCTTCTAGTTTCTGCAGTGTATGCTTACTGCATTAGATCTGGTTCCATGATCTGTGCTTATTCTCTTCCAGGGGATCCTCATCAATAGTTGTAAGCACTGAATTGTCCCACCCATATGTGGTATCCTAGAGCACTTTATTTATAAAAAACCCATAGATTTATATATATTCCATTTTTTTCAGTGTTTACGCGCTCTTTTCTACTGAAAGGATTTTGCACATATTTATATAGCTATACATTTTTTATAAAGTGCTCTGGCATACCAGGCATGCTGGGGGGATAATTGGTGCTTATGGCTAGACGAGGATCCCCTGGAAGAGAAAAAACACAAATCATGGTATCAGATCAAATGCATAAGCGAACTGTGGAAATTAGAAGAGTTCAGACTAAAGGCATCAGTACATTTAAAAAGTGGCAAGTTTTGTTTATTTTATTTTTTTAATTTAAAAAATAAGCTAATCAAGCCATATAGTCACAACATTACCACAGTGTGACCAGAAATAACCTTCACAAAATGTTTTATTAAAAAAGAAAATCAAGGAAGCGAAGGACCGCATTTGCAAATAAACAGCTACAGACATGAGAATACAAAATATGTAGTGTGCCTTTATGGGCCCATCCTCCTGCCTGTGTCTCATAATGACCTACAGGTACTGAGCTTGGACGTTTTTCCTTTTCTCACTGGAAATCTTCACAGACCTTTTCCCAACCACTTCAATTCAAATGCTTTAGAACTAGGGGTATATTAGAAACATTTTCTGACCGGGAACTTTCCTTTTTTATCTCGGGATGCTTTCACGTTTTGTGAAGTGTCCAGCTGAAGCAAGAAGGCAGACTAGTTAGACCCTCATGCATGACCACTGGTGTATAACATTATTCCCTAAAGACCATCTCCCTGAAGACTGCAATCCACTGCCAAAAGATGTTCAGGAGAACCCTGAAGGACATGCTACACTGCCTGCAGGAGACACTTCAGGTAGCTAATTCAGGAGAATCTGAGTGGCGAGTTGCTACCATAGCACGCTCTGCACTCTGAGGGGTAGATCCAGGGAGAGATACTTTCAGCGGAAGAGGTGCTTCTTCCCAGTCGAGGTCTATGACTTCAAAGATGGGTACAGTACCTATTTGTTCGCCGTTGACAATTATTCCATGGAGGAAATAGACTACGAAGACCCTTTCGATGTTGAAGGAGCCCAGATGCTTGTCATCGAGTCCTCCATCAACATCAAGGCCAAATCCGGCGTTGACTTTGTAAGTGGTCTTCAGGGTGTGTGACCGTAAGTGTCAATGTCAACTCCCCCTTCAACATCAAGACCCAAAGGCCCTTCACCTTCCCTTTCAATGTCAAAGCCAACAGGCCGTTCATCTTCAGCACCGAGAAGGCCATTATTACTATCTTCAAAGTGTCTCTACCATTTGAATATGAGGAGGCTATTTCACACTGCCAATCCAGAGTATTTACAAATGTACTTTCCCACAAAAGATATATCACCAGAAGTAGCTGTGTTTGACTCAATCAGCTCAGAGATCAGTCTCTCCATACTCCAGCACCACCAACGTCTGTGCACTTATTGACTTGACCACATCTTCTAAGGTCACCAGTGGTCCGCCATTTATTTCTGCCTACTTTTACTAAACCCTCAAAGCAGAGAAACCTGCAGAAGAGAACAAGGTACTGATCTAGGACTCGATCTAGAGTATCCAGTTCTCATTCTAGACGTTCAAGACATTCCAGCAGGAGATGTCACTCTCGTTCTAGGCGCTCACAGAATCCCATGTGCTCTCCCACCTGATTGTCTAATTCTTCAGACTTTTTCTCTATCTGGGACTATTCCTCCGCACTGACAGGTACACCTCCTACTCGCATCTCCCCTGCGGGCAATATAACAGCCTTCAAGGAGGGTCTGATCAGGCAAACATTCCAATTCCTATAACATCAAAGTCTGTGATTTTTTTGGAGACCATACATCTTTAGCTACACCCAGACCTCTCCAGCTTCTGGTACCAGAACTACTGGAGGCTGCTATATAGTTATTCCTGACTCTGGCATCTGTAAAGTCTGCTCTATGGAAACTTCAGAAGAATTAGAATCTCACAAGACCCTCTGTTTCTTAAAACAGATCCAAATCTGGATTCTGTCACTGTTTCAGGACCTAGAAAATCTCATGTTGTAGCTCATTTCTCCAATCTTCCTCCACACAAGCTAAGCAAACAGATGGACTTAGTCAGCAGGAAACTGTGTGGCACATAAGCTGGAGCAATTAAATACTGCCAGTGCCACACCAGACATCCCTGTGGGATTTCCTTCAGGGATACTGCCTGGGCGTTCACTACCAGGAGATTACACTTGCAAGAAGGAATGGTTGGCTCCAACAATTTCCTCAGTACAACAGCAAAACTCCTCTGATTTGGCATCCCATGGCTACTGTCATGGTCCGGACTTAACTCATATGTCTAACATAAAACAAAATGACCTCAAGTTGGAAGCATAGCAGCGAGTCCTGAACCTTTAATTTTCAGGAAATTCCCTGCATGCTCACAGCCGATGATTTAATGAATTAGCTGAAGTCAGAAATAGAGACTTTGAATACTTTGGGCCTAGAAAAGAATATAAAGGATTCCACAGATCATATGATAGATGTTACTTTCTATAGAGGATTCAGACCCCTCAATGATCACACCAGCAACTGCAGCACCAGCTGGGGCATTTCTACAAAGAGAGAAGCTCTTGAAAGAAAGAGGCCAGCACATATCCACGAACGCAGAGAAGCCACCTCACAGGCTCTGACGTCCCCCCACTTCTCCCTCTGCTATAATCAGTTGGGTTGGGGAAAGTATTGTAAATCATTAACAAGAGTGGCAGAAGATAACAAAAGACCAATAGGTCTTGAAAAATGTTCAGAACGAATATTCACTGAGATTCAGATCCCCTCCTGTAGTGCCACCAAAGTTGTCCTATCAGTATCACACTCTGAAAACACCTTACTAGAGAAGAATACAGTGGAGGAGGCCGCTCATCACTAAAAAAAGATTGCAATTTTTTTCCTGTTACTTCCTGGTTTGAAAGAATGATCCAAACCGAGAATTCAGACCCATGCTATATCTCTGTAAAAATCAGGATGCTGCCCTTAAACCAGATTTACCTTCAGTTTCATCAGTGGTACTGGATGTGTTTCATAGATATGCAGAGTGTCTGGTTTCACATCCCCACAACAAAGAAACACCAGAGGTTCCTGAGGCTTGTTGTACTGAAATCAGGACCAACTTTCTTAACCCCTTCGATGCTTGTGACGGAACGGTTCCGTCACGAGAGCCGGTTGGGCTGTGCTTATGACGGAACCGTTCCGTCACGGCCACGCCCGTTATTTAGAACCTTCAGCACTGCACGAAAATTCGCGCCGCGCTGAAGGTGTTAAAGTATTACAGCTGTGCAGCACATCTCAGGAAGCAGAAGATTTGTATCTACCATTTCTAGATGACTGCTTAATAAAAGCTGGTTCCCCAGAAGCAGATCTGAGTCATTTACATTATGCTGTAGACATATTTTCCGATCCAGGTCTGTGTAAAGAGGTTGACTGCAACTCTGGCTCAAAGGATACACTATTTGGGCAAGATGTCACCCAGCTCACAAGAGTGTATCCATTGGAGGACAGCCTTAACCTATCCATCTGAAGTGTTGCAGTCCATTATGAACACTTCATCTGACCGCATGGCAACTATTATCTCTACTGGGATCAATGGCTTCATGCATCTTACTAGTCCCACATGCCAGCCTTCACATGGACCAATGGGGTCTGCATTCAAGTAGATTGTAGAACAAGCTAAAACTCTCAGACAGCAGTCAATTTGTTTCCATGGTTTTACTGGTCGAACAATCTTCTAAAGGGAGTTCCTTTTATCAAGATATGCAAACACAGACAATAGTCTATGAATCTTCCCTTCAAGGATGGTTCGCAAACATGAAAAAGGATTCCTTCTTTTTGTGCCATGTCCCTGGAACTTGGAGATAATCCATGTTGTGAAAGTGAGAGTTGTCCATATAGTTCTAAAGTTGTCACTTCGGTCATTCAAGACAAAATCCCTGTTTGATGGATAATACAACAGCAACATAATGTTTGAATATGCAACGGGCCTCATTTCAGCTAGTTGTCCCCGGAATCACAGATGGTCTAGAGATGGCTTAGAGCAAAGGGACTTGCACATCACAGTTGTTATTTTGCCATGTATCCACAATGCAGAATCAGTGTCACTCAGTTGATAATTTCAGGAAAACCACTAGTTTCTTCGGCAAATGTGGTTATCCAACAATAGTCTTGTTCGCACATGAAGGAAACTGGTAATGCCAGTGGTTCACCTCCGGTCTATCTACCAGGTTGAAGGGGAATGCCCTTTTGGTATGGTGGCCAGGCTGGTTTCGGTGTGCTTTTCCGCTCATTCCATTGATCCTACTCAACCTCTCTGCAGTGTTCGGCACTGTCTCCCACTGCACACTCACCGCCAGATTCCACAACACCGGCATATAGGGAACCGCCCTTTACTTGATCTGCTCCTTCCTCACCGGCAGAACCCAAAGAATCAGACTGCCACCCTTCCTCTCCGAACACACAGAAATCAACTGCGGAGTACCCCAAGGATCGTCGCTCAGCTTCACGCTCTTCAACATCTACATGGCCCCCTCACCACTTTTGTCAGACAGCAAGGACTCCGCATAGTATCCTATGCTGATGACACCCAGCTCATCCTCCCTCACCAAGGACCCCATCACCACCAGACTCAACTTCTAGGAAGGAATGAAGGACGTCACATTCTGGATGAGCAGCCGATGCCTGAAGCTCAACTCGGAGAAGACCGAGGTCCTCCAACCCTCGCCCTCTGCATGCCCACCGCCCTTGGCAGCCCTTCCACCCCCCCTCGATAGCCCTCCCACCCCCACGAACCATGCCGGAAACCTTGGCATCGTACTCGACTCCTCCCTCTCCATGGAGAGGGTCTTGGAGATGACCCTCCGCATCCTCCGGAAGACCTTCAAATGGATCCCCCCGAATCAAGGAAGGCCATCACCCACGCACTCATAACTAGCAGACTGGACTACCGAAATGCTCTCAACGCTGGTATCAACAAGTCTCTGCTCCGCAAACTCCAAACCATACAGACAAACACCGCAGCCAGACTTGTCCTCAGCATCCCTCGAGACAAACACATCACCGACACCTGTATAACCTCCACTGGCTTACCGTTGAGAAGAGAGTTACTTTCAAGATACTCACCCACGCCCTAAAATGCCTCCACAGCACCGGACCCCAATACCTCAAGAAAAGAATCTCCTTCCACGTACCCAAGAGAAACCTCTGATCCGCCAAACTCGCCCTCGCCGAAAACCTGCGCATCCGCAGAGCTAGAATAGGTGGAAGAGCCTTCTACTACATCGCGGCCAAGACTTGGAACAAACTCCCGATCGACATCAGACGCGCTCCCTCCCTGAACATCTTCAGGAAGACACTCAAGACCTGGCTGTTTGACTGAACGGAGCTGCTAAACCCCCACTCCACCAAGCGCCTTGAGACCCTCACGGTTGAGTAGCGCGCTTACAATTCCCCTGATAGATGCATATGGTTGGTAAATCAATCAATCAATCTGAGTAACCACATAGGAAGCTTCCATGCAGACAAGTTTGGAGGTCGGATCTGACATCGCATCCTTCCAATTGGTGAGCTTAGCAGCCTGGCTCAAACTTTTACAGTATATGCCTCTAAATTTACCACCGGACTGTACAGACATTTTACAAGAAGCAAAGCGACCTTCCTCCAGAACATTATATGCTTTCAAACGGAAGAGGATCTGCATATGGTGTGTCCAAAACAAGTAAGATTGTTCCATATGTTCGAAAGCGTTTATGATTTCATCCCTTCCTCATCAATCAATTGCTGGGCTCCAGTTTTTAATCACTTGAGGTACAGCTTGCAACCCTCTCTTCTATAAGAAATCTCCTTCACAAATGTCTTTCTTTCGAATGTCTTTTGTTAAAGACCTCTTACAGATTTTGCAGTGTTAGGAAAATATTTCCTCCTACTAGATCTCCATATCCCAATATAGAATTGAAATTTGTCCTGTTCAAATTAAAAGGTCCACTGTTTGAGCCTGTACACAAGACCGCCTTATGGCATTTAAGTTGAAAAGTTGTCTTTTTTGTAGTGGTTACCTTGGCTCCCAGAGTGAGAAAGATTGATGCATTTCAGATCAGGGTGCTGATGAGAACTTATCCATTTTTCCCCCTTAATGTGGTCTTATACTTTCATTGAGAAAAAGGAGGGGTGGAACCGGGAGCCAATCTTTAAACAGGTCCTGCACACATGGCTCCAAGGAGAATTTGTTAAACCAGGGGAGTGCAGTTCTTAAAGGGAGGATGAAAGGGAAAGGGGAAAAGACAAATCTTTTATCATGTTGCCCTCACACACCCCGAAAGGTGTCATGCTTCATCATTGGGCCTTGCTCCTCGTCGGGTGCGTGCGGGTGTGGGGGCAGTGGGAGGTTGTGTGCATGTGAGTGGTGAATTAAAATAGTTCAGGGTCAGTCCTATATTCAATAGCTTTAATGGTTAAGGTAGATCCTGCCTAATTAAAAATATGAGTGGACGCCCTATGGGAGTGTGATGTTCCTGGTGGGCAGTCTCTAAGGTGGGGTCGACATGTTTCGTGCCTGGTTGTTCCAAAGGAATCGGTTATCACTTCTTCAGGATCTATGTGAAATGTGGTGCACAACTATAAACAGGCACTACAATTGTTGAAGGTAGCCTGGTGTGGGGCCCTAGTAGTCCTGTACTGAGCGTAATGGAAACCTGTGGATAAAACCAAAAAACATAGGGTATGTTAGGGGCTAGGGGAGGGAACAAGGAAAGAGAAAGGGAAGGTAACATGGTAAAAACTGCAATGAGTTTTGGGAAGAGCTGCGGGCCCCTTAGTGAGTGGCATACCATCCTCAGCTGATTATGGAATCTGATGAAAGCGAGCGTCTCATGAGGCCTGAGAAGCCCTTAGTGTTTAAGTAAGGTTGCCAGCAATGCATACACAAACATTGATACGACAATTATTCAGTCTAAAAGCCATTGATGCAGTAAATTTGCGGCTAAAGGTGGATTATGCCCTAAATGATTGTGTCCAGGGTGGGAGTGCCAAGGGGCTATATGTAAATGACCCCCAGTGGCGGTAATTAACACCTTGGCTGCTAGTGGTTTTCCCTCCCTGCGCTGACATTCCTTGAATCTCTCTATTCATGACGAGCTCAGCTCATCATAAGCACAGCTCAACTGTGCCTCATGACGAGCTGAGCTCGTCATGAGCATGGAAGGGGTTAAGCAGCAGTTCAAACCAATTGTCATAAGCGCTGCATATACACACCTTTGAGTAAGCCCAGTGGTTGAGCCAGCAAAGTGAAATGCAGCAGTAAGGACATACTGTGCCATTATACCCATATGTGATTAGGGCTATTTCTACGCCCCTTTGACTAAGCCCCGTAGGTGAGCCAGTAGAACTGAAATGCCACAATACGAACGTTCTGTGCCTTTTTGTTGGTAAAATGTTGCACCAAGCGCAGGTAGTCGAAATAATGGCAATTTATGACATACAGCAACGTGGACATGACTCGACTTCTCGTTAACTGTTTAGCATACATCGCATCATATAGTTGTTGTTGGGAGCTTTTAGTCACGACACTAGAAAAATGCCGAACAGCAGTGGCCCCAGCATTATAAGACAGACAGATAAAAACCATTTTTTTGAGAGGTGGTTGAAGCTCCCACTAGTAAACTAACCCGTTCGACAGGAGTGTTGGCTGAGCATTAAACAAAATATTATGCCCACGGCAAAATCAGACCATTATTGAGGTTAAAAAGGGAGATAAGTGGTCCTGTGTGTAAACTCACCCGATATACATGAGCTATGGCCCGACGGGGGTGTAAGGGAGCAAGGTGTTGCTCCACTCCTCAAATGAAAGGGAGAGCTAGGTTAATGTGGGTAGGTAGGCAACGCTTGCAAGGCTTACCGAGGCATCTAGGATTCGTGTCATACTCACAGAAGGGTGGCGGCAACTTGCTTGTCAGCCTACCCTCGCTCCGGTTCCCCTGAACTGTAGTCCCGAAAGCAGCGTATTTTAGGAACAAAGCCTTGCAACAACTAGAGCGTCAACCTGTGCCACCATCTTAGGGTGGTGTGTGGCGTTGAAAAACTTTATTGAGACAGTAGCCTATATTGCTCAGAAACGGTGAGCCCGTCGAGCATTGCAGCGCCAGCCTGACGAGGAGCAAGGCCCAATGATGAAGCATGACACCTTTCGGGGTGTGTGTGGGCAAAATGACAAAAGATTTGTCTTTTCCCCTTTCCCTTCCATCCCCCCTTTAGGAACTGCACTCCCCTTGTTTAACACTTATATTTTCGTTTCCATCACTTAATTTATGACCCATTTTCTTTCCGAGCCCTTCCCCTACAGCGGAAACAGCCCTTCACACCCTGGGTATGATGAGCATTTTAAAATTATTCTTAGGGAGGACAGAAGGTATAACACATTCTGATCGCCTCTTTATAAATGATGATCCTTTAAGAACTATTTTCCTACAATAAAACAATCTATATCCAGATGGACAGTATCTTGTGCTTCACTTTCTTGTCAATTATCAAATAACACTCTCCATTGTATACCTAAACGGAAAATGCTGCTACTGCAGCTATGTAAAGCTATGACCTGGTGGTCCATCCATTTGTTTACGAGACTCTTCTATCTGGATTCAGACACCAGAACAGATGTTGAAGTAGGTCAGGCCTCTTTGAGAGAATTATTTGGGAGATGATTAATGCTGTTTTGGTTTCTTGTCCACCTTTTATGGTAGGATGAACTTTCTGTTCTATTCAGTCCTTATGGTTCTTGATGAAGATCATCTGGAAGAGAAGGAAGACTTATCTGTAATCCTAGTTTTCTTTCAGGGAAATACTCATCAAAGTGAGAAACAACCCTTCTCGGACAGGAAACACAGTATTTATTTCCCCTTGCACCCAGGATCCTCTTAATTCCGTAACCGTGAATTAACCTGTCACGTATGGTGCATGATGGAACAAAGGAAAAAAGCTGTAGCAGCCTGAACAACATTGCCCTTCATTTCCCTTTTTAAAAACGTTTGTTGAAGTAGTTTCTGGTCACATTTGTTAATATATTCACTATTTGGTCTCTTTGACTTCATTTTTTAAAATAAAAACTAAATTTTAGCCTATCAATAGGCTGCAGAGACACTTTTTTTCTCCATTTAAGTGCTTTTTTCTACTGACATTTTTTCTGCGTATGTATAGATGCATGTATCTATATATTTTTATTAAAGTGCTCCGGATCCTGTGCATAGGTAGGATAGTTGAGTGCTTATGACTTTTATGAGGATTTCCCTGAAAGAGAACTAGGATTACAGGTAAATAACTTTACTTTCCACCCTATTGTCCCTATTTGTTGATGTTTGTCACTGTATAAAGGTGCTTGCAGTGCAACAGCTCATGTTTCTATACTTTGTTTGTTTCCTGTAGTCTCTCTGGCATCATGCAGAGTGTGAGCCATTATTCCACATGCTCAGCGACCCTACATCTTATGTCTTCACCTGTATCAACCAGACGTCCGAACAGCAGGAGTTGGAGGACGAGCAGCGACGCCTGTGTGATGTGCAGCCATTTCTGCCTGTGTTGCGACTTGTGGCCCGTGAAGGAGACCGAGCTGACAAGCTCATCAACTCCGAGATCAGCTTACTCATTGGCAAAGGTGAGTGCTTCACCTTGAGAAAAATCATGTACAAACAACTCAAAGTGATATCCAGCTCCTGTTCACTAATGCAGTGGTTCCCAACCTGTGGTCCAGGAACCCATGGGGGTCTGTGAAGCCTCCTCAGGGGGGTCCTCGACTACTTAGATAATGAAATGATATTAACAGATTAACAACGTGTATATAATTAACTCCTTGGACGCTCATGACGAGCTCAGCTCGTCATGATGTACACCTCCATACACTCATGACGAGCTGAGCTTGTCATGAACAATGGGATTTAAAAAAATTCAGCATCCTGGAGGATTACCTTTAGCATTGATGTGGTTAAAGAAGCTAAATGTACAACTGAGCATGTTAAAACATACTGTAAATGTGATGGAATTTGAAACTGAAGGCTAAAAATTAAATGACTATCCCCAGATTGATTCATGGGAGCAGTGCAGGTGCACCAAACAGACTATAGTGTGGACGATGAGTAAACTCAATTGAATTTAGAAAAGCTCCAACCTTTCTATTAAAATTAATTTTTTATTTTTATTTATATGTTTGCGAACTAAATAAACTGTGCCATCATTTGTGTATTTGTTTGATGCATGCTATTTTTTTTATATTTTTGTGTATTGTTTTGCGGTTCAAATCATTGACAATGAATAGACCAGAGCCAGTAATGACTCGTCGGGGGTCCCCGGATTCCAATAATAATTCATTAGGGCGCTCCGGGTTCCAGTAATGATTAAGTGGGGCCCCCAGAAGTCAAAACGTTGGGAACCACTGAACACACTCCCCCATTTTGCTTTTCACTTCCATGTCACCTGCTATTCTGTGAAATCCATTTCAACGTGCACCTTTAATTTGACTGCACTTGTCATGTTGTTTCCCTCTGCATATAAGTTTGATCATTTCACTCAAATTGATGGTCTCCTGTTATTCTAGGCACTTTACCCATTTTTCATAGTGCTTAGCTTATCTCAGTTTTGAAGTTTGAAAAATTGTGTATCACTGTGTACCAATGTTCGATAATAGACATACGGTTAACACCAGAGGATTTTGTCAATTGAGTGGTCTGATAGCTACACTGGCTGCCAGCATAGTGTGAGAGGTAACGTTTACAAGAAAACCCAGGGATCACCTGGGAACTTGGGTAAGCTTATGTACAAAAACACAGATCCCGCAGTTCATAATAAAACATCCAATGCAACTCAATCAAATGGTTGCTTTAAACATTAGTTAATATAAGTCATATAACTTTTTTTTAACACTGACGGTGCAGGAGATGTTTGGTGAAAAACGTTATCTGTGCTCTCATAAATGTGATACATGCATGTGAAAAAAATCACTGATCAAAGATGTATATCATAAAACAAAAGCAACAAGGCCCATTCCTAAATACGGTCTACAGAGAAATGGGGGATCATCACACTGGCTTGTTGAATAAAAAAGCCAGAGACGGAGAGCAAAAACTGAAAGAATAATGAACATCCATAATTCAGAAAACACAGAAAAGGTAATCTTAAGATGTGCGGTACAAGCACATACGGTTTAGTTGGTACTCACAGAATGGGGAGTGTGTGCTTTTAAGAAAGAGTAAGAATAGAGGAAAGTTCTGAGTGTGGCTGGCACATTGGCGAACAGTAACAACAATTATAAATATGAAGGTGACAAACTCTAGCTGAATCCCGAGTGGGCTGGATGAAAGAACACAAATATCCAATGACTAAAGTGTTAAACCCGCTGGAGTAATTATGATGATAATAATAATAAGGAAATGTAAAAATAGTGCTCAGGTACCCAAAGTGAAGACATGCATGAAGTAAAACCTTGCTGGCTTCTGAAAAGCTTGCATCAAAAATAGCGGCATTGGGCGGGAAAATACCACCATATTTTGGGCCTTAATGAAATGTAGAGAGGAAATTGGAGTTCTCCAGTATTACATCTTTCATAGATTCACATGCTTGTATCTTCCCCGTCGTCATGGTGGGAGTCTCACGGTAACAGAATGACCAAAGCAGTATCATAGAGAAGAAAACTGCCTAGAAAAGCCCATAGGGACTGTACTATTTGGTAACCAGACCCCCTCATTGTTTGGTCCAAAAGTCAGCCAATCAGCATTGCTGCCCTGCTCTCACACTCCCCAGCAGAACCTTCCTGCCTCAGATTTCCAACCGCCTTCGTGTGAGAAAGGAGTCTCCCTGAGCTCTGCTCAGTTTGCTGTTCCTGTGTGAACTATTGACCTTTTATTTTCAACTGTCTTATCATCTGGATTAAGGTATTGTGAGTACCTATTTCTTTCATTATGGCTGAAGGCTCTAAAAATAGGCTTTTCAGGCCTTGCAGATCCTGTGGAAAGGCTAGGCTTTTCTCTAAAGACCCTCACAAGGACTGCTTATATTGTCTTCATCCAAAGCATGTGGCCAAGGATTGTAAATATTGTAGAACCTTCTCTGCTAAAACTCTGAGGGACAGAGAGGCACAGAGAGGCTCGTTTGTGTAGTCTAGTTCCTATTTTCCCAATAGGCCCTGCGCATTGGAATAACATAAACCGTAGTATCAACGTAGAAGTGCGGATCTTCCAGGCCTCTACTGACTATGCTAAACTTAATTGGGGTTGTTACCAACTAGCTCAGAGGTCACTGGAAACTTTCTTGACTGAATAGGAAGTGATCAGCTTCCCTGGCACAGCCAAGAAGGGATTCAGTTTTCCAACAACCGTGCAACATGACAACTTTGCTCCTCAGATAAGAGTCAATCTCTAGAGTCGTGTGAACAATAGACAGTTATTTTACTCAGTCAGTGGTTGTGCAGTTTACTTTCACAATATGTAGAGAATAGAGAGACGGGCGTTTTCAATAAAAGGGTAACATTTATTGAACAGTCTTTCTTCTCGTACAAAAGAAATGAATTGCCACAATTGCAAGACTTGTTATTATAAAAAGTACGTACAGTAAGATAAGTATTGCGAAATAATACTGTAAAAGCATTGATATGGTTTCTTAGCCATACAATGGTTTAAAATGAATAAAACATATATACATTCATATATACATTAGGCTAAAATACTCAACTGGTGCTTCTAACTACGCCTACCCCAGTGTACCTGACCTAAGCCTAATACTTGGGAGGGGAGTAAGTAAGTAGCTTTAAGTTAAGTTGGTTTTGCCAAGGTTTGCTTCAAGAATTCTCTCTAAGGGTTTAGTCAACACCATACCTCGGGAATAGAATGATGGAGGTCTGGTATCTCCTTCAGGGGGTCGATATCCCAGTCACCCGCAAGGGTAGCCTGGAAACGCCGGAGCTGGATTTCTCTGCAGGAGAAAAGACAGCGTCTCTCTCAGCGCGTCGAGGAGGAGGAGGAGGAGGAGGGGCAGCGTCCGCGGGCAGCTTGCATCTGCTGGGCTCTTTGCAGGGGGACGGCTGTTCAGCTCCTAAGTTCACCACACCATCGTTCGCTCGTTAGCAGCGATAGCAGCTATGGTATCATCAGCATAACAGCAGCTTCTTCGGGAGCGTTGGCATTGAGGCAGCTAGCAGCGTTTGCTTAAGGCAACGTTGGTAATATTTATACCTGAAAGGTGCCTTGTTTGACGTAAGTTTTTGCACATAAGACGTCAATAAAGATGTCACTAGGAAGTGATCGTCTATCAGTGCTCATTAGAGTTCTATTACTAATCAAAACACAGCAAGCGGGGATTTCCAGGTTGCTGAGTTTTTATCTTGTTGAAGAACTTGGAGTGTTAATCTAGGCATCTTAGATAGTAACTTCTGCTATGTCATTGCACTAATTGGTTGCAAAGGAAGTGGCAGAGAAAGCGATTCTGAAATGTGGCTCTGTTCGTGTGAGGCCAGAGACGAGTTTCTGAATATTGCATTTGATCAGTTATGCCAATATAGGGAATAAATTGATTTATAGCCGTTTAGGGGCATAAGGTCACAGTATCGATCAGGGTCCTAGATTAGAACGCTACATTTGCTGTTGTGATTTCAAAAGAAGAAGGCCGCATCAGATTCAGATTCTAGTGAGGAGTCTACTAATTTAACACCTAAAAAGAGAAAGGCTTCACATTCTGAGGAAAGGGTGGAGCCTAAGAAGGTTAAATCAAAGGGGAAGGAGGTGTCATCTCTCCCTCATACTCCTCTCAAGAAGCCATCAGGTCAGAAAGGGGCAGGGTCTGCTCCGTCGACCAGCTCCTTGTTTTCTACTGTTAAATCTGTGGCAAAGACTTCAGCCCCGTCGACGACTTCACCGTCGACGACGACTGTTTCGATGACGGCAGCTGCGTCAACGACAGAAACTAAGGTAGTGTCGACGATGACTACGTCGACGAGTTTGATCATCCCATCGACGAGGAAACCGTCGACAACGACGACATCGTCGACGAAAAGATCAGTGACTAAGTCGTCGACGACCCCGTCGACAGAGACCCCGTCAACGACGCTTCCATCGACGATGGCTATGGTGACGACGACTCCGTTGACGAAGAGTGTAATTTCAACGGCAAAGGCATTTAAATCACCACAGTCGAAGACTTTGATCTCCATTCGCTCATTTCAGTAGTCGAGGGGTTCGGCGACCATAAGCAAATCTGCAGAATTCACGTCGTGGACGCAGATTTCGCCTCTACCCCATCTTCTTTGCTGGAGCATGATTCAGAAGGGGAGGAGTCGTCCGGAGCGGCCTATAGCCCTACACAACTTAGGATCAAAAGCCAGGACATAAATGAAGAGGAAGTGTTTTCCTTTAAGAAGAGAGCTCATTCTCAATCTTCAAGATATGAATCCTTCCAGGAGACATGTGACTATGGTGAGGAAGATGAGCAACAAGAAGAATCGCGAGAGGAGTTGCGGGAAGAGTCAGTCTCCATGCCTGTATCTCTGGCTTCTGACCTGAGGTTCATGATTAACGACTATTATCGTCGTTTTCCAGAGGCGAATGCGGCTCCGTCATCTACGCCAGCGACTACAACACAGCCCCCGAGGACCCAATCTACTCCTCACGAGCAGTCTGTGAAATCACCACCAGTGATAACGATCAGGGACGATCTGACGGACACCGATGATGATGAACAACCTGATGAAGGTGAACGTATACAAGATTCTACGGGAGGTCAGGAATGGAATGAGTACATTTTGCCGTCGGCCCCTTCACCTACTCCGCCTCCAACCCCTTCTCCTCCTCAGGACATTGGAGGATTCCACAACATTGTGGAAAAAGCAGCCAAGAGATTTGATCTGGAAATGGAGGTTAAAGAAACTGAATGTTTCTTATATGATTTCAAAGATGACGCCAGGAAATCTGCTCGCTCAATCCCGATTATTCCTCAGATTTGGGAGGAGGGCCTAAAAATTTTGAAGACACCAGCTTCCATTGCGGTTTCGGTTCCGAGAATCGAAAAGAAATATAGAGCACCAGAGTCTTCCCCGGCCTGTCTGATAGGACACCCGAGACCGGAGTCGGTGGTGACGCAGGCGGCACAAAGGAATTCAAAGAATCCGGTTTCTACTTCACTGGTGCCGCCAGACAAAGAAGGACGGAGGATGGATGGATGGAGCTGGGAAGAGGTTTGCGGTCATGGCAGCCTCTACTATTAAAGCAGCCAATGCTATGGCCCTAATTAGCCGTTTTAACAGGCAAATGTGGTCGGATTTGGCACCCATTCTGGCTGCACTACCGGAGGATAAGAAAGAGGAGGCAGCTGCTATCCTCCGTGATGGGGCGAAGTCTGCCTCGGAATCCATTGATGTTGCCATGGATGTTTCCTCTATGGCTTTCAGGCAGATGGCAGGAGCAGTTTCACTTCGGAGACAGGGATGGTTAAAGGCAACATCCTTTCGTCCGGAGGTGCAGGCGAAGATTGTGGACATGCCATTCGACGGCGAAAATATTTTTGGAAAACATGTAGATGAAGCGCTGCAGGGTATCAAGTCAGATACAGATACGGCTAGGGCGCTGGGATCCCTTCAGCAAGGAAGGTTCCAGTCCTTTCGTAAAAGAGGTGCAAGGGGTCAATTTAATCAGAGATCTTCATATTCATCCAACAGATATCAGCCCTATAACCAGCAAGGATATAGGCAATACAATACAGGCAATCAATATAGGCCTTCCAACTCCTCTTTCCAGCAGCAATCTAGGGGCAAGTCCTCCAATAGAGGAAAGAATCAACAATCTAATAGACGACAATGATCTCATGCCGGCGCTCCCCACACAGCAGATCCTGGAAAACGACCACTATCTGTCTCTCTTCTTCGACAATTGGGTTCCATAACATCGGAAAAATGGGTTTTGGATGTAATAAGCAGAGGCCATACCCTAGAGTTTGTACAAATGCCACCAGATCATCCCCCGGTGCTCAGACACCATCAACATCGTCAAGAGCTGAAAAAGGAATCCAATCACCTTGCGGAAGGGGGCTATAGAAGAAGTACCTCAACAACACAGAGGGAAAGGCTTCTATTCGCATTTCTTCCTCATCAAGAAGAAACAAACTACGAAGTGGAGACAGGTATTGGATTTGAGGGATCTAAATCAATACATAAAGAAAATTCCCTTCCGAATGCTCTCGTTACAAGAGATCCTCCTAATGTTAAAGAAGAAAGACTTCATGACTTTGTTGGATCTCATGGACGCATACTTCCATATCCCAATTCATCGGAAGCACAGAAAATATTTAAGATTTGCTGTGGAGAGTCGCCATTTCCAATTCAAGGTGTTGCCATTTGGCCTTAAATCGGCCCGAGGGTGTTTACCAAATGCATGGCCCCGGTGGCGGCCCACTTAAGGTTAAGAGGGCATTGCATTTACCCATATCTAGACGATTGGCTGGTGACAGGTCCATCATTCACAAGAGCCAGGAGGTCCCTTCAGTGCTGCATCCGCCTGTTCCATCGGTTAGGCCTGAGAACCAACTTGGAAAAGTCTTCACTGATTCTAGCTCAGGGCATTCAATTCCTAGGGGTGTGAATATGCACCAAGGAAACAAAAGCATACCCGTACGAAGAAAGGATGAGAAAGATAATGGGCCTAGCAACATCCCTTCAGACAAAAAGGTTCACTTCTGTGCGGATGTACAAATCCTTGTTGGGGATGATGTCCTCTTGCATCCCACTGGTTCCAAACTGCCGTCTTCGAATGAGACCCTTGCAGGAACATCTGGACGACAGTGGGTTCAGTCCAAAGGAACCTTCGAAGATTGGATTACCATCACTCACCGTATGAAGGTGGCCATGTCATGGTGAAAGGTTCAGAAGAACTTGAATCAGGGGCTGAATTTTGTACCTCAGAATCACAAATATGTGATGACGACGGACGCTTTGTTGCAAGGATGGGGCGCGCACCTTCAGGAGCTGGAGATCCAGGGCCACTGGTCAGAGTGGGAAGCACAGCTTCACATAAATATGTTGGAGCTCAAAGCGGTGTTTCTGGGACTTCAAGCTTTCCTGCCCAGAATACAGAGCTCGTCGGTGCTCATTCAGACGGACAGCACCACGACTATGTTTTATCTTCTGAAGCAAGGAGGAACAAGATCCAAATAGCTTTCTGTGCTGGCGCAAATGATTTGGAAATGGCTGACAAGCCACAACATTTCTATTCAGGTGAAGCATATACAGGGCATCCTCAACACCGGGCAGATGTCCTAAGTCGCACGGCGAGCGTGTCGCACGAGTGGGAACTGCACGACACTCAGCTTCACAGAGTGTTTCAAAGATGGGGCACACCAACGTTCGACTTGTTCGCAACCCGGGACAATTCGAAATGCGATCAGTTTGCGTCCAGGTACCCTCAGCGGGATTCCAAAGGAAATGCGTTTCACATAAACTGGACGGGAATGTTCACTTACGCGTTCCCACCAATTCCCTTAATACTGCGAGTGCTTCGCAAGATGAGATCAGAACCATGTCATATCATTCTGATAGCACCAGCTTGGCCGAGGCAAGCATGGTTTTCAGATCTGCTGCAGATGTCAAAAGGCAACAAAGTGCAATTCCCGACATTCCAGAGCCTCAGATCAATGAGCAACGGCCAAATTCTGCATCCAGACCTAGCATCGCAAAAATTATCCGCATGGAACCTCATGAGCGGGAATTCCAAGCCATGAGCATTCCGCAGGACTGCAGACAAATACTATCGCAATCTAGGGCTATGTCAACCAACAAGACATACACAGCAAAATGGACATGCTTCTGTCACTGGTGTGCCAGTCATAGTCTACATCCGTTGACGGTACCACCAGAAGGTATTCTACCTTACCTGTTGTCGTTATCAAAAGCAGGTCTGTCACATGCCTCGTTGAAAGTGCATTTGGCGGCAATATCAAGGTTCAGGACAGTACCAGATGAGCCGTCTCTCTGGTTTCACAGACTGATAAAGGAGTTTGTCGGAGGGTTCTTTAGAGCTTTTCCACCCATTCAACGGCCGCCAATACCCTGGCATCTCAATACAGTTTTGGCGCAACTTATGAGGCCACCATTCGAGCCTATACACAAGACAGACTTGCAATTCCTGTCATGGAAGACAGCCCTGCTGCTAGCGCTCACCTCGGCGAGGAAAGTTAGCGAAATACAAGCCTTTTCAGTGGAAGAGCCTTTTCTTCAATTTCGACAGGACAGGGTTATATTACAGACAAATCATACATTTATTCCCAAAGTTCCTACTTCTTTTCACCTTAATGAGCCAATTATTTTGCCTACTTTCTTCAGCAATCCATCGTCTGAAGCAGAAAGAGCTTTGCATTCCTTGGACATCGCTAGATGTTTGAAATTCTACATTGAACGAACAAGAACATTCCGCAAATCTAAACAGTTATTTATTGCATTTGAAGGACAGAGGAAAGGGCTCTCTCTGTCAAGACTGAGTATCGCCAGATGGATATCATCGGCTATCATTAAATGTCATGAAAAAGCCGGAAAGCCGCTTCATTCCAGAGTGAATGCCCATTCCACAAGAAGGATGGCGGCATCAATAGCCTTGTTTGCAGGAGTGTCTCTACCTGACATCTGCAGAGCGGCGACGTGGAAGAATGTGCATTCATTTACCAAGCACTACTGTCTGAACACTGCGTGGAAAGAGGACACGGCAGTGGGACAAGCTGTTCTGAGGCGTCTATTTCAATAAGGTATTCTTTTGTGCTACGTTAATACTCTATACAGTATATATTTATATTAAGTCTGCTGTTGTTATAGATGGTTTAATACATTTCTTTCAAAAACTTGCACTGTATGAGATAAGGGGTATTGGGGTTTTTATTCCTATCTGCCCTGTGTATTTTCAGATCATGTTCTAACAATGTTTCAGCTGCAGAACTTCCTTCTGGGTTCTATCCTGGAAACGCTGCAGGCTTTGTGGGTACTACTTACTACTCTGATACAAGCATGTGAATCTATGAAAGATGTAATACTGGAGAAGGAATTAGTTACTTACCTGTACACTATAGTTCTCCAGTATTATCTTTCATAGATTCACATGCGCCCGCCCACCTCCCCGTTTCTCAGGCAGAACCTGTTATCTCGGTATTTATCCATGTCTCTCACTTGGGGCCGGAAATCTGAGGCAGGAAGGTTCTGCTGGGGAGTGTGAGGGCAGGGCAGCAATGCTGATTGGCTGACTTTTGGACCAAACAATGAGGTGGTCTGGTTACCAAATAGTACAGTCCCTATGGGCTTTTCTAGGCAGTTTTCTTCTCTATGATACTGCTTTGGTCATTCTGTTACCTTGAGACTCCCACCATGACGACGGGGAAGATACAAGCATGTGAATCTATGAAAGATAATACTGGAGAACTATAGTGTAAAGGTAAGTAACTAATTCCTTCTTGCGTGTGCGAGCACAATTTGCTTTGCAGCGCATGAGTTTCAAAAGTACTGCGCTGTAGTCCATGGACTTCTCGAATGTAAAAAGGAAATTAGAGTCCAAGCAGGTGCGAGCACGTAGTGCTTTGCCTCGCTCGAGCCTCAAAAAGAGTGCAGTGATTTTGTCAACGGCTGCGACTGCTCGAGCGAGGAAGAATAATCTGTATCGAGCGGGTCTGCAAGTCGAGCGGCCGGTTTCCAGAGAAGGGGGCAGCGCTGTTCTGGATCGAGCGGGTCTGCAAGTCGAGCGTCCGGTTTCCAGAGAAGGGGGCAGCACTGTTTTGGCCTATAGAAGGAAGTGTCTCTGCTAGAACAGGTAATGGAAAGTAAAAAAGGCCGCCATATCTTCAGTGAATTGTGTAATAAGCAAAAGAGAAAAGTTATAAATAACACTGTGGCGCATAAATTTGATAATCAGAGAACACATAATTGGAAGTAAAGAAAATATAATGTATAGCCAAAAGAGGCAATGGAATCAACAGAATACAATGTGTTGTCTTTTCGAACAGGTGTAATGGATGGAGATCACACAGAAAAAAAGCAAAATAATAAACATGATGACGCAGGCCAAATATCTCTGGTAAAAAGCTTGACATTGCATGTTAGTTCAATTCAAAAGGCACAGAAAATAATAATAAAACAACAAAGTGAAAGGCATAGTCCAGGTACAGAAGACCTGGCAGTCCATGTTATCTGGCAGTCCAAGCCAGTTCTCACTGTGTCCATTCTAAGGATCTATTTTGGTTCATCCTTGTTGAGTATCTGCCCTTGGTTGGCACCTCTTTCTAGTAATTTTAGAACACCGATAACGAGTCATCTCATATCATTCTCTGTATGGGCTTCAGCAATAAAATATTCTACCAGGGGGTATTGGATGGTGACCTTTGTGGCGAATACAACTACGATGTTGACAAATACCTATTCTGAATTTCAGGATGGTTTGCCCAATGTATAGTTTCCTGCTTGGTGACGTTATACTGTAAATAACATTACAGGTATTACAATTATCAAACCCTCTAAGAGGTATCTCAGTGTTGGCATGCTGGACTGTTTTTGATTCTATACAGACTGGCACACAATACATTGACCACTTAAAGTGTCCAAAACCGGAGTTAGGGCCCGGTGATCAATTATGGTTTCTGGTCATTTTTCTGGTGTGAGTGTGGCCCTTACCAAATGTTCTTTTAACTTTTACTCTTCTTATTGGAGAACAGAGGAGGTTCCAGAGCAGGATTCCAGAGCAAGGTTCCGTGATGCCAATACCTTCAAATGCTTCTTAATGCTTTTGGACACAAAGGGGCCCATTAGGATGTAGGGCGGATTGCCACCTCCCGCATGGCGATCCGCCCTACATCCTAGCCAACCCGCCACCCATTTCCCCCCGCCATATTAGTATGGCGGGGGACCCCGGCGGACAGGAAGTCCACCCGCCGCTTTTCCGCCCAGTCAACGAGTCGACCGGGCTGAAAAGAGTTTAATATGGTGGCGGTGTCTGCTAGATACCGCCATCCATATTAGTATGCAGGCGGAGGGCCACCATCCATATTAGTATGCAGGCGGAGGGTAGCCTTTCCGTGGCGGCATGCAGAGTGCACAATTGGAGGTCCTGTTATGGGCCCCCAGGTAGTTGGGGGGGGGGGAGGGGGTGCACATAGGGGTACCTATGGTACCCCCTGCATTTGCGTGCACAATGCGGCAGGCACCGCGCAGTGAGTGCCGCATTGTGCTTGGAGAGAAAGTTGTTACACATGTAAGTTTCTCAGACAAACCACCCCTAGTTTTTGCTGTAAGTAACATCTCTCATTTCAGAGAGTGTTTTACAAGACGTTTGGGATATCCCCTGACCATGAGTTTACCACCTAGTATTGCACCTTCTCTAAAGAAGTCAGATCTGTGATAGCAATTTCTACTGATTCCTAATAACTGACCAGAATGTAAAGAATCTTTAAAAGAGCGGGGGTGGAAGCTTGAGTATTGTAGCAAGGTATTTCTTTCTGTGGGTTTCAGTAGAATATTGTGTACTGAATGGCATTTTCTACTTTTACAATTACATTTAGAAATAGGATCTCTTCTTTGCTGCTTGTTAAAGTAAAAGTCAGACCAAAGCCATTTTCCCTATATAGCAAAGGATTATTACACTACCAGAACTGATAGGGCTATCGTTCCCAGCAAGCACTGGGGATAATGTAATAAGCAGAACTAGTTTGTATCCTTCTCAGATACATCAGAACATTCAGGGGATAGTTCAGATCACGGAAAAGGGACTGGGTGCAGCTACACAGAAAGGGCAGGAGTATTTCTTAGGCAGAGGACATTTCCCTTTCCACTAGTCTTTCTTCCATGTATTGCTGACACCTGTCAGATTAGCTGGCACCTGTCAGATTAGATTAAACCTCTCTTGCCTACTCATTGTAGACAGTGGTATACTACATCACAACTACCACGTATAGTCTTTCGGCCTTACGGCGAAACAGCAAAATAATGAGTTGAGAATATGTAAAAAATAATTTGTGTTGGTGAAACATGGCATATCAGCAATACTGGAGCTTTGAGTCTTTCACCACAGAGTTGCCCACCAGTTCTTGTAGTGGAGGAAGAGAATAGGGATTAGGGAGGCAGTTAGGTGCCAAACTAGTAGAAATCGAGTCAGATTGCTTTCATTCAATTGTAAGCTCCTCTGCCTAGACTGCAAGCAGGAAGTGCATCATTAGCTAGACTTATGATGCAGATTTTCTGTTTTAAAGATGATGCTACGTTAAGAATTCCATAATGCTGGCAGTCTTTCCATCATGCAGTGCATGGTCCATGAGAGAGTACATTTTTTAGGGGAACCCAGCGGAGGGATCAAGAAATGCTTGAAATTACCCATCTATGTTTTTGGAATTTGGAACACGGAGGGGTTGAAGGATTGTTAATGAATTCAGAAAGAATACCCACGATGACAATTTGGCTTACAGTTGAATATGTGGTCTAGTCACTAAGTCACCAACTTTAGAACATGGGGACAGGGATTCTAACCCCTTCAATGGCCCTTGCCTGAAAAATATTTGATTTTGGGAAAATTACTTATTCTCCCACGCTTAGCAATTGTAAATATTTAAAATGCCAAGCAATTTTACAATTCAAAAATGTCCAAACCTCCGCTTGATGGATGCCTCACAACATCCTCCCCAGTAGCGCTCTGCTGCTCTACATCAAAGTTTCCCTATCTAAATACCAGCAAATAAGTATATAAATGTTCTTCTCTGTCATGAAACTGTCTCTGGTATTCTTAAACAATCGAATAGTATAACAAGCTAAATAAAATCCCTGCCTAAGAGAAGGGAACCTAAAGTATAGAGAACATCTTTAGAAGGAATGATCTTAGTAGTTCAGGTAAATAAGTAATAGAGAGCCATCCGACCCACTAGAAATCCGAACTGGAGTAACAATCGATACAGTGGGGTATAGCAAAGGTATGAACTACATTCCACAAAGCTTCCCTCTACCTATTTGCAGTTAGAACATGAGAGTAGCAAACACTTATTTCCCTCTTGTAGAATGAATCTTAGATTTTCCAGGTAAAGGCTTGTTCATCTTTGGATTGGTAGCATGCAATTATATCAGATACTATCTACCTGCGTATCGTTTGCTTTGTGGAAGGAAAAGTGATGAAGATGTTGACCACACCTTAGTTGAGAAATAATTGTTAGGTGAGATATTTTATTTTTCCAAGGTAATATTTTAGAAGCCTTTTAATATTTAAATTGGAGTGACCTTTCTGAGTAGAGTATGGGTTCAGGAAAGATTTTAATGAGAAATGATTTGATTGATGTGAAAATCATTGATAACTGTGAGTAGGAAAGACCAGTGCATTTGTAGGTATACTTTACTATGACTAGTTCCTTCATGCAGAAAGCTTGACGCTCATTGATGATTTTAGCTGAGATAATAGCCACAAAGAAAATTACTTTCCATAACAGTTGTTGTATGCCAGATAGAGGCAAGGGTTCAGATGGCAGACCCATCCAATCTGAGAGGGTGATATTCACTTCCCAAGTTGAAGAAGTTTTTGTAATCGAGGTAGGGAGGGTGGGGGTGAGGGGATTCTTGATGATTCCAGAAAGTCTTAAAACCCCAGAATAATGAAAAAATATACCAGTGGTGGACTTTTTTCTGTAAGCAGCAATGGCAGCCAAAGGCAGTTTAATAGATGCAAACTGAAGGCCAGATTCATCCAAATACAAAAAATGTGATGTAGTCTTTCTTTTTTTTTTTTTATTAAAATTTTATAGGAAGGAAAACAAAATCAGAGCGCATTCAGCGATACAAAAGCGCAATGACATAAAGTGACAATATTACAGTCATAAGAGCATTCAGATCATAGCCACTGAGGACTCGGTGTTAAGGTCTCGATCGAAAATCAAAGCCCATTCAACCATACAAAAAATCGAGTGACAGAAAGGGACATAATACACACTAGAGCGATGGTCAGTTCGTATCAATTGGGGTCTCGATGTACAAGTCTCGACCTGTCCATTGCCACTTTTTATCCCATTTCTTGGGGCACCCTCTGAGTTTGTAAACTTTTTTTCTGCAACCATAGCTCCATCCATTTACGCAATCTATTCCACCACCAATGGTCGGTCAGGAGAACCCCCCTTCATTGCTATCGAACGTTTTAAGAAGAGACATCCCAGGGCCAGCCATTGATGTTCTATCTCCGTCAGATCTGTCGCCCCCCAGACATTTAGGAGTCCTCCCTTAGGTGTCATTGGGATCTGCTTTCCCAGCGCCTCCGCCATTTTCTTGGTTGCCCTGATCCATAAAAGTTGAGTTATAGGGCATTCCTACAGCACATGATAGAAGGAACCAGTCAAGCCGCAGGCATAGGTCGTTCGGGCGTCTGTCAAGTTTGGCCAGTAGGGGACCGGACATGTATGTCCTATCAAGCAGAAACGGTGACTAATTGCCGATTCCCGTGGTGACATCAGCGCCGTTTGGCAGTCCTCATCCTCCAAATGCTCCACATCCCCTTCCCACTTGTCGCGCAGGGCCTGAAAGGAGTCTGGAAGATTATTACAGAGCTTGCGATATGTGCAAGAGATTGCCTTTGTTAGAAGGGGTTTGGAGAGTAACCTGTCTTCAAGGGGCGAGGCCTCGGGGAGGGAAGAGAGGTCATGTACATTCGTGAGTATAGCATGTTTGATCTGGAGATATCGAAAGGCCTCCCTTTGTGTAAGTGCATGTTTCTTTTGGAGATCGGAGAAGGATAGGAGTGTCCCCTTGTGTAGTAAGTCTCCTAAGGTGGATATGCCGATGGTGTCCCATTTGTCAAAGCCCAAGTGGAAACAAAGGGAGCCGAGGGCCTGAGAGGACCAGAGGAGTGGCCTTGGTGAATCTATCTGCCCAGCCCAGGATCTTAGTAGCCCGGTGTCATATGGCCGTCGTCTGGCACATTAGACCCACATAGCGGTTACGAGCGGGTCTACTGTATAGCGCCCCCAAGTATTCCTCGCGTCCCGTCTGATATCTCTCCAGATGGAATGCCGGGTTCGTGGGCGATCCGTGGATCCAAGAATTTGTGGCCACCAGCTGGGACGCCCAGTAGTACAGGCGCATGTCGGGCAGAGCAATGCCACCGTCATACCATCCCTTGGTGAGCTTACGGAAAGCGATACGAGGAGCCTTTCTGTCCCACAGCAGCAGGCGCGTGTCCCCTTCCAGCGTGTTAAACAAGGAATTGGCAATAGGAAAGGGGCAGTTCTGAAAAGCAGATAAAAAGCGCTGGAGTGCTAACATTTTTAATAGAGCGGCTCTACCAGGGAGGGACGGAGGCAGTGATCTCCAGTGAGAAATATCATCATGCAGCCGCTGCAGCGGGCCTTTTATATTATGGTCGTAAAAACGTTTAGGGTCTGGAGTAACAAAAATTCCGAGGTATTTGAAACCGTCGAGTGCCAGGGGGATAGAGTAGCCTCGGGGCAGGGTAGGTGGGGGGCCATGTAGCATGTATAGGACCGACTTTGACCAGTTGATGGAGTAGCCGGAATATTTCCAGAAGTTTGTAACGACATGGAAGAGGCTGTTAATGGAAGCCTTCGGGGAGGCCATGTAAACTAAGATGTCATCCGCATAGAGAGAGATTTTGTCGGTTATGTCATCATTCCATTTAAGGCCCCGAATAGAGGCGTCCGAACGGACATCGTGAGCTAGTGGTTCCGTAGTGGGGGTGAACAGCAGCGGCGACAAGGGGCAGCCCTGCCTGGTCCCACTGTGTAGTGGAAATTGCCTGGAGGTATGGTTATTAACTCGTACCTGTCCTTATAGGTCGGTGTACAACAACCTAACCCACTGTATAAATTTAGGGCCAGATCCATGCAATATGGTAGTCCGGGGAGAGAGGAAGATGGCGGCCGGCTGAGACACTCGGTCGTGAGCTCCGATAAGACTCCAGGAAAGCATGTAACTAAAACGCTTCCCGGGGCAGAAAAAGATAACTTAACAACATGATATGAGGTGATAAAGGAGGACTGAATCCGAGAACCCCAAAATACCCCCATCTTGAAAACCCACCCAGGCAGCGGCAGCCGGAGTTCGATTACCTGACCGGCGAGACCAGCGGCGGCGGTGGCAGCATTTTCTCCGGATTGCTCCGTCCTTCGCTCTCTGTTCCCAGCTGACTGGCCGATAACCGGCTCCGGAGCTGGTTCCGAGGACCAATTCTAGGACACACTGTATTGAGGCTAAAACCTGCATGACGGGATGGAGCGGAGTTGCGGTGCAGCGGAGCTTTGGACCTGCGATCACCTCTTCAAACAATAACGGGCTGTGGGAGAGAGCACGAGACGCTGCCCGGAATTGCAGGAAGACGCTCAGCGAGATCAACTTCTTCTTCCGGGGTAAGAGCAGCAGAGCCAGCGATGCCTCCGTGTGTGATTGTGGGGCGGGTGCAAGCACTGCAAGTACGGTGAAAAGTTCACAAGGCAGTAGCGAGGTCTCTAAAACGGGACATCTGAAAGGAGAGGTGAGCCTTAATTCTTCTGGAAGCTGAGTGATTCTGCAAGGAACAAATTGCAGAGAGCGTTGCAGAGAGCATTTCATGACAATACAAACCCCGATAATTCCTTGCTGGATGAGTGAAAGGAGATGTGAAAGTCTCGCCTCAGAGGAAGTATTGGAAGAAGGGGAGCAGACACATAATAAGCAACAGCAAGGAACTGAAGCGGAGGAAGACGAAATAAAAACTCAAAACAATAAAGACCCATTACCACAGACTTCGGAGGAAACTGGTAACAAATACACTGTCTTACCTCTGGGAAAACAGAACATTAGCAGAAACAAAAGGGAAAAAGGCCCCCCTCAATTTGCTTACACCACAAGATCAAAGAAGACATCAGCAGTAGGAGCAGCCTTTTCTTCTGTGTTAGAGAGATCTGAACAGGGAGGTCTAAGGTCCGCATATTGTCTTAGGAATCAGAACCTATCTAAACAGAACTCACTACAGACTACAAAAAAGTGCATGACCCCGTAGAAGCACAAAGAAAAACGTAAAACACCCTCCACGCTTAGAGGAATTAACAGAAAATATAAAAAGCAGAGGGTCTAGGAAAAGTAAAGATCAAAAAATCAAGATTACACCATCTCTGAGATCATATTTTAAGGTGCAACAAGTGGTACAAGTAAGAGGAGGGGGTCAATTTTTAGCGACTAATACGATCAATACAGCAAACACAGCGGACACGGCATCTCTGTCAGTATCGGACCCTGACAAGCAGTGTTTTAGTCCAACTTCCGAAGAAGAAGTGGAGGAGATCGCAAGTGAGGAGGCAGTAGAGAGAGTAGATATGCAGTCGACCTCGACTCCGAATGCTACCGCGACCCTATCTCCGACACAATCAATACTGCCAACACAGACAAGCCAGTCATCTCAACCAGTACAGCCATTACAAACATGCTCCCTGAGTACCCCGCGAACGCAGGAAACAGAAATAGTTAATGATCAAGAAATTGACCAAGAAACTCAAGAGGATGCATCAGGTCAGGAAAATATGGACCATTTGGGTAAAAATAAGACAGAAAAAATGTTGGAGGTGCACATGGATAAAATGATGAACAAAATATTGGGGGAAATGAGAGAAAAATTCTCAATCTCGGAAGGAAATCAAAATAAAAAACAAGAAGTCGTTGAAAACCTAGATCAGAAACTAAATGATTTAGCGGTCAGAGTTACAGCGGTCGAAAATGAACTTGGTTCCTTAAGTAAAAAGATAGATATAAATCAAAGAGAAATAAGACATCTAAAAGACAGCGAGAAAGTCATCAAGGAGAAATTAGAATCTTTGGAAAACCAAGGAAGAAGAAACAACCTTAGAGTGCTGAATGTCCCTGAAAACTCAGAGGGATCTGATATTAAAGCTTATGTTGTATCTCTCCTAGAAGAATTTCTTCCTTGGACGGAAGATTGCGAGTTGGCTGCAGATATTCAACGAGTCCATAGAGACCCATTTAGAAAAAGCAAGGAGAGAAAGGCCCCGAGGAAAATTTTGGTAAATTTCAGAACCTACTCTCTGAAAGAAAAAATATTGAGTGAGGGACTGAAAACTGGGAATTTTAACAAAGATAATTGGTCATTTCGTATACGATCAGACATCTGTAAAGCCACACAAGACATGCAATGGGAGCTGGGGCAACATATGCAGGAACTGAAAGCTTTGGGAGCGAACGTACAATTGAAATTTCCAGCTGCCTTAAGAATAATCTGGCGAAATAAAATGCACAACCTAAGGGAGCCAAAAGAGGTAGAAAACCTCATTCAGCTAATAAAAGACCAAATCGAAATTGATAAACTAAATAAGGAATAATGCAGTAATGAAGTAACTGAAGGAACAAACTTTAACACAACTTTCTTAAAATTGTAAGAAGAACCTAGGAAATTTGGAAAAAATACGGAAAACACATATACATATGTATAAACATAAAATTGGGGGAACAGCTGTAGCTGGGACCTTAACATAACACAATGTACATAGAAATAAGAAAAAATAAAACTATATACATATATTGGGAAGCGCCTACGTAATAAAGAATAAAGAATAAATTATCTGGTGAATCGGAGCACGAAAACTTGTGTAATAACACCTGAAAGAAGAAAAAGGGAGGCTTCCTCAGGGTGGGAATCTCAAATCCCACTGTACCACAAAAATGCAAATCTTAAATATACACGGGTGGGGAGCAAGATAGGGAAAAAAAAGAAAGAAAAAAAATCCTCAAAATTGGAATATAAAAGGAATAGTACGGGAGTTAAATGGCTGCCTCAATCTCAATCCCACAGCAAGAAATAACAACATAAGATGACAAAAGAAAAAATTATAAAAATTCTAACATGGAATGTTAATGGGCTTAGAACTTCTACAAGAAGAAGAAGAATTGTGGAATAGTTGAAAGAAATAGAAAGTGAAATTATTATTCTCCAAGAAACACATCTCATAATTTCAGAGTGGACTCAATTGGTAAAAAATCTCCATTGTATCGGATCAAGCATACATACATCACAAGAATGCAACATAAAGGGGGTAACAATCATTATAAAAAAATCCCTAAATGCCAAAATAGAATCCAAAGAAGTTGACAGCAAAGGAAGATGGGCGGTTGCTAAAATTAGGATTGAGGACTGTATACTCACAATTGTGGGATATTACTGGCCGAATAGGGATGACCCAGCGCCTCTCCAAAAACTATACTCTGAACTCTTAACATTTTCAGCTCCGATTATTATAGGAGGAGATTTCAATATTATAGAGGATCCTAAAACAGATAGAATGCCCCCAACAAAACAATGGAATCTACCAAAAATGAGGGAATGGCTAGGGATCTACAAAAAAGATCTAAACCTGGAAGACATGTGGAAGCTAAAATGAGAAAAAAATTACCCGTACACCTTTCATAATAAGAAATTAGGTCACAAATCCAGAATAGATTTTTTCTTACTGAATAAATCTCTGCGAGTTAATGTAAAAAGTATTGAACACCTACCTGCACACTTATCAGATCACTCGGCGGTACAGTTAACTTTATCACTTCCACAATCCCTTCTGCCTACCAGATGGACTGTTGATCGATCAATTATTAGAGATGAACAAAGTGTGGACCAGCTTATAACAACTTCCCTCCACTACTTTGCAGACAATGCTGTCGGAACACCAAAAAGAATAACGTGGGATGCTTATAAAGCGGTAATAAGAGGCAAGCTGCTTAGCTTGGGAGCACACAAGAATAAAACAAAAAAATTGGATATTAATCAGATGGAATTGGAAATCAAAGAAGTTGAATTACAGCTAGAGTGTGGCATAGCTCAAGAATCAAGAGAAAATTTAGAAGAAAAGCGACGTAACTTAAAGGAGAATCTGGTGTACTACTTGGAGAATATAGTTAAAGAAAAATGGGAGAACAGCAAATTAGCAAATCATGAATACGGAGAAGGCTGCGGAAAAATGCTAGCCTGGAAAATGAAAACGGATCAGTCTAGAAACAATATATTAAGTATCTATACCAAAGACCAATTATCAACTTGCTCAGATGATGTTTCAATAAGGCAAGAATTCTCAAAAAAATTTTACCACAATATATAGAGAAGATATAAATCCATCAGATGAAGACATTAAGAACTACCTTGAGAATGTTCCCCTTCCAAGCTTGACCGATGAAGAAGTGGATTCCTTGAACGCTGAAATTACACCAGAAGAAATAAGAACTGCCATAAGTAACCTAAAGAGAGGAAAAGCTGCGGGACAGGATGCGCTGCATAATGAATTCTACATAGCACTAAAAGAAACATTAATTGAACACCTAACAGAAATAATGAATATGACTTACCTGGGACACGATATGATACCTGACTCATGGAATGATGCGACGATTAGTATTATATTAAAACCAGGAAAAAACCCAAAGAATTGCGAATCTTATAGGCCAATATCACTTCTCAACTGTGACTACAAGCTGTTTATGAATGTGATAGCTAAAAGATTATCAAAAGTTATGGCTAAACTAATTAACTCGGATCAAAAGGGTTTCATAAAGGGCAAACAAATTTAGGAAATTACGCATGAACTTGTGGCAGCAATCGATGTTGCTGTCTGCGAAAAACTACCCCTAACGATCGTAACATACGATGCAGCCAAAGCCTTTGATCGTGTCAATTGGGCCTTTCTAAATAAAATCATAGAAAAAAACAAACTAGGGAGTAATTTTGGTCATATGGTGAAAGAAATCTATACAAACCCAAGAGCAAAAATAGCAGTAAACGGGAACCTCACTGATAACATCGAGATTCAGAGGGGCACAAGACAAGGTTGCCCCTTGTCTCCGCTACTTTTTAATCTGTATATCGAACCCTTGGCCTGCTCTATTAGAAACCAACCACTCATAACACCCTATAAATATCAAAACTGGACAAAGAAAGTTGCACTTTATGCAGACGACCTAATGGTGTTTACTGACAACTACAACCTCTCCAAATCAGCGATCGAGGATGCAATGAATAATTTTGGCAAGGTTTCAGGATATCTGATAAACAACGATAAAACAGAGACAATGAGCTGGAACACTAACTCAAATTCATCTTTCTTAAAGGACAAAATAAAATATCTAGGCATCACTATAACAAAAGAGCTTGAAAAAATACCACAACTAAACCTAAATATAGTGGTGAAAGAAATGAGAAGACTCCTTAAAATCTGGTCAGGTCTGCTGTTAAGTTTTCTAGGCAAATCCAATGCAATAAAAATGTCAATTATTCCCAAATTTACTTATCTCTTCAATAACATTCCGTTAGAGTTTAAAAAAGAAGCCCTAAAAAAAATACAGGGAGAAATATCTAGTTTTATCTGGTCAGCAAAAAGTACAAGAATCTCATGGAACAAACTCAGGAGAAAGAAGGAACAAGGTGGAATAGCAAGCCCTGATATATATGAATATTATAGATCTTTTCAATTTAAAAATTTCAGAGCCATGCTAAAGGAACATTATGATTACCCAAATTTCTTACAACATCTAACGAAAGGAGAAGATTATTTCCTCTTCAAATTTGGTCACCGAAAATTCTTCAAAAAAGTAAAACTGAAGATCTTAAATCACGCCGTTAAGCTTTGGAGCCAGATAAGAAATGCTATAAAGATACCTTACTACAGTAGTATGGCCCTAATATGGGACTCGCCAGGCACCCCAGAATGCTTAAAGGATTCATTATCTAGCCCACTCAGACAATCCGGAATTGAAAAATGGGGACAACTTCTGGTTGAAAATGTCTTAATATCTTGGGAACATCTGCAAATAATAACAGAACGAAAAGTTTCAAAGTTTAAATATTATCAGCTGAGCAGTTGGGCCATACTACCCCGAAAGGAGCAATAGATCCGAACAATCTAGAAATAGAAATGATGAAAGAAATGGCAATAAAAAAAGAAGTTTCAAAATGGTATTGGGCTCTAATTGAATCTGGCGAAGAAGATTTAACTATACCGGATAAAATATGGAGAAAAGACCTACCAAACGAAGTTATGGATCTAAATCAAATTTGGAAAAAATCAGTAGAGAAATGCTGGTTGTGTGTAAAGCCCGCAGCCCTAAAAAGAAATCATCTTTTCTCTATACATAGAGCATATTGGACACCCAAAAGATTATCAAAATTTAAAGGCACGGCAGTAAAATCATGTCGCAAATGCGATGAAGAAAAGGTGGATGATATTCACATGTTTTGTGGCTGTACAGCACTTACGCACTATTGGCAAGAGATTGGTAAGACACTAACTGCAGTAATGGCAACACCTATAACTGTAAGTACACTTTTAATTATTTTTGGGATCCACTGTACCACTCAACCAAGTTTGATTAGGCTAAGTAAACATCAAGAAAGCTTATTGTTCGTTCTGATCCTGTTGGCACGAAGAGAAATTTGTATTAATTGGATAAAAACGGCACCACCAGCCCATGAAAACTGGCTAAACCCTGTAATAAAAACCAGTAGATTATATAGAAAAGGGAAACAATCCAAAAGAATGATATACTGGGAGATTTGGGAAAAATATATCACCTCTAGATGATATACTAGAACTCCCCCTTTTCTGTTTTCTTTTTTTTTTTTTTTTCTTTTTCTTTTTTAATTCCAATGATTAAAGCGGAACAATAATTCCAGGCATGATTGGAAATCTGCCAAACAGCCTACGGGCTAGATACCCCAGAAACAAAGGAATTATTGGGCAAGATAAGGGTGTACTGGAGAAAATTGACTGGTAAGAACTAAGATAATGAGAAACTCCCATTGTATTCATCGATAGACGATTAGGGGCAGTGTTGGTGGAACGATCGCAAAAAGACCGTCAAACTCCCAAACACCTTCCTATCTGCATAATCGCAATATGAGGATAAAAAAAAAAATAATAATAATTTAGTGCCAAAACCAAACCGTGCTAGGACTTCAAAAAGATACGTCCATTTGATCGAGTCGATGGCGTCGAGTGAGAGGATTGCGGCCTCTTCTTGTATATAGCGCGTTCTACCTAACACGTTATTGACTCTACGGAGATTCAAGGCAGTATTGCAGTCTGGGAGGAATCCCGATTGGGGGACAAAAACCACAATAGTTAGAAAAAAGGGTCCAAGGGATATATAGTTTAAAGACCCTCACCTGATTTTATCCCCAGCTCCTACTCCATGTACAACACACAAAACACAGGGGGTCTACCAGCTGATTATTAGAGCTGCACTGTCAAAACCGAGTCCACAAGATCTCAGAGTGTATGTATCACATAGACAGTGTATTTGTGAAAACAAGAGGGAAGAAAAGTGAACTCTACATGCATAGGAGAGACCGATACATCATAGAATATTCATAAATGGCTAACCAGTCCAAAACAATTAATGTAGGGTTTCCATCAAAAAGACTCAATGATCAGTCATATCATTTGGCCAAACCCTGGTGCATAACAGGCTCGTCCCCTGATCATTGGGACAAAACCGGACCTTATTGCTGTTTTGGGATTTGGTCCACCAACATAAACAAAACGTCCATGATGACTGATCTTTTGATGGTAGAATAGACAAGTGCAACAGAAAAAGTAGTGAATTAAAATAGGATGGAATGCCCTCCTTCTGACAGCTTTATTCTAGGGACAAGACACGCCTTCTAATTAACAAGCCTTTACAATGCAATAGGTCTCCCAGCTTTAAAGTTTGAGCTATTGGCATTGTATATTACAATGTGTTACATTAATTTGTTATCAAACTCTGAATTGTTGTATAAAGATGGTAAATGCTGCAAGAAAAAGCAGCACTGAAATTGATAGCTTTCGCAATCGCTATTGAAATGAAGCTGAACAGGCAGGGACAAAAGCATAGTCATAACAATCGATTTAAAAAATAAATGAAAAAAAACACTCACTGAAAGTCTGCTTTCGATTCTGCGACTGTCCGCAAACCCAAAACAACGGCCTCCTCCTCCCCCGAGGGCACCTCACCACGCACGAGTACAAAAACAAGCATTTGCAGTGCAATAGATCTCGGAGCATTAAAGTTTGAGTTATTGACATTGTGTATGACAATGCCAATATTTTTTAACTTTTGCAAATGTGACACCTATAGCATTTCTATTGTAATTTGTGTTGTATTTACGGGACTTAGATGTATTGTCACATCCTGTTGGTCATGTAGACATTCCTGCCCTGAACCCTTTGTTCTAAGATTTGAAAGGCATCTGCCTGCCCCGACTTACATGAGAGTGGTAGGAAGCGTGGTTAGGTAACTATACTGTACATTTATATAGCTCTCTCACAGCTCCGGGAGACACATGTTTCCAATCTTGAGCCATGTTTACAGCAATGACAGCCAGGCCTGGCTCTCACACTCTGTCACAGTGCCTACAACTAACTGTAAGGAAATTGATGTTGCTGTGCCGTGATATCTGCAGCAACACCGAGCAAGTGACTTTATCATACCATATTTCACCCATATGATACATTAAATTGTCATTTTGGGAAACTATGGCAAAGTCAAAGATAACATGGTGAGTGTCACCACAAACGTAAAAGAGTGACTAGAAACAAGCATTGTGAGGGCGGGAAGTGTTCAGCTGCACAGTTACACAATTGTTTTACAGTACGGTCAGTTTGCAAGGTTACTAGGTGAGTGCCCTTTGATTTCAGCTGCTTCAACATCTTACAGTTTTTCATTGCATTTATATATATATATACACAAATATCATAGAAATAAAAGTCAACGCCTGTAGGCTCATAACTGCCAAGGTGATTGTTGTGTGTGACATTTTCATAATTTCAGGATAATAATGAGTGACATTTCAACAACTATGAGTGACACATTCTCATGAGCAAAATCAAGCAATGAAGATGAGGGAAACCTATAATTATTAGAAATTACGCCCATCTGAGCAACGAGAAACTCTAATCAGATCTTACAACTGCTGCAAAGTGCCAGAAATGGAAGGGCACTAAGATGTGAGAGAGGCCCCAGCGTGGAGCCTGAGCCTGCCTCACTGAAGCTGAACTCAACTTTGCACAGACAGTGACTGCAATGCAGAGCTCAGCTGTACATTTGCTTACAGTAGCAGGGTTGAATGATGAAATCACAATTAATAGGTAAAAGATGTGCGACAATATGACACTGCAGCATTGTTATTATTTAGAAGCTAAGGAGGGCGGGGGCTATGGGGGTGCTAACAGACAAACATGGCATACACAAATTAGGGAAGCTCTCCCTCTGCGCCCTTAATATTTGACCACATCTGCCCTGCAGAGACACACAAGGAACAGAAAAGACACAGCATATAACTGCGAAAGATGAAGCAAACACAAACTAGCAAGTTTTGAACCATAGTGCATCGGAGGGATTTGGAGGATCTGAAACCACAGGCCCGCCTGATTGGAGCTGATGAGCCTGGAGCTCTGCAGATCCTGTGAGGGAAACGTGAAGAATGGGACATGAGGGGGGACTGGCGGCCCTTCAAGAAGAGACCACGTGGCCTGCTTCGATCGGGACCTGCTCTCAGCACTACGGGAGGTAACATATGGTAGGTAAGCTGCAGCCAAGTGGGGGACATGCAAATTAGAGCTGTGCCCTCTGCAGGAGTCAATTAAGTACTGGGGGAAGCGGGCTGGCACAGGTAACTTTCAATTGGGTGACCCTGTGGGTCATGGCCTGAACTGCATAGTGCAATAGTCTAGCGGTGTGATGCAGTGAGAAGTGCTGGAGAGTGACCTCATATGCATATTGGAATAAATCTGCTTTGGACATGAACAGCGGAACAGAGGAATTGGGATGACAATGGGAGTGACTGGTGGCCTACATCTTGGGTTAGGCTGGGAAATCGCGACCTGCTCATCAGCCTAAATGGTGCTGCTTGACATTATCTAATCACGGGCCTCTACCTGACCCCATTACAATAGTAGTGCACTAGCCCACATAAAATATATAAAAATAAATAATACACCTCTACAGCTGCTACAACACTGGGCCAGGTCAAGTTGACATGCGAGGAGAGGACCGGAGGCAGCCGATCTCTTAAAAGTTTTATAGCACAGAACGTTTATTATGCGAATGTGCAGACTGTAGGCAGTGTAATTATGCAGAGTTCAACGGCTGTAACTCACTTTGCAGGTTAAATGATGATGCGCTCAATTTATTAGAAGAACCTAGTTGAGTGAGACTTACTGTAGGTCAGCGAACGAGCTCCCGGCCGGATAGATTGTAGGAGACAGCTGCGACGTCATACGAGCAGGCAGCACGGCTGCGGTCCAGAAGCCTCAACATGAGCCTGACTCGACCAGTAGTAGCGTTCAATTTACCCCCAGGTTGCACTGGACTGTATTAGGGCGAGACAGCGGCTGCCATGGTCCAAATCATTAGGCCGCACTGGGCCCCGGCCCTCATAGCAGAACGCATTGCGAGCTGGGGGGGGGGGGGGGGGGAGGGGGCCTCCTGGCTGAGCTGGCTGCCAAATTTAAACTGTGCCGTGGCAGGGCCTGCCTAGAGGTGTGTGTCCAGCTGACCTCACCAGTAACTACTGGGCGAACGACGAGCATGCCACTGGCGCCGCCCGCCTTCAGTTCCTTCATTACTCACTCTGGGTCATGTCACTCGTTTCCCCACTACATGTCTGTGCTCTGTGGGATTGGCAATGCACCCCTGTGGCAATGTAAACGCGCCGCGTTCAGAACGCGGCCCGCGGGGGTTATTGCCGCGCTGCGCACAACAGAAGACAGTCAGCACCCGGCGACTCCCTGCGCGCCTCCGTTCGACTTCGAGGCCTGCGCACGCAATGCTGCGCTCATGTACGCCTACGAAGGGGAGGTGCCGGCCGGGGCTCGATCGTTGGAGTCTTTCCCCTCTGACCTCGGGGGTGACCTGGTCGCGCACGCACCACAGCACCACCACTATGCCGCCTGGGGAGGTCCGCCCCCCTCGCCCCCCCTAGCTACGCGGGTGCTGACGCATGCAACCGTCAGGGAGGACACCCAAGTGTGAGGAGGAGCGGCCGGGGATCGAACCGCGGGCGCACGTGCCCACGGAGAGAAGCCGCGCCCACGGAGAGAAGCCCATGCCCTAGAGAGAGCCTCGCGGTGGCAGCTGAAGACCGGAGTAGCGGTAAGTGGCGGGCGGGGGGGGGGCGGGGGCGCTTGGTGCACGTGTGTGTGTGTGTGTGTGTGTGCAACAGCAGGGGGTGAGTTCTCTTTATGTGGGGGTACATGCGTGCATGGGCGCTCGTGTGTGTGTGTGTGTGTGTGTGTGTGTCTGCGTATGCGCATGCGCATGCATGTAGGGTGTTGGAGCTTCCCAGGAGACGGCAGCTGCGCGTGTTCGCGCGCGCGTGGCCTACGCCGATCGCCTTTGCGCGCGACCTGAGCTGTCTCCTGGGAAGCATAGTCAGCAACAAAAGATCTCCTGGCGGACACAGCGCTGACGCGCTGTTAAACGCCAGGAGACCTAAAAACCAGAACAGTGCAAAAAGGACAGTAACAAATATCTGCCTATAAAAGGGCTAACATGTTTCTGCCTGACGGGTGTTGAATCCCTTGGCATTCATCAGGGCCTCTGCTCTTATAATGGTTGCACTCCTAGTAGTGAAATAAAGAAATCACCACCATCACCAAAGATATAAAGTAAAGTAAAAACTGGTTAAATACGGTACAACCTGTAGTAACCATGAACTTTCACCCTCCGACTCACTGTGGCTACAGGGAATTCTACGAAGGAAAACATTACATTGTTAACAATGTGTCAGATGTTTCAGTACCCTATGCATCATGTGTCACCCAAAAACCATCAGTGTGTATAAAAAATAAAATGATCAATGCTCACCCTTAATGGTAGGGGAATAGACCTCACCTCACCTGGACTCGGCTCAGGTATAGGAGGCCCCGCACTACAGAGATATAGGGAAGAAAACAGGAATATAGCACAATAAAGCCAAGGGTTATAAGCTTATCACCATGCATAACACTCATTTCTATAATTAATACCCTATATCTAGATGCTAACATGTGGAGTAGGTCAATCCACAGACTCAGTATACTAAGCCTTCAGGTAGCCCAAACACTGGTCTCTGACACCAGATTGTTATAAATAACAACAGTGCTCTTTCAAAGAATTGTTTAGGCAGAATAAGCTATTATTATCTGAATAAGTGGCATTATGTGGTATCATGTCCACTCACCTTTCCGTCGGTGCCTCAAGCTTCCATCAGAGGCTTGGGGGAGGCACCGACAAGTGTGTGATCTCTGTATTAGTAGGCTAACAAGGGTAGTGTTAGTATGGTAACCCTCCGCCTACATGCTCTCTGCTGCCTACTAGCAGCTCTATTGTATAATCTCCCTTAGCGTTTACTATGCATATAGGATGAAAATACCTCACAATCAATTGTTAAAAGGACTTACTTTGTATTTAATAACTAAAAGCAACAAGCGCACTACTTTGCGCTCGAAAGTCCACTAGAAAACGCCTCCGAAACTACAGAATGGCGTCATCGCGGCCATTTTTGTAGTTCGATCCATCTGCACTAGGGAAACAATATCCCGAGTGTCCCTCGAGTTGAATGTTGGGCTCAGGGGTCATCCACGATAATATCAGTACATCGGAACAGGGCTTGCTTGACATTTATTAGCTAAAGGCATTTAGCGCAATACTTTGCACCCTAGAGTCTGCGAGAACACGTGTCCGAAACTACAGACCAGCGTCATCGCGGCCATATTCGTAGTTTGATCCATCGGCACTAGTGACACAGTGTTCCCGAGTATCCTGCTAGTGGAATATTGGGCTCAGGGGTCATGCGGTATAATATTAGTTCAAAATACTGGCTAATTGGATTGACTGAATTAGTCATATCATGGAAGGCAAAGGCTGAGGGTGTTAATCAATCGGGGCCCTACTTCGCTTTTGAAATAGCGCGAGATCACGCGCTCGGGACTACAAATTGAGATTATTGTGGCCATATTTGTAGTTTATCAATGTGGCAATATAGTCAATGTAGTCAAAAGATCTATGGCAGAAAATGGGAATACTAAATGCTTGATAGCAAAAGGTCTTCAAATTGTTTTATTAATTTGTATATGTGAACTTTATGGAAACCTGGCATGCTCCATAAGTGGTGTAAGCAGCAGTAATAGTGAAGTAGTGTGTGGGTCATGTAACATAAAGCCATGAGCCCCAATATGCTCCATATAAGGTGTGGGTGGCAACAAATAGGATCAGTTATTTATTTTGTGTAGACATTTTGATACATCATAACTGCTATACTTTGCATAACAGTATTCGATCTTAAACTCATAGACCGGGTAGCTCAATGTATGTCACCTTATATAGATCTTAAGGAGTAGGGCTAGTTGGTAATAACCAATACTATACGGGATGGATCATTATAATAAGGTCCAGGGAATATCCCCTGGACCTTATTATACTCCTTAAGATCTATACAAGTTGACATACATTGAGCTACCCGGTCTATGAGGATCTGTAACACGAGAATTATCAGAACAGATAAGCAGGGGGACCCATCCCTGTTCGCGACGTTCCACCTATGCCAGCATTTTACCAGCACGATCCCCCAGTTCGTAAATTCTGTGACGAGCTTGGAGGAGCCGGGCCCGCGACATCTCCGAAGCCAATGTCTTATATTCCAACTGCTTCGTTAGGCGTCGACAGGCTTTGTCACCGGAGGGATTAGCATTATGGGCAGATTCAAGGCAAAGCAGGTCAGCTTCAGCTTGGATCACTTGTTCATTGTGTTTGTGCACATATCCCACTTTGAGGGCCAGCGCCCTGCTTTTGAGGACGGCTTTGTAGGCCTCCCATATCGTAACCGCTGACTGCAAAGAGCCAAAATTCTCAGAAAAGTAGAAGTCAGTATGTTTGATCAAGTCGTCCTTGATATCTGGGATCTTCAAAATCCAAGGGCTAATAATGATCGGTCCGCGAGTAAATTGTTGGAGGTAGGTGAGTTCAACACTAAGGGGGGAATGGTCGGAGATACCTCGGGGGAGTCCCCGCATGTTTCGGAGATAACCCACGCCTGCCAAGGGGCAGAAAATATAGTCAATACAGGACATACTATTATGGGCATTAGAATAGTGTGTGAAGTGGGGAGTGTGAGGGTGTTGTGAGCGCCAAAGGTCCTCGAGTCCCATTGCCTGTGTAAAGTCCGCTAGGTCAGACCCTGGCCGGTGGGAACGTCTCTTGGAGTGTCTATCCAATTGGTCGTTCATTGTCAGGTTGAAGTTGCCCACTATTATCAATGTACCCTGGGGGAGGTTCAACATTATCTTACCTAAGGCCTGTAATGCCTCTCCACCCAGTGCTGGCGTCAGGTAGGCAGAAATTACATTCAAGTGTCGGCCCTCCCAAATCGCCTCAAAGACTGCGAACCTCCCCTGTGGGTCTGCCCATGTGTTCGTGAGTGTTAACGCCAAGGTCTTCTTAACAAGGATATCTGTTCCTCGAGAACCAGAGGTGAATTCAGCATGAATCTGCAGTTTGTATCCCCCACGTTGAAGTGCGCGGCAGCAGTTACCCACTAAGTATGTGTCCCGTAAGAGAACTAGGTCTGGAGCATGGCGTCTAATAAATTGGAGAACCACCCCTCTCTTTAGTTTGTTACCTAATCCATTAGCATTCCATGTCATGAATGTCAACTTTCTATCAAGGAGGTCTGTCATGGTGATAATTGGGGTGAAAGCGAAATGGAGGGGTGGTCCCGGCGCCCCACCTACCCCTGGACAGTGCCCGGAGCAGTACATAGTAAGATCCTAAGTAGACCCATGATTCCGAACCTCGTGGCCAACATGCTTCAAAGCTGCAATATGCTCTGCTCACAAAAATAAAAAACACAATCAAACTAAACCATACAAGAACTCCCTTCCCACTCCCCCACCCTGTTTCCCTGCCCGCGGATTCAGAACTATCCACACCCCAACTAGGCAGAGTACCTGTCGCCCTCCCATCCATACACGGGGTGCCTGATAGGCCGCCGTGCCATTCGCCATTACTTAGCCAAAAAGTGTACATCAATAATATGCAAAAAACATACCAGTCCAGGTGCTACGATACCCACAGTGTCGGCGAACGAATGGATACCATGCACCACCCACAGGCCCAAAGAGAACAAGTACGGAAGTCCGGTATTGGGGTGTTGGTCCCTGCTACTAAATGCTAGTGAAAGATCCAGCAAACAACTCAAATGAAGGATCAGCCTCCAGGTAAGTCCACCCCACGAAGAAGTGTGTTCCTGCGGGAGCCGCCATTTGTCCCTGCGGCCAGCCTCAGTGTTCCAGACCTCCCACCCCGGCGACTGGTCCCCGCGTGTCTCTGCTTCAGGCGATCCTTGATTGTTCAAATTCTTTCCCACCAGGCGCCATCCCTCCAGCCACTCCCACGCCTCCTCCGGGGAGAGAAAGAACCAAGTCTTGCCTTCAGATTCCACTCTCAGCTTGGCTGGGAACAGCATCGAGTATTCAAGGCCTTTGTCGCGCATCACCTTTTTTACTTCGATGAAGCTGCATCGACGAGCTTGTACCTTCACGGTAAAGTCCGGGAAGAACTTTATGTTGGCATCTTTGAGTCTTAGTGGCCCGTTCGTCCTGGCTGTCTGAAGTATGACGTCTCTGTCCCGAAAGTTGAACACTCGGGCTAGAATCGGGCGCTGGGGGGCCCTGGCTTCAGCCTACCCTCTATGGGTCCGTTCGATGGAAAAGTAGCTGGAGAGACGTTTGGGCTGGAGGTGCTGCAAAACAAGGTTTTCCACAAAGAGGTCCGCTGCAGGTCCCTCCATACGCTCCGGAACTCCCAGGATACGGACGTTATTGCGCCTCGCCCTCCCTTCGTATTCATCCAGCAGGTCACTCATCTAATGTTGTTTCTGGAGGTGAGCTACTTGCTGCTGGAGGGTTGAGGTGTCGTTTATTAGGGCTGCAGTCTTTACCTCGATGTCTTTCCCCTTCGAGTCCATCTTACGGATTTCCGCCCATAGCAGGGTGACCTCGATATTAACAGAGTCTATACGCGTCTCAAGGAAAGTGCGCACACCTGCTATAGCCTCCATGACGTCTTCCAGTGTTAGATTTTACGTGGCAGGCGACGCAGGTGCGGTCTTTGGGTCTCCTTCAGGCGCCAGCTCCTTGGAGTCCCCCTTGGCATTCCAGGAGAATTTGGTGATGGATTTTTGTTGCGTAGACCTGTTCCCTCTGTTGGACGCCATTGGGGCAGCCAGCAGGTCATTGCGTCGCCAAATAGTCTGGTCCAGGGGCCCCCCGGCTTGAGGGCGAGCAGGCTGCGGGCGGCGTTCGGTCCCCAAGGTGATCACAGCGGGCCAGAAGGAAGAGTGCCCCGCGTGGTCCCAGCAACTATGGGTCAGTACCGCAAGGGCAGGGCCGGAGCGGAGCACACCGCCGGTGTTCCTCATAAGCAGCATGGGCCGAACATCTCTGCGCGAAAGCTCGGGCCACAAGATCAAGGAAACCAACGTGTACCCAGTGTTATAATAAAGCGGGGGCCCCCGAGATAGCAGATGGCGCGGGCATGTAGTGACCCCAGGGCTGAAGGGTCGGCAGTTATGCAGGCTGCAAACGAAGCCCCAGCCTCGCGGGTCCCAGGTCCTCAACTGTAGGGGCGGGCCTCTCCGCCACAGGCTCAGGGCACAAGGCGTCCCCCCTGGCCCCCGCACGCAGGGGCAAAGAAGATCGCCAGGCGGGGGAGCGCAATCCACCAAGCGGGGCCCGATGTAGTGCGGCGGCGCCAGGAAGCACACGGAGGCCCCACCAGCCGCGGCCCACTTCCGATGTAGGCCCCGGAGCCGGGGGACGTGCGTGGAGGCGTCCCCGGCCCCAGGAACCTCACCAATAGTTCTTCGCCTGCGGCAGCACACACAGGAAGGGTGGGGCACTCTCCAACAAGCGTTCAACCAGTCCCCGCTCGGCACCCCGGGCCCCCCGCAACGCCGCACCAGCTCTCTCAGGTGTCCCAGTCGAGCTCAGCCGCTACGGCGCGCCGGAGCACCGAAGTGATCTCCAATGCCGCCGCAGAAGGGAATCACGGTTGCGCACTTGCCCGGGGCTCCACGAAGACGGGGCTAGCGCACTTGGAAGTGGTCACAGCGATCCCCCAGTGCAATAGGGGATCAGTTAAAGCCTAGAACGGATAATTTGGCGGATTTATGTGACGATAGCCAGGGAGCTGCTCTAACCAGCGACCATCCCGCTCAGCTGCTGGCCACGCCCTCTGATGTAGCCTTTCTTATTGGTATCTTCTCGGGTTCACCTGATTCTGGAGACACCCCATCCAGGACATCTTCCAATTAAAGATGTATGAGGATCAAGTGGAAGGATGTGTGAACTCCAATTGCTGGATCTTCCCCCACATCCTGGTGAGCACGTCTGGCCTGTACCATTGCCTCCTCTGTGGTTGAAGGAAGAGGTGGAGCTGCTTTGTATACCAACCCTGATCCCTTGCAGAATGTTGTATTAAGTATTCATTTGTGCTCTTCTAAAATATTATGCTGAGCTTGTCCGCTAATCAACTATTGAGACCTGAAAAATGCATTGCTGTTAAAGAAATGTTCCTCATCTGGGTCCAGGGTCAGTTTGGCTGTGCTTCTTTTAACCCTTTCGATGCTGATGACGAGCTCAGCTCGTCATCACCCAAAGGTGTCATGTGCTGATGACGAGCTGAGCTCGTCATGGTGCCACTAAAATGGCATTTTCCAGCACAGGGGGGGAAAACGCCCAGCAGCCATGTGGTTAACAAGTTGTGAATTTTGAATATGATGTATCAAATGTGGGGTCACAAAAAACTTGGGAGTTCTTGCTTAGTGACTGCTTTGTGACAATACCTTCTTTTTGAGCTGTTCTAGATATATACATTTGTCACTCTACAAAATGGCCACTCTGAAGCACTTGCAGAACTATGCTCTCTTAATATTAAGGAGGCAAGATTCTGTTCCCATGGGCTGCAAATACATGAACGGGAGACCTGTAAGGGACAGTAGCTCTCCATCCCTACTACTAAGCTCTGCTTGAGCATGTAATGTGATGCAGCTTTCCTGAATGAGCGTTCTTCCACCTGAGGCAGAGGTCTCACATGTGCCTCCCACTCTTCCATCAAAGCATCCGGCATGAGTTATGACTTTGTTGAAGGAGTAAGGAGGTTTCTGTAACCAACGTACTTGAAGCATGTTTAAATTCTTGCATCTAAATAATTGGCATTGAATGGCACAACTGAATATTGTGAAACCACTGATCCTTCAGATGTTGTTGAAGAATGTGTCACTGGTAGCTGGAGTTCATGCTGGTTTAGAGTAGGAAGCTTGTCTGATCATTGGAGATTGAATTGGTTGGGAGAGTTCCCTATCTGGAATCTGAGTACGTTTCTTGTTCAGTTGTGAACTTCATCTAATTGCCTCCGTGAAGTATAGAACATTTAAGGAGTGCTAGCATCCTGAATGTGTCCATCTTCAATCAGGTCTAGAATGAGACGATTAATTGGGATTGGAGTATTCTACTTACAAGAAATAGCTAGAGTTAGATGCCTTTGTTTTTTCGCAATTTGGATATTTTCTGAACTACATTCTTTTGCAGAAGGAACTGCACTTGCTGAACTAGCCAGCTAATGTTTGAAAATATTTTTCTGCTTATAGCTTTGTAGTTGTTGTCGCCTTGTACAAAATTGGCATTAGCTGTGTTATCTTTTTTATTGACATTTTGCAGTTAACTATAATCGGTACATTACAGTAATATTCAATGGTGCATACATGGTGTGTCGAGATATTATACATGAATTTTTCATCTTCGACATTGGTAAATAAAGTTTTTTCTTGTGTATTAAGCATATATCTGTACAGGGTTACATTACACAGCACAATACCCACGCTTTGATCCACTAGTCGCTGACATCCGATAATGACTCCTCTTGTGGGGGCTCACAGATATTACCCCGGAAGGCATTCCACCTGCCCCATATCAGAGTCCATTTTTTAGGGCATCCCCTTTGGACATAGACTGATTTCTCTTTTATCATAGCATTTTCCATGTCACAACACCATTGGTGATGGTTAGGAGTTTGTCTCGACCCCTAGTGCTGTGTGCTATTTTTTGTAACTTTTTTATTAGCAATTTTCAACCCATGCATAATACCAGAGTACTGCAAAACGAGTTGTACAATAGATGTTCACAGCTTATGGCAACGATGACTTGGAACAGGTAAATTATGATTACCTGCCTTGCCCAGTGGCATTAGTGCTATTTTTGACCTTTCCCTTATCCTCTAAGTTGAGAGTTGGCTCTTTACGATTTCAAGTTTACAAATTTCAAGGTTTCAGCCTTTGTTCTCGTGTTTTGATATGCACTAACACAGACGAAGGCTGTAGCGACCGCGCTCCTTGTGGCATGACTCACGTTCCTGAGTACATAAGGGATTCATGGATCGTAGTGCTTCCTTACAACACTCAAGTTCCAACTTACAGATTCATAACTCAAGTGCCATCCAAGGTTGCCAGCCTCCCTACCCTCATATTGGGAGCCCGGCTGGGTCCCATGTGAGTAATCCCTTTCCTTCTCACTTCCTTGTGGCACACGTTCACCGCGCTGCTGCACAACCTTCTCCTCAGAGGTCCCTCCATCTTTAGGTCCTGAAGAGACCCTACACTGCACATAGGGTTGAAACGTCGTAGACAAAACTAAAGCAAACCATTTACCAGTGCTTATTATTCTTTAAGGACGCTGCTCCATTGTTTATTGTTTAAAATGGTCGACTTTATAAAATATTGGAAACCACACGTACATATCACTAATATGTCACCAATGTTTAAGGTTCCGTATTCACGGGGGACACTATGCACTACTGCTTTTTTGTTTGAAATTCTTTATATTTCTTTATACATAAATAACGATTGCTACTACCAGAAACAGACGTGTATAGGGTTTCTTCTCCTTTCAACATCAACTTAACCCCATTTTGTTGAGATTGCGCACTCAAACTACTATCACAAATTGACCATATTAATCCACAAGAACCACTGTTTTTCATTTTCTGGAGGGGTTCCATGTTTAAATAACGACTCCAAAAATATAGTTTACAAAAATATCGATGTAAAAATATCGAATATAAAAATATTGACTCCAAAAATATCGACTCCCCATACTTTAAGATGTAAGTACAATAATATTGAATCAAAAATATCAAAGTAAAAAATATATGTGGTGAAAAATATCGACTTAAAAATATATATAACTTAAACAAAATATATTAAATAATATTACTATTTTTTAAAAAAATTACATTTAATATATATTTTAACTAAATAAAACAAACTTAATTTTTCAAAAATAAACTCCTGAAAAGGCACTCTCCGGACGTGGTTTTACTTCAAGAAACCCACTTATTTGGTAATACATGCCATGCCATGAATAGAATGGGATATCGTTTGGTGGCTCATGCTGGGTTCTCATCTGGGTCCCGGGGGGTTGGAATCCTCATTAAGAATTCTCTTCCGTTAGAGGTGGAGTCAGCGGTCCTCAATGAGAGAGGGCGCTATGTGGCTGTATCGGGACGGTGGGAGGGTCGCACGCTTTCACTGGTGTCTGTTTATGTTCCTCCTGGCCTGCAGTCTACTACCTTTGCTGATCTGGGACGGGTTCTACTCAATCTCCCTGGGGGGTTTCTGATACTGGGTGGCGATTTTAATGCAGTGGTATCTGGTTTGTTGGATAGGCATCCACCTAGAGATCTCGGGGGGGGGGCTCTTGGCTGGCTGCCTGACTTCATTGACACGATGGGAATGGTGGACTGCTGGAGGTTGCTCCACACTACTCAGCAACAGTATACTTTTCTTTTGGGCGCCCACGGTAGTCTCTCCAGGATAGATTATGTGTTAGTGCCGGCTGCACAGGCATTCTATGTTGTGGAGGTCAGGCATATGGCTCGGGGTATTTCCGATCACTCTCCGCTTTGGTTTCGGTTTGAACTGGCACTGGGCTCCGAGGGAAGGATAGCTCCTATTAACCCTTGGTAGCTTCGCCAGGATAGGATTGCTCCGTATTTGAGAGACTTCTTGGCTTCACTGACTCATAGTGCTCTGTGCCTTGCTAATTGTGGTGGCGCTTAAAGTAGCAATCAGCCTTCGTGTTAATTGTCATAGCGCTTGTGCTCTGTGCCTTGCTAATTGTGGTGGCGCTTAAAGTAGCAATCAGCCTTCGTGTTAATTGTCATAGCGCTTGTGCTCTGTGCCTTGCTAATTGTGGTGGCGCTTAAAGTAGCAATCAGCCTTCGTGTTTAATTGTCATAGCGCTTGTGCTTGGCTCATTTGGGTGGCAATTGCAAAAACAACAAGTGATGGACTGAATGTGGATCAATGTCACACACTCCCCCAGTCAAAAGATCCGGGCCCAAATCCATCGTTTTTTTGCACTCCACACCACCCTGGGTTAGACAATGGCGATATGCAAATCAGCTCTGACCCTGTTGCCCCATGGGAACAGTCCAGTCCGAACTACAAAAGCCATGTCCTTCCCAGAACGGAATCAAGCATCCGAGGACCGGACCGGTTTCGAGGTAACACCTCTCATCAGCCCGGCTAGCTTGACTCCAAGTGGTGTGGAGTGCCTGGGACCCACGTCTGGGCATCCCCAGCGCACTTAGGGCGGCAATTGCAAAAACAACAAGTGATGGACTGAATGTGGATCAATGTCACACACTCCCCCAGTCAAAAGATCCGGGCCCAAATCCATCGTTTTTTTGCACTCCACACCACCCTGGGTTAGACAATGGCGATATGCAAATCAGCTCTGACCCTGTTGCCCCATGGGAACAGTCCAGTCCGAACTACAAAAGCCATGTCCTTCCCAGAACGGAATCAAGCATCCGAGGACCGGACCGGTTTCGAGGTAGCGCTTGAACATAACTGCATTTGGTAGCGCTTTTTACATATTCCTAGCAGTATTCAGTCCTTTGCGCTTTACCTGCTTACAGTGCATTCCTTCATAGCTGGCATTGCACTGTGTTGGTTTCGATTCCTATCCCTCCCACCATTTTGTTGTTGTGCTTTCCCCTGCCCCGCCTCCCCGCTACCGCCTCCCAGCTGACCCGCCCACCCACGAACAGAGAGTCCTCCACCTCCAAGAGAAGACTGTGACCGCCTGGACCTCGTCCCGAACGGTTGCTCCCCCACGCTCCCTGGCTCCTGCTTGCAATCCTCTTTCCAGTGCCCACAGCTGAAGCGTTTTCAAGCAGCCCTCGTGTGTGGTATCGTAGCTCTTGAGACCTCTTGGCTTCACTGACTCATAGTGCTCTGTGCCTTGCTAATTGTGGTGGCGCTTAAAGTAGCAATCAGCCTTTGTGTTAATTGTCATAGCGCTTGTGCTCTGTGCCTTGCTAATTGTGGTGGCGCTTAAAGTAGCAATCAGCCTTCGTGTTTAATTGTCATAGCGCTTGTGCTTGGCTCATTTGGGTAGCGCTTGAACATAACTGCATTTGGTAGCGCTTTTTACATGTTCCTAGCAGTATTCAGTCCTTTGCGCTTTACCTGCTTACAGTGCATTCCTTCATAGCTGGCATTGCACTGTGTTGGTTTCGATTCCTATCCCTCCCACCATTTTGTTGTTGTGCTTTCCCCTGCCCCGCCTCCCCGCTACCGCCTCCCAGCCGATCCGCCCACGCTCCGCCCCTCCACTATCCATTAATGTCAGATGTCCCAACACTCAGCGTCCACGCGCTACGGCCGCGCCGAAGGTGCGCCAAAGGTAAGCCCTTCTACGCCCGTTCGTGCCTGGACCGCGCCCAGCGCCAGACCCCCTGGTCCCCGCTCCACCCACCCTTCCCGCATTACATACGACGCCACCACCCTCCTAGCCCTTAACCCTGGCCGACCCCCCAAGTGCGTCCAAGCCGCTCCTGGACACACCCATGGACCCTTCTCTTGCTACTCCTGCAAGTTCGACGGCACCAATACCTACTCCTCTCCCACCAACACCATACAGAGACCTGACACCAACCACCTAAAATGCATCCTGCTCAACACACGCTCGGTCCACAGACACGCCATCGACCTCTGCAATCTACTAGACACCATCTCACCAGACGTCGCCTTCCTAACAGAAACTTGGATGAATGCCTCTTCAGCCCCAGACATCACCATTGCCATCCCGGAAGGATACAAGATCATCCGCAAGGACCGCATCAAGCAAACAGGAGGAGGCATCGCTATCGTCCATAAGAATTCCATCCGCATATCAACCAGCTCAGACGCCAACCTCGCCAGTGCCGAACACCTCCACTTCCAGATCCACACCGACCCCAAGACCACACTTAGAGGCACCCTCCTCTACCGGCCTCCAGGACCCCGTGCACAATTTAGTGACAACATCATTGACTTTATCACCCCACACGCCCTCCCCTCCGAGGACTACATTCTATTGGGAGACCTCAATTTTCACCTGGAAAAGAGCAAGGACAGCAGCGCCACCACCATTCTGGACAATCTCGCCAACCTCGGACTCAAACAACTTGTCACTACACCCACCCACATCGCAGGTCATGCGCTCGACCCCATCTTCACCTCCAGCAAACATGTCTCATTCAGCCACACCACAGCTCTTCATTGGACGGACCACAGCTGCGTTCACTTTACCTACAATAAGACCACAATCCACAACCATCCTCAACCCACCCAGCGAAGAAACTGGAACAATTGCGTTATGCTCAGGTCCGGCATGCACTAATGTCTGTTTTCCCGGAAGGGGAGGTGATACCGGAATCTACCCCGTTAGAGGATCGTATCTTAGATGGCCATATGCCTGATAGTACCATTTCCCTGGTGTACAACAAACTGATCAATCACAGGGCGGACCTTCTATCGCAACTGCGTGATCAGTGGACCCGTGATGGCCTTGAGCTTGACGATGAAGACTGACAGTCTGCGATCTCCTCACCGAAGGAGGTCGCGATTCCAGCACGGCTGAGACTAGTCCAGCTCAAAATACTGCATAGGGTCTATGTCACGGGTCCCCGTCTGGTCAGGATGGGTTTTTCTGAGGAGGGTCTGTGTCAGCGGGGTTGCGGTCAGTTGGGGACGTTCCTCCATATCATCTGGGAATGTCGGGAAGTGTTTGACTATTGGAGTAGGGTCCATGAGGTGATGCAGGAGGTTACAAGTGTAGCTCTCTTACCGGAGGCCAGACGCTGTTTGTTGAATGTTTGGGAGCCCACAGATCATAATGTGGCACAGACTCAATGGGTGACTTTGGGGGCCTTGATTGCCAAACGTAACATCGCACAGTTGTGGGGGTCCCAGAGGCCTCCCACTCTTGAGCTGTGGGTAGAAAGCATGGATTGGTGCATGTTCTGGGAGAAAACGATGTACTTGGCTCGGGGTCGCCCCCGGAAATGGCATAGAGTGTGGGGTCCTTGGAATAGATATAGAGGGGACATCTGCGTACCACCTGTGGCTGCAGTCCTGGATGTCCATCTTTCCCCCTGACCCCTTATTGTTACTGATACAATACATTGTTTATTGTAATGTTTGATGATAGGGTGCTCCACCCTCGTAGAGTCCTTACATTCTTATGTTTTGTACATGCCTTGCTTTGGTTTTTTTTCAATAAAAAGAAATATTTAAAAAAAACAAATTGGAAAAATATAATAAAAAAGTGTACATATATTTACTTAAATACATTTTATTAACTATTATCTTTATTTAATTTATAAACTTTTTAAATTATATAAAAATAAAATATATACATATATCAATAATTTAAAATAAAACATCTTATAATTAATAAACATGTTAAACTATGAAAAATAAAACAAAACATACATTTTCCAACACAATAATTACAATAGCGGGAGAAATTTTGGATAGCGGAGGGGTAAAAATTACAATTGCCACTCCAGTGAGTGCAACAGGAAGGAAAGTGTTGGATAGCGGAGGGGTAAAAATTACTATTACCACTCCAGTGAGTGCAACAGTAGGGAAAGTGTTGGATAGCAGAGGGGTAAAAATTACTATTCCCACTCCAGTGAGTGAAAAGCAGGTAAAGTGTTGGATAGCGGAGGGGTAAAAATTACTATTCCCACTCCAGTGAGTGCAACAGTAGGGAAAGTGCTGGCTACCACATTAATAAAAAAAATCAACATTTTTATTAAATTTAATTTCCATTATTAACGTAAATAATGAAATTTAAATATATTATTATTAAAAAATATAATACACATTCAATAATTACACATTGTTTAACACTATCCACAACACACACCTACAATTAATTACACAATTACAATTAATAATTACTAATGAATTAATACAAATTATTTAATAAATAATTAATAATTCATCAATAATAAAAAATGTCTTACCACCCTTTCTACCATTTACACTTCTAAACACCACAACACACCAAAAATGTATTAAACCATTACCATAATTAATTACAAATTAATTTATTTAAATTAACTAATTATCAAACAATTATTAATAAATTAATCTACATATAACATTACAATTATGAATAAATGTGATTGAATACATTTCATATAATTAAATTAATTCCTGCTCTGCCCCTTTAACCCCTTGTATGCTCATGACGGAGCCGCTCCGTCATGAGCCGCGGTTGCGCTGTGCTCATGACGGAACGGTTCCGTCATGGCCCTGCCGCCGCGCCTGCGCGGCGCTGATTTCGCGCCTGCGCGGCGCGTTCTATTAAGCGGGCGGGGCCATGACGGAACCGCTCCGTCATGAGCACAGTGCAACCGCGGCTCGTGACGGAGCGGCTCCATCACGAGCATGCGAGCGCCGCTCGGGCCCCCCCCCCCCCTAGCGCTGCGGCGGAATTGCCGCCGCAGCGAAGGGGTTAAACCCACAACCCGCTACAGAACTAAAAACTTACAATTCCATTTTTTTTATTAACTACTATGAATAATAATTAAAATCTATAGAATTAAATGACTTCCCTTCCTATTCCCCTATAAACCCACAAGCCGCTACTGAACTAAAAATGCAAAATTGTTTTAAAAAAATATATATATATTAACGACTAAAATGTTAACACATATACTAAAAATACAAACAATTCCCATGCAAAATACTAAAATACATAACATTAATAATAAATCGATATTTTTAACAACTATGGGGCTCATTAGGATGGCGGGCGGACTTTGTCCGCCCGCCACCCTTACGTAGAACTGGACCGCCCGCCATAAGTGCGGGGGTTCCGTAGGGGGAATTAGGATACATCCTGATTGTGGCAAGCGGTGCGCTCTGCACCGCCCGCCACAATACTGAAAATTACATACAGCATTTGCATAACCAAAGCGGCAGGCTCCACGTGGTGCCTGCCGCTTTGATTATGTAAATGTGGGGGGGTACCACAGGTCCCCCCCCCCCGTGTGCACCCCACCCCCCATTCCCCTTCACTCTGTGAAGACCACCTGCCTTTGGCATGTCAATTTGCCCATTGTAATATGGCTGGCGGTGCCTAACAGACACCGCCACCATATTAAACAATTTCCGCCCCGGCCGCAAGGCGACTGGGGCGGAAAACAGGCGGGCGGTGTTTTACACCGCCGCGTTCCCCCCCGCCATTCTAATATGGCGGGGGGAATTGGGCAGTGGATTTCGGGTGGATTGCCTCCGCCAGGTCCGGCGGTGGCTACTGCCAGCCTGGCGGAGGCCATCCGCCCGACATCCTAATGACCTCCTATATGTTTGTAAATTATATTTAACACTTTGATATTTTTGCAATTGATATTACTTACCTAACAACCGATATTCTTGACCACAATATTTTTGCCATCGATATTTTTATCCCACGATATTTTTACCTCGATATTTCTGTACATCGATATTTATACGTAGACATTCTAGCTCTATAGCTTCTGGAGGAGCGGATTTGATGCAGTGATAAGTTTGTATCTATTGTCAGCCACAAAACAACATAGAAATTTGAAGGTGAAGTTTCCATTGAGATGAAGGGATCTGGTGTCCTCTGTTTTTTTTTTTTCTTCCTTGGTGTTCAACATGTTTGGGTGAACATGGTGTCAAAAAGGTGAATGCAGTAGGCTCTAGAAGTCCTTGCACCAAGGAGACTACCAGTATGTCTTGCGGCTGCAAAAGCAGAGTTTCATATATAATAAAGTTATCAAATAACAGTGAGGTAGCCTCAGTATTGAGGCCATACTCTCACTCTAATGGTGAAATGAAATGCTACGACTTGAACACAGGGTTGGTTGGTCGCAAATCACAAGCATCGACAACTGAAGTCGAAACATCAGTGAGCATTTGTTCAGGCTGGGTGACTGCCCCCCCAGATCCAGGTGAATGGGTTCTTACCCTGAGGGTACACTACAGATATTTATGTGATTTTGAGAGGGTATAGTTTTAGACACTTGCACCAAGCACCCCTCTGTGAGTAGATAGAGTAACTGGTCCTGAAGAAATGCCACGATCGCATAAACAATAGGCATGAAACATGTTGACCCACATATTTACTAAGAATGCTTCAGAATGGACCATTACATCCATTTCTTGTGATAATTTAAGGTTTTTAATCATAACATAGAAACCCAGTGATTAAATTAGGTGTGTTGGGTTCTTTTAGTTATTTTTATATAGCACATTCCCTCCACTCTTCTCACCACCTACACACACTATTCCGACACCACCCTAGACTCATCATCGGCCAAAAGAAAATATCTCTGGCAAAGAGCCCCTCAACTGGGCCCCTTGGGCATTGCAGTGCCCGCCTAACGAAGAGCTGCCCGATGATGAAGCATGACACCCTCTGGGGTTTGTGAGGGCCCTTGCTCCTATATGGAGCACTCCCCTCTAGTTTCTTCCTCATAAGAAACCCTTTCTCTCAACAAGATCTGCATACCTCTTGCTTAACCTGAATTGCTACAACATTGTGAACAGGAAGACACTTTGTAAGGATGCTAAATAGGTGACGTTATCAGTGTCTGAGACATTTGAAGGATTCATATTTTTTTGTGGATTTAAATCTTTATCAGAAACAGGAGTTTTGGGTGTACTGGATATGTTATTCCTTTCTGACCGGTGGTCATTTTTCTTTTTCCTGGGAGGTTCTCATCATTCCTGTCCTGTTTTTTGTTTTCCTTGATTTGTCCTTGATGTGTGGTTTAGAGGCATAGGAGGCAAAGAGAGAATACATACTGGAGCTGGCGTGCAACTGGCAGGGTAAGTGGTGGAGCTGTCACTGTCATTGGAAGCCTGGGCATTGTTTCGGGGTGTAATATGTTTTCATAATGATGGAACACTCTTGCTCTGGTTATTCTGAGAAATCCTTCGCTGTGACTGTTTGAGGCAACTCCTCTGCTGAGTGTTGAGTCACCAGAGAAGGAAGAGCGTTAGTAATGCACCTTTACATTTTCACCTTTTCGCTTGACATCTGGGTACAACTCTGATATGGAAGGTGGCTCTGAATTATGAGGCTTCCAGCATTGAGACAGGTCTCGAATAAGAAGGACACCTCTGTGTCAAGTACGAAGTCTTTCAAGCTCTCTTTGTTGCGTAACTAGATAAAGTATGCCTCAATGTTGAAATCTTTGATGTTGTGGGGCAGTGAGAGTGATGGGAGGCAATGTCTGAAGGCCTGGAAGTGGTAAGCAGACCTGGTCGCAACCAAGGCAAATGAGGAGGTGGATGGCTCCTCACCTCATTGGGGCTGGTAGGCCATGAGGCAACACAGCCTAGTCTCCCCTAGCCAAAAGGCACACTGCCTCACTATCTGTGGGCCCCACTAAAAGCTTCTCAAGATAAAAGTAACATTTTTGTTGTCCTCCTGTCACCATCAGATGTTCAGAGGTGTAGTATTGTCACAGTTTGGCTTGAAACCCAGCACATGTGAGAATTATCTAATTGCTTCTATATTAATCAACGATCCATCTACCCGAGGAAGCTGTTATGTGCTCTAGAAAGTGAATCCCTGATTTCTTTACAGTTTGAGCAACCCTTTTAAAGTTGCCCACCTGATCTGAACTTGCATTACTGGCAGTAGCGTAATGTCACATTGATGTCAGCAGCACGGGCAGGTACATGATGAAGGGGCACAACCCTGGTGGGGCACAATTATGGGCAGCTATATACAATGATGTCTGTAGCTCAAGCATTCCCTCTGAGAGCAGTCCCACCACTCCAGGCCTATGTTCCCCCAGGTTACCCTATTGTACATGGCACAAAGTCAGTGATAGTTCTCAGTTGACTAATGCACTCGCACTGCTATTGGCACTCCTTCTAGGGTAGCGCAGTAGTACTCCATCACACAGAACACAGGCAGCTCACTCCTTTGGGCAGATGGTTTTCAGGGATACCTCCAGGGCCCTTGTCGCCGCAAAGCAGTCTTTTTCAAGGCATATAATCAGGAGCAGGTTGCTGAATTTCTGATGGATTCTTCTGCCTGCCTGCCTGCCTGCCACCTTTTGAATACCTCCTGCACCAGCATTTCGCTAGAAATTCTTTCCTAGCTCTCCCACGTCGACGAGGACGTCACAATAGACTGACTCCGCTCGCGGCACTGTATGACGTCATCGGATCCACAAAAGGACTTTGTCGGCGTGTTGACGTCTGTTCCCTTTTTTCCGCAGCGTCGACACTTAACGGTTTTTCTAGCGGCTCCTCTTTTTCTACTAAGTAATTTTGTATCTCTTGTTTGTTCCTGATGGCTACTTCTAGGAAGACTCGATTTAAACCCTGCAGAGAGTGTGACGGGCATATGTCAATCACGGACCAGCACAATGACTGCCTCTGGTGTTTATCTTCGGACCATGCTGTCGAAGAGTGCAGAAGCTGCAGGAAGATGAATCCCAAGGTGATTAAGGAGAATGAAGCTGTTCATGGCCAAAGCCAAGAAGGAGAAGATGGGTCGGAAGAGGACAAAGTCTTCATCTTCTCCCACTTCCAAGTCGAAGAAACATAAGAAATCTAAAAGAAGACATGGCTATCGACATCGTTCTTCGAAGGCCAGGACTTTGAGGTAGTCGACTCCGGCTGAGTGACCTCGAAGGAAGGACTTTATCTCTCCAGCCCTTTTTCCTCAGGTGACGCCATTTCCATCTCTGGTTCCGGGGTCGCCGGCTTCGAAAGGTTCTTCGCAGCATGAAGATTCACCGGCTCCAGTGACGTCCATGGCACATGGGGAGTTCTCTCTAGGCCAGGTGGCTTCACCTGTGCGGGCGCGGTCCCCGGCTCCGCAGCCTCCAGTTCAACCTCAGGTGACTCCTCTTCAGGAAGGTACGGATCCATATCCTCCTTTTCCTGCACCTGGATCAGATTCTTCGCATTTTCTCAATGCGATGTTTGTCATGTTTGCCAGGGCCTCGTCTCCATCCGGTGCACCTTTGGGCCCCGTGGCTTGGCATTTCCTGGCGCCGAGATCCTCCACTCCGGCTCCTCTGACTCCTTTGGCTGCTAAGTCGGTGTCACCTCTAGTTCGATCGAGGTCCGAAGCCGAGGCTCCTCTGTCGACGTCGAGGATGTCTTCACCTGTGCCGCGTGTGGCTCAACCGACGCCTACACCTAAACAACTTTCTAGGAGAGAGGCGCAGAGGCTCCTTAAAAAGGAGGAATATGCACAGAATCAGGAGGAAGGGGAGATTGTTGACTCTATGGATGAGTTTGAAGGCCTTCATGAAGCGAGTGGCCATAATACTTCTCCGGAATATAATCTTCCATCTGCAAGTGGAGGGGTTGTAAAGGCCATTGCTCCATATCATGTAGTCATAAGGAAGGCGGCTGATTTACTTCGTCTTCAGCTTCCCTCAGCTGAAGTAAAATCTAATATTCTTACAGAAGTTCTAAACACATCTTCGTCAACTTCTGAGCCATTGCTTCCCTTTACAGATGCTTTAACTGAACCAATCCTGGAGGTGTGGCAGAAGCCTTTATCTGCTCCTGCGGTTTCTCGTTCCATCTCGAGAAGGTACAGGCCTGCCCCTGGAGATCCGGCTTTTTTATCATCACATCCTACGCCGGAAAGTTTGGTTGTCCAGGCTTCTTGTTTGAAGCAGTATTCTGGTTCTTTCCCTACAATTCTGGGTGATAGGGATTCTAAAAAGAGGGAGCAAGCTGCAAAGAAGGTGTTTTCTTCTGCAAGTATGGCCCTTAAGTCCACTAATGCAACTTGCCTCCTTGGACGATATATCCATGCTTTGATGGATTCAGTTGTGCAATTTGCCCCGAAGTTGCCTGAGGAAGATTGTACCAATTTCTTAGAAGTCCTTTGGGATTTGCAGGCTGGAGCACGTCAGGGGATTGAGTCGGGCATGGGCACTGCTAACTCTGTGGCTCGTGTCATGGGGTCTTCTGTATCTACATAGAGACAGGCATGACTTACTTAGATCATCTGGTTTCTCTGCTGATGTTCAGGCAACTTTGCTGGATTTGCCCTTTGATGGGTCAAAGCTCCTAGGTTTAAAGGTGGATTCAGCCTTAGAGAATTTTAAAGACCGCAGGGCTACTGCAAGGTCTCTGAGCCTCCAGGTGCAATCTAGAGGATATGGCCGCAAGTGGTATCGTAGATATGGAAGGTCTGCTTCCTTTTGTGGCCGCCAACAGTCTCAACAGGGTCAGCAACAGCAGAATCCCTTGTACAAGTCGTACAGAGGGAAGAATAAAAGAGGCCTCAGAGGAGCAGCTCGACAACAATCCTCCTCCTCTTCCTCTTCCTCCCCTCCCGCCACTGTTGGTGCAACAGGAAAGCAGTTCTAGATCCCCCATCTTAGAACATGTTGGTCCAGTTGGAGGTCGGTTGTCCACTTTCTACAAGATTGGAGACTGATCATGTCCGATCATTGGGTATTGAATCTTGTAGAGAATGGGTACGCCCTTTCCTTTTTGGATTTTCCTCCTACTTAAGGAGACAACTTACTACTTTTACAGCAGGAGGTTCTTACTTTGCTTCAGAAAGGTGCGATAGAGGTGGTTCTGTAACAGGATAGGGGTCAGGGTTGCTACTCCCGGTATTTCCTGATCCCCAAAAAGGACGGTTGTTTAAGACCAATCTTGGACCTCAGGATTTTTAACCTTTACCTCAGGCAGGAGAAGTTCAAAATGTTAACCGTGGCTCAGGTTCTTCTTGCCCTGCAACAGGAAGACTGGATGGTGTTCATCGATCTATAGGATGCGTATTTTCATCTTCACATCCTGAAGTCGCATCGGAAGTATCTCTGGTTCACGGTAGGATCGCAACACTAGTAATTTGCGGTTCTTCCGTTCGGTCTTACTTCCGCACCTCGAGTCTTTTCAAAGGTGATGGCAGTGGTAGCGGCTCATCTCATAAGGTTAGGGGTTCCTGTTTTCCCCTACCTGGACGACTGGCTGCTCAAAGCGGACTCTCCAGAGTGGGTTTTGCGCCACTTGCAACTAACAGCTTACCTGTTGTTCAAATTGGGTTTCTCAATAAATGTACCCAAATCTCACCTGGTGCCTTCTCAGCGCAGCCTGTTCATAGGGGCAATACTGGACACTACTGTATGTCGTGCATACTCGCCTCCGCAGAGGATTCTCGACATACAGGAGATGATTCCTTTATTTCACAATGGAGCGGTTGTTTCAGTCCTGAAGGTTCTTCGCCTGCTCGGTCTTTTCGCTTCCTGCATTCTGTTGGTGAACCATGCACCCTGGCACATGAGGGCACTCCAGTGGTCCTCCGCAGGCAGTGGTATGAGCGAAATGGAGATCTCAGGGAGAAGATCAGAATCTCCAGAGAAGCTGCAGCTGAGCTGTCTTGGAGGAGTATGCAGTGCAACCCGTCTCAATGAAAGCCCTTTCAGCCTCCTCCGCCGGTGGCCACAGTAATCACAGATGCCTCCACTCTAGGGTGGGGTGCTCATCTGGGGGATCTGGAGGTCAAAGGTCTTTGGTCTCCAGAGGAAAGGTTGCTTCACATCAACCTTCTGGAATTGTGGGTGCTTCGTTTGGCACTGAAGGCTTTCCTCCCTTCTCTTTGCGGCCAGTCGGTTCAGGTTCTGATGGACAACATTACCGCAATGTGGTACATCAACAAACAGGGAGGTGAAGGGTTGTTTCATCTCTGTCGAGAGGCTTTGCCGCTCTGGTCCTGGGTTCAGAACCATCGGATTTGTGTGTTTGCGAATCATCTGGCCGGTGTGCTGAATGTACCTGCGGACAGTCTCAGTCGGCCTTACTCGGCCGATCATGTGTTTCGGCTTCATCCGGAGATGGTCCATCGCATCTTTCAGATGTGGAGGTCTCCTCGGTTGGACCTGTTTGCCACTCACGAGAACGCGCACTGCCCATTGTTCTGCAGTCTCCAGTTTCCGATGCAGGGAGCGCTGGGGAACGTGTTTCAATTGGATTAGAGCATGCAACTCTTTTTATTCTTGGCCAAGAAGGGTGTGGTACACAGATCTGCTTCACCTTTCATCGCACCCTCCGCTCCATCTTCCTCTCAGGGCAGACATCCTCTCGCAGTTGCAGGGGCAGGTTCTACACCCCCACCTCCAGAGCCTGCACCTTAATGCCTGGAGATTGAACGGGGTAACCTGAGTTCTTTCTCTCTCCCGCCGGACATAGTGGATGTTATTTTATCATCCAGGTGACACTCCACTAAGTCTGTTTACTCATCCAGATGGTCCAGATTTGTTAAGTGGTGCAGAGAGAGAGACATTGATCCTCTAAAGGCCCATTTATTTAAAATTTTGGAATTTTCTCTTTTTTTAGCACAACAAGGTTGTGCTGTTGCCACTGTCACAGGCTATTTGTCAGCCTTTCTATGTTTGCCGGACCAGCCTTCTTTATTTAAGTCCCCCATTTTCATGAGGTTCATTAAGGGCCTTACAAATATTTATCCTCCCACACCTTAGATTATCCCTCAGTCGGATTTGAATCTAGTTCTTACTTTTTTAATGGGTTCTCCATTTGAGGCTCTTCTTTCTTGTCCGTTGAGGCTTCTTTCTTTTAAAACGGTTTTCTTGATTGCCATTACCTCGGCTAGGAGGGTTAGTGAGCTTCGGCCTCTTAGTTCAAAACCTCCTTTCCTGACCATTCATGTGGATACGTTGGTTCTAAGGACCAGGGCTGCTTTCCTTCCCAAGGTGGTTACCCCTTTTCATATGGGACAGTCCATTACTTTACCCACCTTCCATCCTTCCCCTCACCCTTCCAAAGAGGAGGAGAGACTGCATTGTTTGGACGCTAAGAGAGCTGTTAGCTCTTATTTGGATCGGACAAGAGATCTGAGGCTGATGATCAGCTCTTTGTGGGCTATGTTGGGAAAATGAAAGGCAAGGCAGTGCACAAGGGCACGCTTTCCAGGTGCATTATCTTGTGCATCAAGATTTGCTATGCCCTGGCCAAGAAGAAACCGCCTTAAGGTATGAGAGCTCATTCCACCAGAGCTAAGTCTACTCCTTCTGCTTTGGCTATAGGTGTTCCTGTTCTTGATATCTGTAAAGCGGCAACTTGGGCCTCCCTCCACACCTTTGCAAAGCATTACTGCTTAGACTCTGAGGTTAGAAGGGATGGCCATTTTGCTCGTTCTGTTTTGCAGGATTTTTTGGTCTAGTCAGTTGGACCCCCTCCTCCGGGAGAGGTACGGCTTTGGGAATCTATTCAAAAGGTGAGGTATCCACAGGCAGAAGTATCCATCAGAAGAACAAGTTACTTACCTTCGGTAACGCTTTTTCTGGTGGATACAGTATCTGCCTGTGGATTCCTCACGGTCCCACCCGCCTCCCCGTTGTCCACCTACTCCTACCAAAAATATTATTATTGTAATCATGTTTATATTTTAATAATGAGAAACGCTTTTCTCTTTGCCTTTATTGATTATGCATTTGTGATTTTACATATGTGTATATATTGATATGCTATGTATATATTTGAAAATGTGTTGGTCTGCCTGTTTGCCTCGGCTGCGATTATGTCATACGGTGCCTGTCTATTGAGACGTCCTCGTCGATGTGGGAGAGCTAGGAAGGAATTTCCAGCGGAATGCTGGCGCAGGGGGTATTCAAAAGGTGAGGAATCCACAGGCAGATACTATATCCACCAGAAAAACCGTTACCGAAGGTAAGTAACTTGTTCTTTGGGGTGATTGTCCCTCGCCTTTTCGGGATGCCAGCAATCTGACTCCAGCTCTAAATCACATAAATCTTCCTAGACCCTAGTAGGTTCACCCTCCCTTGATCATGAGTAATCCTGGAACACGGAGAAAGTTCCAGGCACTCTTTATACCGTCGTTCTAGACATTCTTGGGTCTCTACCCACAAAAGATTTCTAGAGACTACCACCATTTGGTGTATTGACTCCAGCCAAGTCAGGCACTGTCTGTATTCTTCAGATGATAGAAGGAAGGAGGATGACTCTGTGACACTCCCTCAGGGCTACCCAAAACACTGGCACCCAAAGGAGGCAGCAGTCTTCCTAACTGCCAATCTGTTCACTTTTGTATGGAAGACCTCGGGAACGAAAGTCAAGACATTTCTAGAGAACAGCCTTGCATTTCAAAGACACCGACGTCTCCAGTTTTCCCACACTCGCTGACTTCAAGAAGTACCAAAAGGTTAGGCCTGAGTTAATGTTCAGCAGTTCACATAGCCTACATGGAAGGTGGGTTATTTAGTATACCGTATCGCACTGTGGAATCAAAATAGATTCTGCAGTATCCATAGGCTAACATGGCAAACATTATTTTTGCGGACCTCTGTCATGCACTGAAGCTATGCACGCATGCAAACTCATACACAGTATACACATGCACACAGAAATGTAGTGTATAACCTACTTGTACTAAACTGACCAGGCTATTTACACAGCAAGGCAGGTCAGCCATTTACCTCTGTAGGTATTTGGAAAGGGAAGGCCTCCTTTACTAGTAGCAATTCATGCTGCCAACATTTTCAGTACCTTTCAATCTGATGAGGGAACAGTAGTCTTACTCTCTGTGGAAGGGTCTTTTTGTGCATCGCTCCAGACCTCGGAGTCCCAATATGGAAAACAGCACTCTACAGCACATATTGACCGTAGCTCTCAGCGCAGACACACAATTCTAGTGTGTTGTTGAGACCAAATGCAATACAGGATAGAAACTTCCTTGTAGGTTCACTCAGAGAAGAGACTCTTGCCCTTCAAATCATATGGGGGGGGGGGGGGGGGGGGAGTTCTGTCCCAACATTTGCCTTTACTAGACTTCAACTTTTTGACGTATTTTAGGTTGTGCCCTTTCTACCACCGATATAACTCACAGACCTGTGAGGTGAAATAATATTTTTACCGCCTGATGCATTTGTATTAGCCCCCGATTAATAAAAGGGCAACATTGAATCATGCTTCCTTCTTCCTTTTGTGTGTGTGTTGTTTTTGTTCGGTTTTACGCTACTTCTGAATGGCTTCTTCTGAGGAAGTCATTTTTTTTAGCCTTTATGATAACATATTGTGGTTTCCCGTTCGTGTAACAGTCAGTCAGAAAACAATTTGCTGAGGAAGGAGTGCTGTGGAAAGGAGTGGCTGCCTAGTCACAAAGGCTGCCTGTCGTGGGGAAGTGGCTAAAAGCTGCAAATGCATTAGTGATTTTTAGTTGCGTCTTTTAGTTTACATGCCCTGTTGTTTATTGGTGGTGGAGTGTGGGGTCTTTACCTATGCACGTTACAGGTAATGGGGATCGGAAGTACCGCAGTGTACATAACTATTTATTTGAGTATGATCCACAGATTTGCACAATGCAAACATTTGACTACCCTAGCAAGGAAGAGTAACATATCTCCTATTGCCTTCCATCCGCCCCATGAACTCTCTCACTTCCTGGCCCTTCTTGTGCAAGGCTCTCTTAACTCCTTCTTGGCTGGTTCCCTGGCCTGCTGAAAGCGCTCACTAAGCTCTTTCTCCCAGTCATGCCTTGGACCCTTAGCTTGCTTAACTTTCCTTTGTCAAATGCTGGACTTCAAGCTCTGCCTTTACCCCTCTATCCTGTGCCCTGGCATTCTGACTCCTTCTGGCTCTTCCTGAGCTCTCTTCATCCAGGTGTAGCTGGAGAGCTAGAAGAATGCTTGCTAACAGTAGTAATGCATTCTAGAAAGTGTTTTTAATGCAAGTCGACCTTCTTTCACATGACTTCATTGTCCGCTCCAGTATCTTGCTCCTAGCTTTAGCCTGACCAAGGAGCAGGACTGGCTAAATTCTAGTCCTGCATCCTTCCTTCTTAACTGAAACCTTTTCAAAGCTCATTGGTGAAAACAGGTTTTTGATTCCTGGTTTCAGTCATGCCTTTAACATTATTCTTTACAATCCATATCTACACTAGCCCAAAGGAACAACATTGTGTACTAATGTAGGAAATACATTAGTTCCTTGAGGTAATGCAAAGGCACTTTAGTCCCTGGATTTATAAGTCAGTAAAGATGGTTTTCTCCTATCGCTGATGCAGTTCTGAATGAGACTATGGTCTCTAGCATTTTTCGGACTTTTAGTATACATATTATTTTTGCCAGAAATGTCAAGTGGGGCTACTACACGAAGAGATCATTGCAGGACGAGTAGGTATTGCTCCATTTTGTGTAAAATAATTAAATGATATACTTTCTTCCGAGAACAAAAATAAACTATAAAGTAGGCTTTAAGAGCCACTGACCTGTTTATTTGGATTTAGGATATTCTTTCTGTTAATTTTTAGTGTGACACTGAATACAGAAGACATGCCTGACTCTTGAAAGGTTGCCATTGTGGTGCTGATCTTTAAGAAGAGGGTTTGTCATTTGCCGAAAAATTATCATCCTATCTCTGTGATAAATGCAGTGTCAGACATATTGAGAACGGCCTTGTTGAGTCATATTAAGAGGTGGCATGGTAATGAGGTGGCTATTTTACCTTTCTAAGTAGTATTTAGCAGGGGTCTGGACACCTGAGCATAGTTTTAGCCTACGTTTATTTATTTTAAAATCTATTAAAGAAAGGATCACTTTTTTTATAGCTTTTATGGATTTAAACACTGTATTCAATTTTGTTTTCGGACCCCCTTCTCTCGGAGAGTCTGTTCTCAAATGTATGGAGTCTGCAAAAGTTACTTATTTTGAATCCATGTGAGAATTCTGGAAGGGTTTGATCTATGCTAAGAACACAGTTATCCAATAGTTTTTAACTCGTTCATAAACAAATTGCCATGTAATATGGAGTGGTCACTAGCAGATTTCCCAAAAGTTGCTCATAAGAAGTTTTAGGAAGATGTCAGCAATAGTTCTAACAGTAATAAATACCATGACCGAAGAAAAAGCATAGGGCCCCAGATTTAGCTTCAGACTGTCTTACCAGCCATTCCAAGCCAGACTCTGTAATAACATCAGCAGCCTAGTGTAGAAAAAAACCCTATCACACCACAGTCTGCTTCTTCAGACAGAGTCTGAAACAAATAGAAAATGTGGGCAGGAGAATTCAAGTCAAGTCCAGTCAAATTAATTTTATTCGGCACACTGCCACAAAAGTTTCGACAAACAAGCAATACAAATTTAAGATACATTTTTTCTAATCCATACTAATATAATAAAGAGAGAACCAAACCTTTGAGGTGGGTAATCTCAGGAACCACAGCACCAATCACAACACCCAATACAGCGTTGGAAAGGGCAGTTGCAGCAGAAGGACATAAGCTATGTAGACGGCCACCATATACATTTAAAAGGTAAAAGAACCGTGCCAGCAAAGTAGTCCCTTGTGGGTGTGTCTGCGTTGTGCTGTGGGCTTATGGTACATTCCGCCCTTCATGCCATGTCTCATATCGTGTGCTAATCCCACCCTGCTCCCTTTAAATACCCCTGCACCCCATAATCATAACCCACCCTTACTCCTTAAAATACCCTAAGACCCTTAAACACTAACCCATCTTAACCCTATAAATATACCCCGTACCCCAAAACCCAAACCTATACCTAAACCCTAAAAATACCCCTGTACCCCAAAACCTAGCCCTGAACCCTATAAATACCCCTGCACCTCAAACCCAAACCTACCCCATAACCCTAAAAATACCCCTGTACCCCAAAATCCAAACCTAGCCCTGAACCCTAAAAATACCACTGTACCCCAAAACCCAAACCTAGCCCTGAATCCTTTAAAATAACTTTGTACCCCAAAATCCGAACCTACCCCTAAACCCTAAAAATACTCCTGTACCCCAAAACCCAAACCTAGCCCTGAACCCTAAAAATAACCCTGTGCCCCAAAACCCAAACCTAGCCCTGAACCCTAAAAATATCCTTGTATCCCAAAACCCAAACCTAGCCCTGAACCCTAAAAATACCCCTGTACCCCTAAACCCAAACCTAGCCCTGAATCCTTAAATACCCCTGTACCCCAAAACCCAAACCTACCCCTGAACCCTAAAAATACCCCTATACCCCAAAACCCAAACCTAGCCCTGAACCCTAAAAATACCCCTGTACCCCAAAGCTCATACCTATCCCTCAACCCTAAAACTACCCCTGTGCCCCATAACCCAATACTAAATCTGAACCCTTAAAATACACAAACACCCCAAAACATATACCTCAGTACCCCAAAACATATACCCCTATACCCATACTTACCTTATCCAAACATTTAAAAAAACATGCTTGTATCATTCATGCATTTACAACGAATTTCGTTGTAAATGGTTGCGTGGTAAAAGCATATAAAATGTAATGCCATGCGTTATAATGGCATTGCGGAGTCATGGTACTTTCGTAATGAAAGTATGCGGAGTGATGATATGCGGAAAGAAAGTTGCGGAATAATGGGTGTTTACCCTACCCCGGTAAGTACATTGGTGGCACGAACCGTTACCTCCAGGGGTTCCCCTAATGACCTGGGAGCAGATTCCTTTTTAGGTTTTGCCTCGCCAAAAAGATGCGCTCTGCGCATCTTTTTTGCGCAGCAAAAACCTAATGAGAACTGTAGTGTGGCTTTGGGTCGGCCCTCGTCATTCATTGGCTGGCTCCATAAATGGAGCCTAGCCATTGGACGAGGGGCCTGTCCGTCAATGCCGGACCAGACACGGGGGCGTTCCCGAGATTCTTTGGCTTTTGGCTACGTCAGCCGAAAGCCTCTTCTCGGGAACGCCCCCGAATCTGGTCTGGGATTGAGGGCACCCGCCGGGAAAGGGCATGAAGGTCAAACCAAGCTGCAGGGAGGTATCGCCGGCAGCCCGTCATCCGAGGAGATGGTTGGCTGCAGGGAAAGTAGGAGGCATGAAGATTATACCGAGTGCAGAGTGGTGCTTCAGAGTGGAGCGCCAGAGTGGAGCTTCAGAGTGGAGCTTCAGAGTGCAGAGTGGAGCTTCAGAGTGGAGCTTCAGAGTGGAGCTTCAGAGTGGAGCTTCAGAGTGCAGAGTGGAGCTTCAGAGTGGAGCTTCAGAGTGCAGAGTGGAGCTTCAGAGTGGAGCTTCAGAGTGCAGAGTGGAGCTTCAGAGTGGAGCTTCAGAGTGGAGCTTCAGAGTGGAGCTTCAGAGTGGAGCTTCAGAGTGGGGCTTCAGAGTGGAGCTTCAGAGTGGAGCTTCAGAGTGCAGAGTAGAGCTTCAGAGTGGAGCTTCAGAGTGCAGAGTAGAGCTTCAGAGTGGAGCTTCAGAGTGGAGCTTCAGAGTGCAGAGTGGAGCTTCAGAGTGCAGAGTGGAGCTTCAGAGTGGAGCTTCAGAGTGCAGAGTGGAGCTTCAGAGTGGAGCTTCAGAGTGCAGAGTGGAGCTTCAGAGTGCAGAGTGGAGCTTCAGAGTGGAGCTTCAGAGTGCAGAGTGGAGCTTCAGAGTGGAGCTTCAGAGTGGAGCTTCAGAGTGGAGCTTCAGAGCGGAGCTTCAGAGCGGAGCTTCAGAGCGGAGCTTCAGAGCGGAGCTTCAGAGTGGAGCTTCAGAGTGGAGCTTCAGAGTGGAGCTTCAGAGTGCAGAGTAGAGCTTCAGAGTGGAGCTTCAGAGTGCAGAGTGGAGCTTCAGAGTGGAGCTTCAGAGTGGAGCTTCAGAGTGGAGCTTCAGAGTGGAGCTTCAGAGTGGAGCTTCAGAGTGGAGCTTCAGAGTGGAGCTTCAGAGTGGAGCTTCAGAGTGGAGCTTCAGAGTGCAGAGTGGAGCTTCAGAGTGGAGCTTCAGAGTGCAGAGTGGAGCTTCAGAGTGGAGCTTCAGAGTGCAGAGTGGAGCTTCAGAGTGGAGCTTCAGAGTGCAGAGTGGAGCTTCAGAGTGCAGATTCAGAGTGGAGCTTCAGAGTGGAGCTTCAGAGTGCAGAGTGGAGCTTCAGAGTGGAGCTTCAGAGTGCAGAGTGGAGCTTCAGAGTGCAGATTCAGAGTGGATCTTCAGAGTGCAGAGTGGAGCTTCAGAGTGGAGCTTCAGAGTGCAGAGTGGAGCTTCAGAGTGGAGCTTCAGAGTGCAGAGTGGAGCTTCAGAGTGGAGCTTCAGAGTGCAGAGTGGAGCTTCAGAGTGGAGCTTCAGAGTGGAGCTTCAGAGTGGAGCTTCAGAGTGGAGCTTCAGAGTGGAGCTTCAGAGTGGAGCTTCAGAGTGGAGCTTCAGAGTGCAGAGTGGAGCTTCAGAGTGCAGAGTGGAGCTTCAGAGTGGAGCTTCAGAGTGGAGCTTCAGAGTGGAGCTTCAGAGTGGAGCTTCAGAGTGCAGAGTGGAGCTTCAGAGTGCAGAGTGGAGCTTCAGAGTGCAGAGTGGAGCTTCAGAGTGGAGCTTCAGAGTGCAGAGTGGAGCTTCAGAGTGGAGCTTCAGAGTGCAGAGTGGAGCTTCAGAGTGGAGCTTCAGAGTGGAGCTTCAGAGTGGAGCTTCAGAGTGCAGAGTGGAGCTTCAGAGTGCAGAGTGGAGCTTCAGAGTGGAGCTTCAGAGTGGAGCTTCAGAGTGGAGCTTCAGAGTGGAGCTTCAGAGTGGAGCTTCAGAGTGGAGCTTCAGAGTGCAGCTTCAGAGTGGAGCTTCAGAGCGGAGCTTCAGAGCGGAGCTTCAGAGCGGAGCTTCAGAGCGGAGCTTCAGAGCGGAGCTTCAGAGTGGAGCTTCAGAGTGGAGCTTCAGAGTGCAGAGTGGAGCTTCAGAGTGGAGCTTCAGAGTGCAGAGTGGAGCTTCAGAGTGGAGCTTCAGAGTGCAGAGTGGAGCTTCAGAGTGGAGCTTCAGAGTGGAGCTTCAGAGTGGAGCTTCAGAGTGCAGAGTGGAGCTTCAGAGTGGAGCTTCAGAGTGCAGAGTGGAGCTTCCGAGTGGAGCTTCAGAGTGCCGAGTGGAGCTTCCGAGTGGAGCTTCAGAGTGGAGCTTCAGAGTGGAGCTTCAGAGTGGAGCTTCAGAGTGGAGCTTCAGAGTGCAGAGTGGAGCTTCAGAGTGGAGCTTCAGAGTGCAGAGTGGAGCTTCAGAGTGGAGCTTCAGAGTGCAGAGTGGAGCTTCAGAGTGGAGCTTCAGAGTGGAGCTTCAGAGTTGAGATTCAGAGTGCAGAGTGGAGAGTGGAGCTTCAGAGTGCAGAGTGGAGCTTCAGAGCGGAGCTTCAGAGCGGAGCTTCAGAGTGCAGAGTGGAGCTTCAGAGTTGAGATTCAGAGTGCAGAGTGGAGAGTGGAGCTTCAGAGTGCAGAGTGGAGCTTCAGAGTGCAGAGTGGAGCTTCAGAGTGGAGCTTCAGAGTGCAGAGTGGAGCTTCAGAGTGGAGCTTCAGAGTGGAGCTTCAGAGTGCAGAGTGGAGCTTCAGAGTGGAGCTTCAGAGTGCAGAGTGGAGCTTCAGAGTGGAGCTTCAGAGTGGAGCTTCAGAGTGGAGCTTCAGAGTGGAGCTGCAGAGTGGAGCTGCAGAGTGGAGCTGCAGAGTGGAGCTGCAGAGTGGAGCTGCAGAGTGGAGCTTCAGAGTGGAGCTTCAGAGTGGAGCTTCAGAGTGGAGCTTCAGAGTGGAGCTTCAGAGTGGAGCTTCAGAGTGGAGCTTCAGAGTGGAGCTTCAGAGTGGAGCTTCAGAGTGCAGAGTGGAGATTCAGAGTGCAGAGTGGAGATTCAGAGTGCAGAGTGGAGATTCAGAGTGCAGAGTGGAGATTCAGAGTGGAGCTTCAGAGTGCAGAGTGGAGATTCAGAGTGGAGCTTCAGAGTGCAGAGTGGAGATTCAGAGTGGAGCTTCAGAGTTCAGAGTGGAGATTCAGAGTGGAGCTTCAGAGTTCAGAGTGGAGATTCAGAGTGGAGCTTCAGAGTTCAGAGTGGAGCTTCAGAGTGCAGAGTGGAGCTTCAGAGTGCAGAGTGGAGCTTCAGAGTGCAGATTCAGAGTGGAGCTTCAGAGTTCAGATTCAGAGTGGAGCTTCAGAGTGCAGATTCAGAGTGGAGCTTCAGAGTGCAGATTCAGAGTGGAGCTTCAGAGTTCAGCTTCAGAGTGGAGCTTCAGAGTGGAGCTTCAGAGTGGAGCTTCAGAGTGGAGCTTCAGAGTGGAGCTTCAAAGTGCAGAGTGGAGCTTCAGAGTGCAGAGTGGAGCTTCAGAGTGCAGAGTGGAGCTTCAGAGTGCAGAGTGGAGCTTCAGAATACAGAGTGGAGCTTCAGAGTGTCAAGAGCAATGCCAATAGCTCTAACTTTAACAAAGGCAAAACCATTGCATTGTAAATGCTTGTTGTCCCTGGCATTCAAGATGCCTATGTACAGTGCTTAATGTGAGCCATGGAGACCAGGACTTATTTTTCATCATTGTATATTGACCACGAGTTAGAAAAATACCCAAACAGGAAAGAAGGGGATGAGAAAGAGAGAAAAAAACAGCACAAAGAAGGAAAGCAGGGACTGACCGGAGAGACATAAAGGGGCTGCAATGTCTGATAGTGAATTAAAGTGGCCTGAGGTGAATTCAAGACTATTGGTATTTGCCGTGCTGATTTGTAATAGCACCACTAGAGCAGAGCTTAGGGCACTGGCACTTATTCTTTTACAAATCAAGCACTGCATATTTCTAAGTTCCTATCCACCAAAAAAAAACCACAGGAAGTAACCCTGCTTTTCTGTGCAGCACATCATTACCAATTCAAGGCTCTCCCATTCAGCCTTCGACAAGAACCTCGGAATTTCAGCACCAGTTGCTAACCTCCACAGACGACAGGGTCAACAAGTGTACTCGTACTTGGATGGCTAGCTTCTCAAGGCTCCATTGAGGGAAGAAGCAAAGGCTTCTATAGCCACATGCACCAGACTCTTTTAGAGCTTGGGTCTCACTCTAAACAAAGAGAAATCTAAATTGAAGACACACACAAAGATACAATTCTTAGGAACAATAGTCAATTCACAGTTGGGAAAGGCATTCCCATTGCTGAAAAGAGTGCTAAAGCTTCAGCCCATTGCAAAAAACCTATCTTCCAGGCAACCAGTCACAGATTGAGAGAACAAGTCTATACTGGCCGTAATGCCATCCTGAAAAGGCCTTGTTACCTTTTGCAGACTTAAGATGAGACCCGACCAACAAGAACTGGATGTTCAGTGGAAACAAATCCATGGCTTGAGATGACTGAAACAAGCACCATTGTGGTGGCGATTTTCTGCAAGTCTGAAGAAAGGTCTCACTTTCCAGTCTTTATCAACCAAAGTAATGCTAATAAAGGATGCATCCATAGACAAGTGGGTAGCTCACCTGCAAAAGCCATCAACCGGAGGTCTCTGGTCAGACACGGAAAAGATGCTTCACATAAAATATAATAGAGCTCCAAGCCATACAACTAGGCATACATGTGTTCCTACTAAGACTAGCAGGTCAGACATTCCTCATCAGGACAGGCAATAGAACATCTATGTTTTACATATCCAAGCAAATGGAAACGCTGCCCCAGACTCTCGGAAGAGGAGCAGCATCTGTAGAACTGGGCCATTTCTGCCAAAGTTGACATTGCCATGGAACACCTGCAAGACGTACAATCTCAGTCAACAACTTTAAGACTGACATGAGTGGGAAGTCCACCAGGACCAAGTGGACTATAGGGTCTTCCCACAATTGATATGTTCGTCACTCAAAGCAACAAGAAATGCCAGTGCTTCTCTAGCAGGTTTTGGCAATCGGGCACCGTGGGAAAGACCGTTTCGATCAGATGGTTCAGCAGCTTTACATACTTCTTTCCTCAGCTTCCCTTGATTCCCAGGGTGTTGAGGAAGACGAAGAGACATCACTGCACTGTGATCCTCAGTTCTCCAATGTGGCCATGCCATTATTGGTACAGCAAACAACTGCATGTCTGGCAGTATCACTGAAAACGCACTCCAGGCTACTCTCCAAACACCATTGAAAGATACTCCATCACAACCCCAAATCGTTGAACCTGACAGCATAGTATATGATCACCTAGAGTTCAACCACTTGGATTTACCAACAGAATGTTGGAACAACCTAGTGCAAGCATGAGCACCAGCAAGTATAAAGACATAAAACTCAAAATGGAAACCTTTCTGAAGTCTCCTCATCCACTTTGTTCTCTCAGAGAATCATAAAACAATTTATGAATAGACTCTGTTAAGTGTATCCACTTGTGTGGCACCCTCTGGTGGCGTGGGAGCATCTCACATATATATGCAAAGTTCCTACTGACTTACACTTGACTGAACTTGTCATACTGCGTACATTCCTTCCAAATCCCATAAGTCAGCAGAAAGATCATACCATTATTTAGTTTCGAAGATGCATCAAGTTTTACAAAACAATTAACATATGTTAATCTGACCAACTATTTGTGATTTTGACCAACCAGTAAGGGGTTGGCCCTGGGCAAACTTAGGATAGTGTTGGCTCACAGCCTGCATCACTTTCTACAACAACAAAGGCCAAATGCCCACTGCAGAGAAAATTGAGGGTCCATTCAACCAGGATCATGGCTATGGCTGCTGCACTCTGTGCTGGTGTACCCTTGCAATACATCTGCCATAAGCTACATCGAGGAACAGGCATATGTTTACAAAGCCCTACCACTTTGATGTGAAGGCAGATGACGAAGCAGTGGGACAGGCAATCCTCCGAAACCAATTTTAACAAAGGTGAGTCTGCGTCCCGCTTTTTAAATATTTAATATAATTGTTATGTACTGTTTATTATTCTGATTCAGTCCTGTGAATTTTATCAGTGATCTAGCGATGGAGAAGAAATTAGGTACTTAACTGTAGCTCCGGTTCTCCAGCCTTGGTATCTTTCATATATGCACTCTCCCTGGTCAGAGGCTCTTTGTTGCATACTCTTCTCATACTTGGGCTCTGAAATGTGAGCTGTAGTGGCGTCTGGACCTATGTTAAAGAACTGGAGTTATATAAATATAGTTATATAGATACTCATTGAAAAAACAAAAGTTAGTGGAGTTAGACGTGAGGAAGATAGCAAGAAAGAGCAGTACTTTTTAAAAAAAGAAGAGGGAAATTTGCCAGTTGTACATATCTAACATAAGTATAACTTGCACCGTCATAGATTTCAGATGTCATCAATGAGGTCAAATGTTAAGTCATAAGCAGTGCATGATTATACTTAAGCTATACCTATGTCAGTTACCTATAACTGTTGAATTTTCGTGTTTTTTGAGGTGTTGATCTGTAGTGACTTTCTTACTACCTTCCTCATGTATAACTTCACTTATAAACCTTGGATTTTTTGGGATGAATTTCTGGGTTTTGTTTAACATAAATTAATATCCTATTACAATTTTTTTGCAGCCAACTCCTCGCTGTGCATGTCTGAATGGGTGGGTTGTCGATTGGAAGACATTTTCTATTTTTTTTAAGTTTCATTTTGTTTTCTTTAAGGTTTTTTTCTGGTCACGCAGGATTCTTGCATGACCAGGGGGTCCGTGCTGAATCCCACAGGACTTTAACTGAAATTTTTTTTTGGTCTAACGCAAGAGCTACGGGATCAGGGTATCCCTACCCTGTCCCATTCTATATATTTGTGAACATATTTTCTGGACTCGGGGACTGGGCCCCTGAGTCCTGTAGTGGCAGTTACAAAAATGTTCTGCATGTTGCGGCCACCAGTCACATTATTCGGTCTTGTGGGAGTTCTGCGGGTCCGACCAATCAGAATGCATATTTTACTTTTTTTTCCCGCTGGAGTCCCAAGCAGCAAAGATTTATAAATTTTGATCTTTAATTTTACTAAAACGTCCAAACATAATCACTCCAAATTACAGTAAGCACGCTTTTTGAGTAATGATCTAACAAGACAGTGATTCACACAGGTGGATCCGGTGTTGTGAAGCACTTTTTGGGCGTGGGAGAGACACTTGAAGGTGATTCGCTTCTCGATGGGAAGCCAGTGTAGTGTCCATAGGTGTTGTCTGATGTGGCAGTGGCACAATAAGTTGAGGACTAGTCTGGTGGCGGAGTTCTGGAGTTTGCGGGTGAGGTACTTGTTGATCCCGGCATGGAGTGCATTGCAGTAGTCCAGTCTGCTGTTGATGAGGGCCTGGGTGGCGGTTTTTCTGTGTTCGAGGGGAACCCAGTTGAAGATCTTTCAGAGTAGGTGGTGGGTGTGGTAGCAGGAAGAGGTGACAGCATTGATCTGGCGGTCCATTCTGAGTACGGAGTCCAGGATGATTCCGAGGTTGCATGCATAGTCCGTGGGGGACCACGCAAATGCAAAGATCTAATTGAGTAATTTGAGATGTAGCTTGGTTCTAGGAGTAGAAGTGGACTGCTAATACAGCATAATGCAGTGTTCTTTCTTTCGTAGATTGACGCTGGGTTGTATCATTAGGTCAGTTCACAAAATTATGAATTGTGGTAGGTCTCAATCTGACCTACCTCCTCAACATGCATGAGGTATGTCTGCTCCTGGTTGACAGGTCATCTCAAACTTTCTAGGAAGGAGCTGTGGTGGATGAACATTTTTTAGGAAAGTTTTGGAAAGATTTATCAAATGGCGCCCGTTATTTGCAAAACAAAAAAATGCTTTTCCTATGGAAACTCTGCCACTGTGTTCTATATATGTTGGTTGCTGTTAGACGAATCTTCAAGAAATTTTTCTTCAAAAAGGTGCCTACTTTGCCTAGTTCTGCATGAAACTTGGGGTGAGTCGTCCAGCTGGGGCAGAGAAAAAGGGGGTGTCCTAAAACAATTTTTCCCATGCAGTGTGTATGGGGATTTTGAATTTTTTTTACATGGCTATAGGCTGAACCTCTGATTGGATTTACACCACATTTGGTATAAAACTAACTCTTGGTCCAGAAAGAGCTGTTTTTTGTAATTTGTTGTAAATCTGTTCAGTAGTTTTGGAGCTATTAAAGGAATACTAAGATATCTTATGTTAAGAAACTAAAACTCGTGGCCTAAAGCTACTAAACAGCATGAGCTATAGTATCTTCTGATGAGAATAACTTTAAACATAACGAACTGTTGAATTTCTATTGTTTTATGTTGGTAAAACGTGAACCTAACTATAACGTCTCTGTTGTTTTTTTCATTGAATTTGTATCTGTTTTTTTTAACGTAAAGTATTATATATAATTGGATTTGCGGTTCCCCCGGACAATCCTCTTCCCTAGATATACAAAGTTGTATTCCTTAAATATCTTCAAAACTATTTAACAGATTTACACCAAATTAGAAAAACGGCCAAACCCGTCTTTCATGTTTAACGTATATGTGTGTGTATATGTATATATATATATATATATATATATATATATATATATATATATTTGGCATAGAAAACGTCTCCACACTTGCGTAGATAATAACGAGACAAACCCAAGTTTCTGTGCTGGTCAATTTATTCTGTTCTCCACCACTTCTCCACCATTACGCGTTTCGGCCGACCACGGCCTTGATCACATGACAACGAGTAAGGGCGTATGTGCTCAATTTAAAGTGCTAGTGGCAATAAAAAACACACACATTTTGCTAGTAATAGACACAAAAGACATACTGTCTTAACCTGTTGCTGCATGAATGCAGTTGACCTTAAGACTAGTCATAGCTCTTGAAAGGCAATAAAGTATCACTGTATAAATACAATGGTAAAACAATGGCGGTCATTCATATAAATACATCTATAAATAAATACATAATTATAAATATAAATATCTAAAATTATGACATATATGAATTACAAGCATAAATATACACATAAATATTGTTATAAATATAGCAGCAAGCATAAGAATAAATATCTTTTCTATGGTGATTTATAAATAAAATCAATGTTGCTCCACCATTGTTAAGATTGTAAACTTGGGTTGTACCACATATTTATATATATATATATATATATATATATATATATATATATATATATATATATATATATATATATATATATATATATATCTCCAATAAGTTTCCTCGGTTAGCATACGTGGCGCTCTTTTGCTGTGCGTTACTCTTGCGGTAGAAACCAATACCGCTGCACATTCCACATGAGACGAAAAATAATTCCTTCGCGTTTCGATTACCTAATGCCTTTTTAGGTAATGCCGAAACACGTAGGAATTATTTTTTGTCTCGTGTTAAGCCTGAAAATGATGCTTTAATGGAAAATAAAGAATGAAGTTAATATAACCTGCGAGGAGTGCGACCCGTTTTACCAGCAGACCGGGAACCTTGTGGAATATATATATATATATATATATATATATATATATATATATATATATATATAGTATGTTCTCGTTGTTCAATTATTATTTTCTGCTTGATGAACTGTAATTTCATAAATACATTGTATTTCGATCACAGTAAAAAGTTTTTACTTTGGCGTAGCCCATCTGTGGGCATTAATGAAATATACAGGGGCCTAGCCCATACAGGGCTTTAATGAAAGATTGTAAATATTGTATAATTGTAAATATTGCAATGAAAATGGAAATAACAATAGTTTTTCCTTACCCCCGTAGAAACAATCATGATCATTGAAATGTAATTTCTTTTCATTTTCATGCTAGAATTGCACGTTACAAGATGGCGATATATTTTCCATTTTGTTGTCCTTTCTTTGTTTATGCCGTATACACTGTGATGTAAGCAATGTGGTTAAAAAGAATGGTGGCGCGTATACTCTCGCAATTGACAAAGGCTCAGCGCCGAAACGCGTCTTGTCCGTGCTGGTTGGCCAAATAAAGAAATGTTGGCTTGGATAACCCCCCTGTGAGTGCTGTCTCTAATTCGCATTGGATTGTGAAGGGATTTCAGTAGCAGTTATATATATATATATATATATATATATATATATATATATATATATATATATATATATATATATATATATATATATATATATATATATATATATATATATATTCAAGCAAACTCCTTACAAGAAAGAGCAGAGGCCAACGTTGGGGGAACTCATGGAGGCAACCTTTATTTGAACAAATGGCGAGTGCATTTCGGCTTATGTGCCTTCTTCAGCTCCAGGTAAGATCACGAGGTGCGGGCGCGAACGTGGATTTAAATGTCCTGCATGCTTCTCATTGGTTGCAGACCAATCCACCCCTTCGCAAGTGCTCAGACTCACCTGCCACAGGAGCCCCGAGGCAGGCGAACTCCCAGTCCCAGAATGCTGCGTTTAGACCAGGTGGGTGAAACGGAGTATACTGAATGTTTGTTGCTGCATGCAGGGTATCACGTTGTTGCTTGAGCAATGTTCCTCCTTTAATGTTGAAATTCAGTGCCCCCTCGAGTCCCCAAACTGCAACAACCGCCGATACTCAGGAGTCCAATATACGGGGGCAGAGTCGGGCAATCCATCTCGCCCAGCGAGGAGTTAATAACTCCTACACCGCTGCATCTCTTTCCTGTTCACGGAGGTGGGCCACGACGCATCAAGTTCCCTGGAAAGTCCAAAATTGTGCCGAAGCAGCAGATACCAGTGATGTCAAGGCCACTTGATGTTGCAGGGGTTCCTGTAGCACGCCTCTGGTAAACGCGCGTAATAATCCAAGCAAACTCCATATATATATATATCAAGGTCACCGTGTAGTGACCGAAACGCGTCATGCTGGCGATTGCGTGATAATAAACCACCTTTGAAGTCATTTCTTGCGCTGTGGAGTGGTCTGTACCTGTGGGTTCCGTTGGTTTCTTACGGAATTCTTGTCCTTTTGGAGTAAACGGAGCAGGACTGTGAATCGTGTATATATATATATATATATATATATATACGGTTCACAGTCCTGCTCCGTTACTCCAAAATGGACAAGAAATCCAATCAGCAATCAACGGAACCCACAGGTACAGACCACTCCACAGCGCAAAAAGTGAATTCAAAGGTGGTTTATTCACACGCAATCGCCAGCATGACGCGTTTCGGTCACTACACGGTGACCTTGATCACATGCCAGACAGAACCAATGAAAGTGCATTTATAGGGTGACTAATTAACACAGTAGCAGGGCGTGCACATTAATAGTAACTGAAGAAACACGTAAATTGTAGTTCATCCAGGATAGGAAACAGACCCATATTTACAAAGGTTTAAAAATTATTATGTACAATTTGAAATAACCAATGCTTGAATGCAATACATTACCAAAATTATAAAAAACTTATTAGATTTTTCATTTACCAATTTTTACAATTTTTACAAGCTGCAAATCTGCTAAATTCAAGACTTTTTTACATACAGCATATATACATTTTTGATTCGATATTTGAATCCCTGGTCTGCAGGATGACAGTGCAAATTAGCTTTTACCATCAATGTCGCCCTATAAAGTGCCAGTGCTAACTAATTTTAACCTTTAAGTGCAAAAACCCTAGTGCAAAGTTTAAAGTGCCAAGTGCAATTTCAGCCAGAGTAGGAGTCAGATCCCTGACCCTTAAGTAACTCATATGTGGCTGGCCGAATTATTAAAAAGAAGAAAGCGGGGAAGCTTAGGGGAGAGCTCAAGCCCAACCATGTTACACCATTTAGGAGGTTTACATGTTTTGGAACCATTATTTAGGACTACCTATAACCCTATACGAACAATGTAAATACATTGGTTTACAAACAAGTATCCCTGATTCATATTGAAAACATATTTTTGGGGACCCAACATTAGGACATAGTGCCCTGTTTATCACCCCATTTGGATACAGAATGCTGTGAACTGAACAATACAACCCAGAACGGACCAATCATACCCTCTCTCATAAATTAATCTATACCTGTTAGTGTAAGGCTATAGGTGATCTCAAAACGGGGGAAATAGAGTACAGACAGCGGTTGTGCAAAGTGAACAACACATGACAAGATAGATACCAGGAGAATGATCTACCAGTCTATTTACAGGGCTACTAGATAGTCCAACATGTGGTCATACTAGGTTTATTGCTAAGCTCGGGGAGGATTGTACCTGAGTTACAGATAGAAGGCTGGCCCTTAAATTTGTCTGGCCAAACTTAATGAACAGGTTTTATAGGAAACAATGAAGGTCCTCTCCCGTGTTTAACCCATTGGGGATTCTCGTGTCTAGTAGCAAGATATACTTGCTCTCCAACTGCCTGAGAGATTTTTCTCTATTGCCACCCCTGATATTCTTGGGGACTCCGTCAATGATAAAATAGCTTAAATCATTCACATTCCTCTGATGGACCAAGCCAAAATGACGTGCGACCGGGTATTTCTCATCAGAGTTGACAATGGCCCTGAGATGCTGGAGGATGCGGTTGAAGGCCTGTAGTTTAGTGCTACCAACGTACTTGAGCCCGCAAGTACATTGGAGCACATAAACCACAAAATCTGTCCGGCAAGTGTAATGCCCCTTTATCAAGATGGGAGATGGATCAAATGCAGATTTGTATTCCTTGGTGGAAACGCCGAATTTACAAGCTCTGCAAGAGATGCATTTATAAAAACCTGATTTTTCAGATAACCAATCTTTCTTGGGGATAACCTCAGGGCTAGATCTAACTAGGGCATCCCGCATAGAGGGTGCCCTTCTAAAGGTTATAGTTGGTTCCTCAGGTAGTAAAGGAGCTACACTTATATCTGTTTTTAACAGAGGCCAGTGTTTTCTGAGAATGCCTCTCATTTTCCTTTCCTCACTGTTAAAGGTAGTAATCATGCTTATTCTCTCAGGGACTTCAGACTTTTGGAGTAAACGGAGCAGGACTGTGAATCGTGTGTATATATATATATATATATATATATATATATATATATATATATATATATATATATATATATATATATATATATATATATATATATATATATATATATATATATATATATATATATATATATATATATATATTACCTACTGGCGGTCGCCAGTAGGTATATATAGTTAGGATTTTTTCTCTATGGGATTTTTGAAAATTCTATGTCTAATACCTTTGGCGTTTGTGGACGGAATTGGCTGACATTTTCAGGAAAATGGAACATTTTGTTTCTGAGCAGCCCCTGACAATTTGGGGGGGTTTCATCAAGGGGGGGCCGAGAAAAAAGGGGGGTCCCAAAACGCGTTTTTCCCATGTTAATTTTCATAGGGCGGTTGGCCTCACTTTTAGCTCGAACGGCTGAATGGATTTGCACGAAACTTGGCAAAATTGTAGGGACTGTTAGCCCGATGTGCCTTTGCTAGGTCTCAATATATGTGCTCCAGTGGATTTTGAGTAATTTAGGTTCAAAAAAAGATATATATCTGGGCGGAGCCTAACCACACATCTGATCTGATTGGCTGTCAGCACTTCATCCAAGAAGTGTTGGCAGCCATCTTGGGACCAATATACATGATAGCACCTCATTAAAAAGCATTGTAGTTAATAGAGGGTTTTAGGACTTTAGTTACATTATAAATCATTTGTTGATGGTACCATACTCGTTTTAGGAATTGTGGTGGGTTCTAAGGTGATTTTACCATGTGAAAAAACCTTCTGCTGTGATATCATGAATATTGTTTGAAAGAAAACTAATATCTCATGATTTTCCCACAGTGGTTTGGAAGGGGATCTATAAGCTAAACTGAAAGCATATTTTCTGTAAATTCACATTATCTTTCTCAGTCATGTGAAAATGAAGTCTGACATTCTCAGTAAAACATGTACATCCAACAAGGACAGAGACTGTCAGTTGATTCCTTTGTGTTCTACTGCAGCCTCCTAGAGTGTTCTAAAGAACAACTAGAGCGCTAACAGTCCTACTTATTACAAAGGTATGGCACACCTGAAGCCATCTTGATTGGAATAAAGTGGTAACTCTTAAAACATTTAATTTAAAAAGAAACAACAATATTTTGCCATAGAAAGTATGATTAGTGCTGCAGAATGAAAAATTAGGGCACATTTTGAGTGACTTCTCAAATCCTTTTCTATTTCATTAAAACATTCTGACATGCAGTCTCCCAAAATGGCCACCAGAGACAAAAGAGCCCAAATGTAGCCTAAATATCACCCAGATGTAGCCCAAGTATAGCCCAATGACAGAATGTCCCAGAGTGTTCTAAAGAACAACTAGAGCGCTAACAGTCCTACTTATTACAAAGGTATGGCACACCTGAAGCCATCTTGATTGGAATAAAGTGGTAACTCTTAAAACATTTAATTTAAAAAGAAACAACATGAGGGGGTATATTTTGCCATAGAAAGTATGATTAGTGCTGCAGAATGAAAAATTAGGGCACATTTTGAGTGACTTCTCAAATCCTTTTCTATTTCATTAAAACATTCTGACATGCAGTCTCCCAAAATGGCCACCAGAGACAAAAGAGCCCAAATGTAGCCCAAATATCACCCAGATGTAGCCCAAGTATAGCCCAATGACAGAATGTCCCAGAGTGTTCTAAAGAACAACTAGAGCGCTAACAGTCCTACTTATTACAAAGGTATAGCACACCTGGAGCCATCGTGATGGGAATAAAGTGGTAACTCTTAAAACATTTAATTTAAAAAGGAACAAAATGAGGGGGTATATTATGCAATAGAAGGTATTATTAAAGCTGCAGAAAGAAAAATTAGGGCACATTTTGAGTGACTTTTCAAATCCTCTTCTATTTCATTAAAAAATTCTGACATGCAGACTGAAACATGCACTTTGAATACCAGCAGCAGACGTCCCTGGTGAGCAGTAGCTTTACTACAGTGATCTAATGTGCAACTAGAGTGCTAACATTCAGAATTTATGGTAAATGTGTGACACATCTGAATGCCTTCTTGATGGAACCAAAGTAAACAAGCATTGAAAATGCAATAGATCTCGCCCTCGTTTAAGTTAAAGCCATTCTGTTTGTAATGAGGTGATTTTTTAGCTTTGCTTTTATTAGTGTTTTTTCAACTTTCATGTAAATAACATGCATCTGTATGCATATAAGTATATGTATGCATGCATTTATGTTTGTATTTATATAGATATACAGATGATATATGTTTATATATGTATGTATATATATATATTCACTGAAAAAACCATAGGCTATAGACCATATATAGTTAGGAATTAGCATTTACAAAACCTTGAAAATTCACTGAAAAAACCATAGGTTATAGACCATATATAGTTAGGAATTAGCATTTACAAAACCTTGAAAATTCACTGAAAAAACCATAGGTTATAGACCATATATAGTTAGGAATTCGCATTTACAAAACCTTATTTTACTCGCACAAAACCATTGAAATTCCATATATAGTTAGTTGCACTAACTATATATCGCGCACCCGCAATCCACTGCTGATGATGTCACATATTACATCATTCATGACATGGTCAGTGACATCACTGATGACATCTCAAATGACATCACTGATGGCATCACTGATGACAACATCCAGTGACTGTATGTTTCTGTAAAGTTAAAATATGTCTTACATATTGAAGAATGAGTGGATGTATAAGTGTCTGGATGAAGGATTTAGTAGGTGCATGACTGACTGTATGAGTGAGTGATTAAATGTGTCTCACTGAGTGCATGGGTTAGTGACTAAACTGTCTTAATTTGTGCATCATTATGTCTGTTGTTCTGTAAACTGTTGCATGTGTTGATAAGTAGCTATATGAGTAACTATATGGGTTATTGATTGGTTGCCCAAGTATTTGTATGGGAGACTGAGTGTGTGTGTGGGTGGCTGGGAGGTGTATGACTCTGTGCATAGATGTGTGAGCAGTTGATTCACTAGATGTATGGTTTCAAAATTGCATGTGGAAACAGCTGTATGGGCGGTTGACTGTGTGCATGAGTGTATTGGTGAGTGAATGGATATCTCAGTGCTACATGTCAAAGAAAGTACATATGTAAAACACAGTACATGTGAGAGTTGACATATATAAATAACTGTGCATAAGAGCCAGTGAATGTGTGAGTGGCTGTATGGATCATTGTGAACTTGTATCAGGGATTGTATAAGAGAGTAAATATGTGTTAGTATATGTTTGAATAAGTAAAGTTTGTATAACTGTATAGTTGAGGAAATGGAGGTGTGATTGATTCTTTGCATGACTGACTAGGTGTGTGAGTAACTCCATGGATGAGTGACAGTCTGTGAGTGTCTGTTTACACTGATTGTATCTAAGGTTATATTAGAGTCTGAAGAGGTTCATCGTATTATCACATGAATTATATCATCAGTGATGTGATCAGTAATGTCAAATGAGATGTCATCAGTGATGTCATCAGTGATGTCATTTGAGATGTCATCAGTGATGTCATTTGAGATGTCATCAGTGATGTCATCAGTGATGTCACTGACCATGTCATGAATGATGTAATATGTGACATCATCAGCAGTGGATTGCGGGTGCGCGATATATAGTTAGTGCAACTAACTATATATGGAATTTCAATGGTTTTGTGTGAGTAAAATAAGGTTTTGTAAATGCGAATTCCTAACTATATATGGTCTATAACCTATGGTTTTTTCAGTGAATATATATATATATATATATATATATATATATATATACACATATATCTATATCCATCCATCTATCCATCCATCCACCCGAGTTGCCCACAAAATGAAGACTCCACACACAGCGAGCTTTGACCTTTTTTTCCAGAGACTACAATGAGTTCAGCTTTGTAGTTACAAACGATTAAAATAATCCAGACGCGTTTCAGGCATTCCACTGCCCTTGTTCACTGGCATTTACAAAGGAAAACAGGCAGCAAAAATGTGAAACACCTGCACCAGTTTATAATGTCCCGCCCCAGTGGGTGTATGCACAATTACATTTTGAGATTTGCAGTTCACATTGTCTCAAACCCCAGTGGGTGCCGCTGTTCCCCAAAATCTTGCACATTTTACCCAAGTGGGTTGCTAGAAGCACACAATGCTGTAACAATGCCAATACTCTTGTCTCTCGAACCGAACCTGCCGTTCCTTCAGCACCTCATTTCCAAGATGCTGCGGACTCGCTCGATCAGCGGCGGGTGTCTCTGCGGCTCGAGAAGGCTGCTAAAAATCCATCCAACGGAGGAGCTTCGCGGGCAACCAAGATGGCCGCGTGAGCTCGGAGCTCCGAAGACCCTCCGATCCTCCGCATTGATCCTGTGATCTATCCTGTCCCACGACGGTGGGAATCAATAGCGGAGTTGATGCTGACGCAGCACCCGTTCTCAGATTCAAAATCCGAGTTTCCTGGACCAAGTAGTGCCGTCGTGAAGCTGGCTGGCGCTGACGACATTGTTGCCGGGCATTGTTGGGACTGAGACGAGGCCCGCTTCGGCGCCCACCGTGCGGACCTGTTGTGCTCGCTGAAGCCGGTGGCCCCGGGGGTCTCCTTCATAACTCGCTTTACTCGTCAGGAGGTGGTGTGGACTGTGTGTCCAGAACGTGTGGTGGTGAGGTGGTTGACCTATTCCCCTGTTGGACCTTTCTGCTCCCGTAACCCAACATGGCGGGCAGGGGTGATTCAGACAAAGGGAAACCCCCGAGAGTCAGCAAGAAGCCCACACAGTCCCAATCCACCATCCCGAACGTTTTTCCCACTCCAAGGGATCACCGGGCACGTCGGGCCAGGCCAAGGGCCCGCATCGAGATGCGTCCCCTGAGGATGCGGAACCCACTCTTCGTGACGTGATGGGAGCCATTGCTGGGGTGAAGGCTGAGATGCATAGCCACCTCGAAGCGCTGTCCAGCAAAGTGGACACTCTCAAGATCGAGCTCAATCTCATCAGAGCCGACCTCTGCAAAACTAATGACAGGGTCAAGTCGCTCGACATTAAAACGTCGAGCCTGACTTCTGATATGTCGGATGTGCAGGCCGAGGTGCGAGAGTTGAAGGCGGCTAATGGGACACTTGCTCGCCGACTTGATGATTTTGAGGGCCGGGCAAGACGCCAGAACGTCCGCATCACGGGTGTACCGGAGGGAGCCGAGGAAGACTCAGTGGACTTGTTTGTGGAAGACTTGGTGGTGAAACATTTGGCACCGGGGGGATTGAGGAAATTCTTCTCAGTTGAGCGAGCGCACAGACTGCCGAGTGGCCGACCGAAGTCGGGCGCAACCCCGCGCCCCATCATTGCAAGACTCTTTAATTATCGGGACCGGGACGCCATTTTGCAGGCGTCGATAAGCGGCGGACCGCTGAGATTCCAGAACGCTGACATTAACTTTTTCCCCGATTTTACCCAGGCCGTCCAGAAACGTCGTCAGAGTTTTGTGGGGGTGAAGCGGAGGCTGAGGGAAATGGGGTTGAGGTACTCTATGCTTTATCCAGCGAAACTGCGCATTGAACATGACAACCGGACGTTGTTCTTCGACCTCCCCGATGCTGCAGGGGACTGGCTGGACACTTTGCCTCAGCGTCGGACCGATCCGGAAGACTAGTCTGAGGGGGCAGCAGGAGGTCCAGGTTCTCAGGAGTAAACTTTTTGTTTCTGTTCATCCTTCTGGGAGGGTTGTAGCGTACGGCATCGGCCACTGACATTGCTTCCTTATTTTTCAATTCTTCTGTTTTCCTATGATAGGAGGGTGACGGGGGGGATAGGATGTCTCCTTTCTCCTCTTGGGGCTTTCTGTAGGTTAGTTTTTAGGGGCGACAGGCACACAGCTAGTTGGGGTGGCTTTTAGTTTAATGCAGGGGTGCAGGGTGGGGGATAGTTGGGGTGTGTGCTTTTCTTCTGCTTTTCTTTTCTTACTTTTCTCATGGCTAAGGTATTATTGTTTTGCAAGCGACGCTTCGATGGCTGCTTTCCGGGGGGGATGGTGGGGGTGGGGCATCTTTGATGATTTGGGGTAAGGTTTTGAATATACTCAGCTGGAACGTGAATGGGTTGGGGGATCGTATTAAACGAGGGGTGGTGTTACAAATGTTCAAACGTTGTGTTCCGGACATTGTTCTTTTGCAGGAAACTCATCTTGTTGGTAACACATGTAAAGCTCTGAATAGGAAGGGGTTTAAAATGGTGGCCCACTCTGGGTTCTCTACGGGGTCCCGGGGGGTGGGTATCATGGTGCGCATGTCTCTTCCCCTGGAGGTGGAGTCCACGCTGGTGGATGATAGGGGCCGCTATGTAGCCGTGGTGAGCAGGTGGGAGGGGTGTACTTTGGTCCTAGTTTCGGTTTATGTACCCCCGGGACTGCAGGCTGCCACCTTTCAAGACCTTGGCGGCGCCATTTTGGGCCTCCCGGAGGGGCTGTTGATACTGGGTGGGGATTTTAACTCTGTGGTTTCAGGCACCTTGGATCGTTTCCCGTCCAGAGATCTTCGCAGCGCGCACTCAGGGCTCCCGGATTTCTTGAATACCATGGGCGTCATCGATTGCTGGCAACTTCTACATCCCGCCCAGCGTCAATACACCTTCCATTCCGGGGCTCATGGTAGTCTCTCTCGTATTGACTACATTCTGACTCCCTCGGCCAATGCACAGTCTGTCTCCAGTGCTCGCCTTATGGCCAGGGGTATATCGGACCACTCTCCGGTCTGGGTGACGTTTGATTTTGGTATTTTGGCAACGACCAGAGCGGCGCCGATCAACCCCTGGTATTTTTGCAATCCCAAGACCCGAGACCTCCTAGCTAAGTCTATCGAGCTGTATTTCACTGAAAATACGGGCTCGGTTACGTCGGCCGTTTCCCTTTGGGAGGCCTTCAAGACTGTCCTTAGGGGGGAGGCTTTCTCCCTGATAGCCGAGGCACGCAGACGACGGGATGAGGATCTGGTGCGGTTGGAGTCGGATATTATGGACCTGAACGCCCAGTTGGCATTGGGGCCGACACCAGAGCTGCTCCATGCTCTCTCCCTGAAGCAGTCGGAGTATAGTGCCACTGCTACTGACGCTGCCAAGGCGATGGGCAGAGAACAGCAGGGAAGGATCTATGGCGCTGGAGACAAGGCGGGCAAGCTTCTTGCCTGGTTGGACAAGAAGGAATTGGCTTTCCGTGTGGTACCCGAGATTCTGGGAGAGGACGGCCTGGTCCTTACTGACCCTACTGCTATTGCCGCGGCGTTTGCTGACTACTTTGAGACGGTCTATACTTCTGTCTCCGCTCTGTCCGAATCGGACTCGGCCTCGTTCTTGGAGGAGGTCGAGCTTCCCTGTTTGTCTGCTGTAGAGCGGGAAGACATGGACCGAGGCATAACGGTAGACGAAGTTGCGTTGGCGATAAAGTCGCTGCGTTCCGGGAAGGCACCAGGGCCCAATGGCATCCCAGTGGAGCTGTACAAAATCAAAGCGGACACTGTTGCCGCACCTCTGCGGAACATGTTCCTGGCAGCCCGAGACGCTGGTGAACTCCCGCTTGATCAACGCTTGACCACCATAGTGGTCATCCACAAGGAGGGGAAGCCTCGGGACCTTTGTAGATCGTACCGTCCTATTTCCTTGTTAAATGCCGAGCCTAAAATCCTGGCGAAGTTACTAGCCAATCGGCTTGTGGGCGTGATCGCGGACTTGGTCCATCCGGACCAGTCTGGCTTCATTCCTCATCGAAACACGGCCCTCAACCTTCGCAGGCTCCACGCAGTTATTGCGCGGGCGCATATGCTGCGCGAACCGACTGTGCTCGCCTCGCTGGACGCAACGATGGCATTTGACTCGCTCGAGTGGAACTACCTCTGGGCGGTGCTTACTAAATTTGGATTCAGCCCTGACTACATAAGTTGGGTTCGGCTCCTTTACTCTTCTCCGATGGCCAATGTGACGGTGAACGGCCGTTTGTCTGCCTCCTTCGCTTTACGTAGAGGTACTAGACAGGGTTGCCCGCTGTCGCCGCTCCTTTTTGCGTTAGCGCTTGAGCCGTTGGCCGCATGGATCCGTATTCATCCTGACATCGCCGGTATCCAATGGTCGCCTGGCTTTGAAGATCGAGTCTCGCTTTATGCGGACGACATACTTCTTTATCTCACTTCCCCCTGTCGGTCCTTAATTGTGGCCTTTGACGTACTGGGTACTTTTGGTAGTTACTCGGGCCTGGTCATCAATTGGTCTAAGTCCTACCTCTACGTGCTGTGTGGAGACACTCCGCGTCTCCCTAGAGGTTGTGCTATACAGGTCTCGCAGCAGGGCTTCAAATACCTGGGCATCTACATTTCCATGGATGCCAGGACACGGTACGCAAGCAACTTGCTCCCTCCTCTGGCGCGCCTGCGGCGAGACGTGGAGGGTTGGAAGAGACTGCCGCTGTCCCTGCTGGCCCGCGCAGCGCTGTTCAAAATGATGTCCCTGCCGAGGTTCCTCTATGCGCTTCAGAACACGCAAGACCCAGTTCCGTCTAAGTACTTCGGGGAGATTGAGAGCCTGCAACGTGCCTTGTTGTGGGATGGCAGACCGCGCATTTCTATTGTCAAATTGACCATTCCGTGGTACGACGGTGGGATTGCCTTGCCTGACATACGCCGCTACTACTGGGCGTCTCAACTGGCGGCCATTAATCATGGCTTCTATGGACCGGCGGTTAACCCAGGTTACGCAATGGATCGCTGGCTCATGAATGATGGGATGTATTACAGGGCGCTGTATTCTAGATCTCTGGACCGGAAACTGACTGGTCCCACCAGGACTGCAGTACATTTGTGGAGGGCGGTGACAAAATCTCTGGGTTGGCAGGGCAGGCTCACCATGGCTACTCCCCTTTATGATTCAGACTTACTGGGAAGACTGTGGCACTCCAAGGGGTTTGACCGGTGGGACCTTATTGGCATCTCTAGAGTTGCAGATGTGATGTCCAGGGGGGAAATCAAATCGTTTACTGACTTGCAGGCCGAGTTCCAATTGGGGGCCACGGAATACTTCCGTTAAGCACAACTGAAACATGCACTCACATCTTCCTTGCCTGTGGGTGACAAGGTTCCCGAATCATCCCCGCTTGAGGACAGAGTGTTAGACGGCCATATGCCGGACAGTGCCATTTCCCTGACCTACAAGAAACTTATAAATGTACGGACGGACCTGTTGGTGAAAGTGCGAGACCTCTGGGTGAATGACGGGATTGTGATGGATGACGAGGAATGGCAGGCGGCGGTCTCCTCCCCCAAGGAGGTGGCCATCTCTGCCAGGTTGCGATTGGTTCAGCTGAAGGTGCTCCACAGGGTGTATGTGACTGGCCCCAGGTTGATTCGTATGGGGTTCTCCCAGGATGGCCTGTGCAGGAGGGGATGTGGGGAACTGGCCACATTCATGCACACAATTTGGGAGTGCCACGTCATCGCTACCTACTGGGAACGAGTGCATGCGGTTATGAGAGTTGTGACTGGTGTGACTCTACATGCGGAGGCTCGACGCTGCCTGCTGAATGTGTGGGGTCCGAATGATTATAATACTGCTCAGACTCGTTGGGTCACCCTGGGTAATATGATTGCCAAGAGGGACATCGCCCAGAGGTGGGGTGCTCCGACCCCCCCCCACTGTCAGTCTTTGGAAGACCAATATGGATTGGTGCATGCTCCGGGAGAAAACAGTTTACATGGCCCGGGGTAAACCCAAGATGTGGGGCTTGATCTGGAGTGCCTGGAATTCATACAGGGGTGACATCTGTGTACCCCCTGAGACAGCTCCCCCGGAGGTACGCCTGCCTCCGTAGTTTCCTCCTCCCCAGGTTTCACGTGGCTTATCCTGTTTTCCTGCTCCCCGCTCCCATATTTGCATTATGATTTGGTACCTTTATGATGTTATTTACCCCGCCTCTCCCCTGGGACATGTGCCTCACCGCTTTTTATGCTCCTTTACCTTGCCATTTTTCTTTTTTCTTTTCTTCTTTCTCCTCTTCTCCTCTTCTCTTTTCCTTGTTTCCGTTGATTCTCCTTGCTTTTGAGTTACTTTAATATCCATAAAATTAAACCTGATTGCTCCTTTTTGTGTTTTGTACATGTTTTCGACCTGATTCACAATGCTGCCTGGCCTCCGGGATGTACGGCTGAATAGCGGTGTACTTCTTTCAGTAAATAAAGGTTTTCCAAAAAAAAAAAAAAATCCATCCACAGAGTTGCCCCCAAAATGAAGACGCCACACACGGCGAGCTTTGACCTTTTATCTGGAGACTGCAATGGGTTCAGCTTTGTACTTCCAAACGATTAAAATAAGCCAGACGCGTTTCGGGCATTCCACTGCCCTTGTTCACTGGCATTTACAAAGGAAAACAGGCAGCAAAAATGCAAAACACCTGCACCAGTTTATAATGTCCCGCCCCAATAAGCGTATGCACAATTGCATTTCGGTATTTGCAGTTCACATTGTCTCAAACCCCAGTGGGTGCTGCTGTACCCCCAAATCTTGAAGAAGAAATTAATCTTCAATTCCGAACTGAAAGTGTTGTGTAACATTTCAAGATGCGTTAATGAGCAGTGTTTTCAGACAGCAGTAATACTTACAAGAATGTTTCTTTGCACTCCTTTGAATTGCGTATTTTTGCACACATGTATTTGTGTGCACAAAGTAGGGTCAATATGGCGCCTTTCAGATTGCCCTATTAGCCCTCATGTGCGTGTGTCTGTTCATTGATGGAGAGTTGTTTTTTGGATTTGATAAAGTGGAGCGGTGGCACTTTTCACACGCACCACCAGTGTTTGGGCATGCCGTGATTCAGACCGCAAGTGTATGGAGAAGGTACGGTAGTACCCAGTGTCGGATTGGTAACGCGGGCATTCGGGCAATGCCCGAGGGGCCGGTGTCCGAGTTCTGCTGTGGGCTGCTTTTTTGAGCAGTCTGAGAGGCTATTTGGGCGCTGTCTCTATTGTTTGAATACAGCCAGCGGCCCAGTGGGTGTCCGAGTGGCCTTTCTAGTGGCGAATGGGTGCTCATTTCCTCCCTTGTGCAACAGGCAGACGTGTCACTCCCTTTGTCTCGCTGGCTGGCCCATTAATGCGTGCACATACTGAGCGGGGGCAGGGGGCCTGAGTAGAAGTCGCCTCACTTGTTTCACCAGTGTAAACTAACGCGTGCATTTTTTTACACCCCCCCAAAGTCTTTTTATACGATTACACCAAAGCAGTGATTTGAGGAGTGTTTATGCAAATGTGGGCCGATTTTTTTTTTTTTTGCGTGCCCGGGCCGATTTTCAATCCCAATCCAACCCTGGTAGTACCATATCGACGAGGTCCCAGATTTAGGCTTGAGAAGAGGAATTAGTGCCCCATGCTGAGGTGGCGCGGAGGATCTGACGCAGGGAAGTCTCCTGGACTTTCAGCATGTGATCACCTTTTCTCTTATTGCTTTGACCAGCGCGCTCGCACATTTTATCAGACCGCGCGTACACTGCTTTTAATCATTGACACCATGGGATACCTAGTAAACTTATTCTCTCCTGCTAGTCCATTTTAATCACTCACTTTACACACTGCATTACTCAATTTCACCACAATATTCCATGCTGCATTGATCTTAGGAGATCTAGCCACCGGATCATACTAAAACATCCGCAAGCTCCTCCTAAACACATGCAAGGAGTCATAGCTCCTTGGCTGCACTAGGTTGCAGCCAAGAGGAGATCCCAAATGATGAAGTATGCCACCTCGGTGGGTGATGGGATTCCGTCCTCTTAAATAGGACTCCCCTAGCTTACATTTCCCTGTTGGATCGCCTGTGGTACTGTCTGTACTCTTCTAAGAGACCCGCGGATTCTGTGTTGGTATATATGGAGTGGGGACTGATCCGCGCAGGTCTTCCCTTAGACTCCTTTTCTTATCTGGTTTTGCATAACTCCGTTTCTCCACCATAAGCTTTGGACACACTCAGAAGTTCAAAAAGAAGTTCTGGTACTGGGCACCAAACTAGCGCTCCGGTGAGTTCTGAAGGGTCTAATTGATTTTGTTGAGAAGGCCTATCTCGACCCTGCAGCTTGGGATTGTTGTGCCGTTTTTATGTCAAATACGATGTAAGGCAATATGCTGGAAGTGAATTTCCGGGCTCAAGGGGTCAACAAATTGTGTCAACATGTTGACAGATGTCAAGTAAGAAAGCAACCTATATTTCACAGTGAATTCACCTACTTGAGACACATTGCTGATGGCCCAGCCGGTTTAAACATTTATAGTGTATGCATTTGTTTTGAAAAGGGGAGGATACAAGTGAGTTTTATCTGAGACGGCAGTGAATGTGCAAGAAATGAATCTTCAATTCCGAACTGACTTTTTAACATACAAATTAGGAAAGTGTTGTATAACATTTGAAGATGTGTTAATGAGCAGTGTTTTCAGACAGTAGTAATACTTACAAGAATGTTTCTTGTTATCATGTCAATTTCGAGTTTTTACCAACAGACTTGTTAATGTCCTGTGCTGGACTCCCTTTTAAATGTTGTGTATTATAATGCCATTGCACGCCTTTATATTGAGTATTTTGCACAAATGTATTTGTTCTCTGCCCATGGATTTTACAGACTATTGAGTATTTTGTCTATATTACTTGATTTTGCCAGCACAAAAGCAACATCAATATGGCGCCTTTCACATTGAAAAATGCGTCTTTGAAGTGCTTTTTTAACTGTTGAGTCGTGGAAGGACCTATGCATTAAAGTTTAGGCAAAGCTATCAGCCCTCGCTCCCTGATATCTGTTCATATATATATATATATATTCTAACAGCGTAACTCCTTCAAGGAAAAACAGCGCAGGACACCTCAGGATGCTTCATTTAGTTTATTGGCAAAAGTGAAAGCTGCCTACCGATGCGTTTCGCCAGTTACAGCTTGGTCACGATGAAGCCACAATCGTGCAAGTTCTATTTACATACAAAAATCATAACAATGGAAACAAGACTAGACCCATCTTCGTGATTCTTTCTATGGCAGACATCTTGTAACGGTTTTGTCGTGCTTCTGTTTCAAACAATAATGATTACAATAACCACACACCCTCTGTAATGCTCGTTCGGCAGATAATTAATCCAAAAATTGGAACGGCATGCCCACCTCCACAAGATAATTATAATCACCTCACAAATACAGTAAAGTAAGTCATACAATTAGCAAATCAATATATAATGTTGTAATTTCATTTTTTTTGTAGTACCACAACATAAAAAGTGTTTTTGTAATCATTATGAAAAAATGTCTTTCATTACATAGAGTCCAATGTTGAACTCCCATTTCATTATATATTGGTATGACCTACATCGATGTCAGTCCCGCCCCAGTGGGCGTTTGATTTGACCTTCCCACCCAAGTGGGCAAATTCTCAAGTGTTGATTTAAACGTGCTGCCCCATAATTGCAAATATACACCGTTCTGCGAATTCATATTCATGCTGCTCATGTTTATAATTTTTGTTCATATGGAGTCTTTAGTCCTAATTCCAAAATAAAACAACAAATAACAAACAACTGTTAAGTGAATTAAATAAAATATCTTACTGATAAAAAACTCAATTCCTTGGGGCGTGGCCAAGGCGACGATCATGGCGGACGTGGCTTGAGTGAGCTCCGTCCCGCCACTTCACTATCCTGTGTTTATCCTCCGTCACCACTACCCTGGGAGGCCTAAAACCGGCGAATTTAGCAGTCGGACATCGCCGCGGTGCCTCGGCGATCACCGGGAGACGAGCTGGGCAGCGACTCGGGCCCCCGGAGCCGTGCGGCCTACTGCCGCGTGTGAAGCCGGGACCTTCGATTGGCGGTGGCGGACCGGAAGTGCGACCTGGCCGGCGCGCCGCGAGAGCTGTGTCCGGTCCCTGATTGCTGTGACCCTGGAAGCCCTGGGAGCGGTGGAACTCTGGGAGACCCGGTGAGGAGGCTGGCGGGTTGGCTGCCGGGTGCTCCGCTCTGAAGCGCCGGCCGAGGGAGGAGTTGCATCGGCGGTCGGACCGGCCCCAAGGAGGCTGCGGCGGACTGGCGGCGGCGGCCCCCCCCTTCCATCGGTAACACCCGGGCAGCGGATCCTGGTGCTGTCTGGGAGGAGTGAGGCTTCTGGATTGGGGCGCACTGTTGGACGCTCCCCCCATGGTGTGCTGGGACCCCTACTTGACTGGTTTTGGGACTCTAGTGGGCCAGGGCGTGCCCTTTTGTGCAGCGGTGACCACAGGCAGCGGCGGCCAGTAACACAACTGCTGCGGAGAGTCGATCCTACGGGGGTCTCCGTCCTGCGGCCTGTTCAGGCGGTGGCGGCTTGTGTGCTGGTGGGCCCCTTGGAGTGAGCCCGGTGAAGTGACTTGCCCAGGCCCTGGCAGTGGCCCGTCTGCTGGTGTCCGGGGAGAGGAGTGACCCAGTGGAAGTGCAGCTAGTGCAGGAGTGCGGCATCTTAGGTGGCAGTTCGGCTCGACCTGGGGGAAGGTCACCTGCACCCCGATAGCACCCCGAAAGTACTTTTGGTTGCGCCCCGGACCTGCTCACTGTGTCTACCTACAGCTATGACTAGAGGCGGCAACAGCAGACACACTTCTAAGCAGGGCACTACCGATAAATTTACGGGGCCGCCCGGGGATGCCGGTGCGGCTGGGCGCCCACCGGCGTCCGTCCCTGATAATGCCGCCCTCCTGGCGGCGATCACACAGTCCCGGGACATGCTGGATGCGAAAATTGGGGCGGTTGGAGCAGATGTTACTCTACTGCGCCAGGACCTGCGCAACGCTGTGGCCCGCATAACCGAAGCCGAAACGAGGATTACTGGAGTGGAGGATGACGTCGCGACTCTTAAGAAGAAAGTGGCAAATCTGGATGGCGCCCAGAGGGCCCGGAGGAATAACCTACGCTTTGTGGGATTTCTGGAGGATTGTGAAAAGGGCGACATGGAATCCTTCCTGACCACTTGGCTGGAAAGTTGGATTCCTCCGAAGTCCCTATCGCGATGCTTTATTATCGAGAGGGCACATCGGGCGCTGACCCAGAAGCCGCCGGTTGGGGAACGACCTAGACCTGTGATAGCCAAACTCCTCAACTATCACGACCGTGACACGATCCTGCGACAGGCCCGGGCAAAGGAACCTCTGCTGTTTGACAATCATAAAATCCTGATTTTTCCAGACTACACTACATTGGTGCAAAGACAGCGCCAATCCTTCACTGAGGCCAAGGCGAAACTGCAGGGCCTGAAAATTCAATATGCATTGCTCTATCCGGCCAGACTGAGGGTGGTGTTCCAGTCCAAGACTTTATTCTTTAACACCCCGGAGGAGGTCTTTGCCTGGACGGACGAGACGGTCCGTATTAGGGTGCACACACCCCCGGGTCGTGATTCGGACTCCTCCACTACTGGGCCCCCTCGGACCCCACGACGGTCACGCAGCAGAAGCAACTGGAGGTCCCGCTCAAAGAAGAACTCTTCTTCGGAGAATGGGGCGACTGCAACTACCAGGGCCCCGGACTCTCACGATCCAGCCTCTTAGATGTTGCAGTGATTGATTGTTGCTCACTCAGGATTCAGGGAGGTTGATTTGCTTCTCCCAGACTTGGACAGCCATGGCGGACTGCATCATAAGAATTCATCTATACAAGTAACTTTGTGGTTTTGGGACCCGGGTGGAGGGACGGCATAGGGAGGGCGGACTTGACCCCTCTGTTGAGTTTAGTTTGTTAGTGGGTTAAGGGTAGCTATGGGGATCCATTGGTGGGGTGGGCGGTCTGTCTCATGTTGGGGGCAGAAGTCAGGCTACACCGCGATAGATACTTCATCGTTCATTGAGGTATGGGGTGGGGGGGGGGGAGTTTGGGGACGTTGATCACTGTTGGTGTGAGGGGGGTTGGCGAGGAGGGGTGGCTGGGGCCTGGGGGTGGGGAGGAGGGGGGGTTGTTCTGCACGCGAATGTCTCAAAAGATGCTGTTGTGGTCTCTATGCCTGCTTTGCCCATTGCTTGCCGTACGAATCCACCTGCGCTTAGATGGGGGCTGAAACTCCTGGGCGGGCGCATATTGGCGCCCTCATGAAGGTGATGAGTTGGAATGTGCGGGGAATGCTCGACAAGATTAAAAGAGGTGCAGTGCTGCGACAGGGGAAGAGGGAGAAAGTGGATGTCTTGATGCTACAAGAAACACACCTGATGGGTAATAAAGCGCTGAGCCTACAGAGATATGGCTATGATCACGTCCATCATGCGGGCTTTGGGAGGGGATCTCGGGGGTTGCACTGCTGCTACATCGCAGACTGGCTTTTACGCATTCTAAACACTGGATAGACCCCCAGGGCCGCTATGTCTTTGTACATGGGACGATGGGCTCAGAGTCGGTCATTTTTGGGAGCGAATATGCTCCGCCTCCATTGCAATGGGCCCTGATTGAAAAACTCTTCACAGTGTGGGCTGAGATCCCGGAGGGCCTAGCGGTCTTAGGCGGGGACTGGAATGATGCCATGCAGTTTCGGATTGACCGTCTCAGATTCAGGGGAGACCCCATTGTAGATACCCCCACAAAATTGAATGGTATGGTGAATGGTCTGAATTGGGTAGACACGTGGCGATACTTGCATACACATGAGCGGGAGTACACGTACGTCTCGACGGTCCACCGATCGTTCTCGAGACTAGACTACATTTTTGTTCCCAGTGTTGTCGCCCCCAGGGTGGTCTCGGCGACTATCCTACCGCGGGGACTTTCGGACCACTCCCCGGTGGTGGTAGAGGTTGCCCTAGATAAAGGGAGACGGCTGTTTAGGTGGCGCCTCTCCACCTGGCATCTGCAGCAAGAGGAATATCAACAGCACATGGAGGTGGCCATCGCCCAGTACTGGGATGACAATCTAGGCACGATGTCCGACGCACGGACAACTTGGGAGGCCCTGAAACCCACGTTGCGCGGGGTAGATATTGCATGGTACGCGGCAGCGTGTCGCGGGCGACGGGCAGAGCTGGTGCGGGCCGCAGCGGAGGTGGAGCGGCTGGAGACTCAATGTGGGGAGGCGGGTCGCCCGGAAGATTTGGGGCAGCTCTTGTTGGCGCAGCAATCGTATGCCTCCCTCCAGTTGGACGAAGCCCGGCAGATCTGGCTGGCGACCAGAAGTAGGATTTATCAATGGGGCGACAAATCCAGTACGATGCTCCATAGACATTGTCAAAAGGTGTTCCAGACACAGGAACTACCGGGCCTCAGAGATGCCGCCGGGGCTTCCATTTCTGCTCCGAGGGAGCTAGCGGACAGCTTCGCCGGCTACTTTGCGGTGCAGTGCGCCCCGCGGGACTCTCTCTCAGAGCTAGATATTGATAAATTTATAACTGATCTCCCTCCCCGAGCGCTTCCGGACAATGTGCGCGAGCGCCTTGAGGCCCCGCAATCGGCTGAGGAATTTGGTCCAGCATTGGGGGAGCTCAATGCAGGTAAGGCCCCTGGGCCCAACGGTTTCCCTAGCGAATTCTTCAGGCGCAACACCTCCAACTGGGGCCGCACTACAAGGCTGCCCTGGATGCGGCAAGGGAGAAGGGCCTTCTGCCGGCGGACTGGAGGCATGCAAAAATTGAAGTATTTTGCAAACCCTGCCGACCACCGGACCGTCACGAGTCCTATAGGCCAATTTCTCTTCTAAACACCGAGGCCAAAATCCTTGCAAAGGCGCTTGCGAATCGCCTTCTCCCTTATATATCGGACTTGGTCCCCCCGGATCAAGCCGGATTCATGCCCCGCCGAGCGACGCGGCATAACATTCGACGCGCCCACGTGGCGGTGGAGGCGATGTGTAAGACCGGAGACCGAGCTGCACTTTTACTGGCAGATATTGACAGGGCCTTTGATTCGTTGAGTTGGACCTACTTATTCGCCCTCCTTCCGCGCCTCAATCTGGGGTCTCACTTTATGTCCTATGTCCGACTGTTGTACACCCGTCTGACGGCCTCGGTGAGGGTGGCGGGGGAAGTATCGGCAGCCTTCCCGATAGGACGAGGCACCCGGGAGGGGTGCCCCCTCTCGCCTTATTTATTCGCTCTAGCCATGGAGCCGCTGGCTGCATGGGTTCGGATTGATTCACAGCTGAAAGGCTTTGAGTGGCAGGCGGGACCGTCGGACAGCATCGCATTATATGCGGATAACGTCCTATTCTTCCTCACGGATGTGAATCGGTCCGGGCCGCGGGTTCTGGACATTATGAAAATCTTCGGCGAGGTCTCGGGCCTCTGCCTGAAACCACAGAAATCCACTCTTTGGATCTTGGGAGACCACTTTGAGGTCGGGCCGTGGGCCTCGCCACTGCAAAGAGCGATCGGGGGTCTTAAATATCTGGGAGTGTTCCTGACGACCACTCCGACAATCGCCTGGGAGCGCAATATCGTTCCCGTGTGGGAGAGAGTGCAACAGGAAATGAAGTGCTGGTCCCGCATGCCCATCAACATATATGGTAGATCCGCCATTTTTAAAATGGTGGCCCTTCCCCGCCTGCTGTACCAGCTACAAAATCATCCATTCCCAGTGCCGCCACAATGGTTCCGACTGGTCAACTCGGCGCTTGGTCGATTCCTGTGGGCCGGAGGCGCGTCGCGGGTGGCTCTGCGGATCTGCTTTCTGTCCACATACTGTTTGGGACTAGCGACCTTGGACCTTCTATCGTACTACCAAGCATCACCTTTGGTAGTTCTAAATGACTGGTGGTACAGTGGCAGAGAGGACCCGGCATACGCCCTTGAGATGTACCTGATGGAAACAGACTCCCTACACACGGTCTTATATTCGGCACAGCTGCGGAAGGGATTGCCTCGGGCAACACAGGTTGTCTTTCAGATTTGGCGACAGTCTTTGCGTCGTATGGGATGGTGGGGAACATTGGCGGGGGAGACCCCACTCTGGCACAACGGGTGCCTACCAGCCCTGATGTCCCTCCCGGGTTTTAGGGGCTGTGATACAATAGGAATCTCCACATTGGGCCAGGTCCTAAGGAGCACCACACTCAAATCTTTTCAGGACCTTAGCGCAGAATTTGATATGCCCCGCACGCAGTTTTTTCGCTACTTACAATTTAGGCACGCGCTGGCACCTGCGCTTGTGGGCTTGGATACGCTGCCTGAATTCAGCCCGATAGAGGCGAAGGTCTTTATGGGGGACCTTGAAGACAAAAAGATTTCCAAAATTTACCAAACATTAGTGACACATTGTTCCTCGGACCTACAGCCCCTGAGAGACCGCTGGGTGCAAGATGTGGGAGAGCTGGAGGAGGAAGATTGGCGTGAGGCTCTCGAGTCCCCCAGGGGGGTGGCAATAGCGGTCCGCTTACGCCTCATTCAATTCAAATACTTGCACTGTGCCTATTATACCAGAGAGAGATTGTGGAGGGCTGGCCTGATTGAGTCCCTGGAGTGCTTGCGATGTGGTCATGAGTTAGGCACCCTTCTACATACAGTGTGGGAATGTAGTGCCCTGGCGAGATTTTGGAAAGGTGTATGGGACTGTCTATCGGAAATGCTGGGGTGGGAACTCCCCCGTACGGCGAAACTGGGCCTGCTCCATGTGCTAGAAGGGGTGGGCGGTAACATCTACAAGAGACACCTGCTGTTACTAGGGCTGACTCTGGCTAAACGGGATATAGCACAGGCCTGGAAGGATCCCAGGGCTCCCAAAGTGGTCGGGTGGAAGAAGGGTCTGGACTTTTGCATGGGACTGGAGAAGCCGGTGTTTGAGGCCAGAGGCTGCCCCACAAAACACTATAAAATATGGAAACAATGGGCAGATACAGGGGATTGTGGCTGGAGCCTCCGCCACCGCCCAGAGGCGAGGAGGGGCAGTTGTAATGGGCATGTTGAGACAAGGTTATTTCTACGGACAATTGTATGCTTACCTTAAACAGTGTTGGGGAGGAATCGTGTTGCAGGAAGGGTGGAGGGGAGGGTTGGGTAGTTGGGGGAGGGAGGTGGAGGGTAGAGGGTTTGTCAATTAAAATGTATCGCACCATCTGAAACATGATTGTTGTCACAGCCCCTCCGGGGTTCGGAGTACTGTGTATGTCTATCTCTGCGATCTTAATAAAAACGGTTTTGAAAAAAAAAAAAAACTCAATTCCCCTATGTACACATAAAAACTTGTAACAATCTCGGCCATGTTACAGAGAGTGCTTGAACACTTTCCTTCCCGATACAGTTACAGTCACTTATCATTAATGAATCAACCCAAGTGTACAGCCAACTCCTCACTGGAATTCAGACCTACAGGGTGTAAGGTTTCAAAGTCTATGATATACTTAGACTCCAATATTCTTAATTAGTGTTGTCTATCCCCTCTTACTACCTGTTTCACTGCATCCAAAACTACATAGGCGAACAATTTATCGTTTTGGCCATGATGAGTCTTGAAATGCCGAGCAACTGGGTATTGTTCATTGTTATTCCTAATCGCTCTTTTGTGCTCCAACACTCTCTTTTTAGCTCGATGTATCGTACTGCCGATGTAATATTTTAGGAATGGACATATAAGGCAGTAAACACAGTATTCAGTATTGCAATCAAAGGGCCCTTTGATTGCGAACAGTCTGGTACTGTTAGGTACTTTGATGTTTGCACGACTTTTGCTTCCTCTACAGGCTTTGCACTTCATACAACATTCAAATCCCACAGTGCTTTTCTTTGATTTGTCAACCATCACAGACGATACCGCGTTGCGACTCAATTCGTCTTTAAGTGATTTCCCCTTTCTAAAGGTTATCTGAGGAGTATCGATGTCAATAGAAGAAACTGTGGCCGACAAAGGTTCGCACTTCAATTTCACAGTAGGGAATATCTAAATGATTGTGCAAATCACAACTGGAGCTAGCCACACAGAAGCTCCACTGTTGCAACAGATACCAAATTGTATAGATATAGGATGGTGCACCAAAAGAAGAAGAGTCCGTAGCACATATACTTGAATAGAAAAAGTTCTTTTATTATTTGATAATCTTTAAAAAAGCCTCAGCCAACGCGTTTCGTCCCTGAAAGGGACTTCGTCAGGGCTGAAAAAATAAACATAAAAACATTTTAAGTAAACACATATGTGTATATACACAATCTATGTACATTAATTAAAACTAAATGACAGTAAGGCAAAATATTCACAAACTGATAATTACAGTCACATTGATACATAAATATAAACCAAACACCCAGAAACACTATATAACAAGCATTTACAATGCAACGGTCTCGCCTTTGCAAAAGTTAGAGCTATTGGCATTGTAAATGTTGGCAATGTAATGTAAAGGAGCACCTGGGGAGAAGAGGAGAAGAACCAACTGACCCCTCCCGCACCGGCAGGGCTGCGAGCAGGCTAGCAGGGACTCAGTTGACCAGGAGTCCCTGCGTGGATCACCTGTGGCCGCTCTCCCTGCCGGACACGCCCCCTGACAGCTGAAAAGCTGTCCAGTGCTCACAGCCTCTGGGAAACTTTGCTGTTCGTTTGCTGTCCGTGAGAGGAGCTAACCCTTCGCCTGTTCCCGAGTTGTGGGGAAAGAAACGCTGCGACTTGCAGGACCCGCTCCGCGGGTCCCGCTGCGCCAGGAGCACCTGGGGAGAAGAGGAAAAGAACCAACTGACCCCTCCCGCACCGGCAGGGCTGCGAGCAGGCTAGCAGGGACTCCGTTGACCAGGAGTCCCTGCGTGGAACACCTGTGGCCGCTCTCCCTGCCGGACACGCCCCCTAACAGCTGAAAAGCTGTCCAGTGCTCACAGCCTCTGGGAAACTTTGCTGTTCTTTTGCTGTCCGTGAGAGGAGCTAACCCTTCGCCTGTTCCCGAGTTGTGGGGAAAGAAACGCTGCGACTTGCAGGACCCGCTCCGCGGGTCCCGCTGCGCCAGGAGCACCTGGGGAGAAGAGGAGAAGAACCAACTGACCCCTCCTGCACCGGCAGGGCTGCGAGCAGGCTAGCAGGGACTCCGTTGACCAGGAGTCCCTGCGTGGAACACCTGTGGCCGCTCTCCCTGCCGGACACGCCCCCTGCCCTGTCAGCACCCTACATAACTGGGCAGGGCTGCCGCTGCGCTGGAGCGCGCGGGAGCGACCGGGGCGAAGACCGGGCAAAGAGCGGGCCGTTTGAGGCCGTTCGAGGACTGAGTGGACTGGACTGGGCCAGCCCTCTAGGTCCCAATATACAGGCTCCATCGTTGTCACCAGATATCATGTCATCACGTGAGTACAAAGAGAGGGCTGCAAAATCTAAACTGAAAAACGGAACCCTAGACGATTTCATTACCAAAACTCATTCCGCCATAGATAATGAGATTGCTAAAATGCAACGTCAAGTTTCATCCGAACTGGACGCTGCAAGGAGGCTGTCACAGGAGTTAGCTGCGGCCAAAAAATCTTCTTTAGGTGCCATTGCCTTTGCTAAAACCCCTGACCGTTCCACCGGCCAGCCGTTGAAACTGGTTGAAACAATGGCAGTCATTCACCAGCCAACTGTTCCCACTCCACCCACACCAAAGGAGATCTTATCATCACCATCACTATCCCCTAATTCTTTAAAAACACCTATGATTGGGTTAATAGAGAAAACGAAGGAGTGTAAAAAAGGTGTGCCGGTGTTGGGTTTAAAAATAACATCTACAGAGCAGACTGGGGGAACTCCCGATATCAAACAGCAAGGGCCACACACTAAAAGGAAGCGTGTTAACCAAACATCATACGCCAGGAAAAAAGTTAAGGTTGCAAAATCCCAATTATCTACCAAGTTGCCATCTCCGTCCCCAGCGATTAATACAAAACCTTCTGACCTTATATCAGAGGTTGATGTAGACTCGCTGGCGATAATTCAAGACAAGGACAAACTGACAATAGTGAAGGAAAATAATGAGGGACCACTTTGTGTTATAAATGGGGAAGACGTTGAATTCCTGACTGTAGTATGGGAGACGCTTAAAAAGCTTCTAAATCCCTTCGAGGATAGATTATTACAGATGGGATCCCAAATCTCAAACATTGAAAAGAACTTCTCGCACCCAGGGAAAAAACCCCCTTGCAAGGAAGATAAAGACCTCATGGTCAGTTTCGAGAAACTTATAAAAAGTCTACTGAATCCCCTGATGGAGAAAACCCAAATTATAAACTCAAAATTAGATCAATTGGAGTTTTTAACATCTAAGAACACCGCCCTATTGGAGAGTTTGGTAGGAAACAAAAAACAATCAGTTACCACTGCTGGTAAGACTAATAGTAATAATACCAGTTTAGGGAAAAAGGGCCCGAAGACCAACCTGATACACCAATCTCAATCTGTAACATCTGCAGACTCTAGTGGTATCACCCTCTGTACTACCCCTTGTGCAGTATCAGCACCTTTAAATAAAATCAAGCAGGGGAATACATTGGGCCCTAAGCCAAGTAACTCGCTGATGGTAACTACACCGGTTAATATATCTGCCCCAGCCCCGATTAACACCGAAGGGAAAGAAACCCCCTCGAACAAACCCCAGGCCCCTAGTAAAACCCCATTACAAGGTAGACAGATCTATGTAAATATACCCCCGGAGTCTGCCCCTTACATGGCAATCCTGACAGGTGTTCCATTGATCCCAGAGAATAAATATGAGAAAAATGAGGACCTTTTAAACAAAACAAAATGCTGGCTAAATACAAATAGGCCTTTGAGTGAGGATACTGTCACAAAAATCCTAAGTGTACGAAGGGTCCCCTGGGTTGGACCAAGTAAAAAAGACCTGGAAGGCGATTGCATCCTGATAAACTTTAGAGACAACTGGGTTAAAGATATCATTTGTAGTAAGGCTAGGTTTGGGAGGATAGGGGATATTCAGTGTGTGGGTCTTGAATACTTCTATCCCAACCTTTATCAGACTATCCCTGATCAAAATCCCTTCCATCAAGGACATAGCACAAATGGTAGATATCAAACGGGTTGGACACATAACCTGAATATGAATCAAGGCCCGTATCACCATTATACCCCTTGGCACGAGACAGCTCACTTCATGGGGCCACCAAGTATGGGTAACTTTACACAAGTCCCTTATAACCCACGAAGACCAAGGTTTAGGGGCACAGACTATCCTGGTTGGTTTCCAAACAATAACTACAACAACATCTCATTGAGGAACCGCTTTGACCCTTTAATGAACTTGGATGAGGTAGACTGACTACCACCAGGGATCAAAGATATCGCATCTTCCACTTTCAATGGGGGAATGAATGAAGAACCAGGGATATGCATCAATGATGGTGACTTAGCGCAGGTAACCCTTGAGTGCGATAATGTGAATGCTGGACATCTGCAGACAGGGACTGCTGTTATGCCGGTGGGTAACATCGTCAAGGGCCATGAAAGAAATAGGTTACCACTGTCCGAACAAAATACCACTGACGTAAGAGACACCCCGGGAAGTAATCATGGAATACAAGGGCCTTCATCATCATCATTACTATCTCTACTGTCCTGGAACATTTCCGGATTAATAAACAAGCTAGAGGATGAGATATGGTTAGACTTTGTGGAAGCTCATGGGATTCTGTGTCTACAAGAGACGTGGTCAAGGACTGCCTGTGACATCGAGGGCTTTCAAACATTTGCTGTCTCGGCTGTCCCATCCACATCGGGGAGAGCAAAAGGTGGAATAATGACAGCGTTATCAACAAAACTACAGGAGCTCAAAACCTCGATACTGGTAGAGACAAATTGGTACCAAGTGCTGTTATTGGAACATCTTTTCCCTGAACCAGTGTTACTAATTAATTGGTACTATAACATCTTTAATGGATATGATATCTCAATAATTCAAGGTTTGGAGGATGCTTTGGGTAAAGTCCGCTGTAGGCACCCTTCTTCGCCCATCATCTGGGTCGGTGACTTTAACTGTACGCTGTGCAGTCATGGAGGATCGAATGTATGTGGTTTAGAGGATCTGAATGCCCAGCCCCTAAACCATTTCAGACATACACCACAGGGGGATGCCTTGAACAATATAATCATCATAAATGACTTGTGTATAGTAGACCCCTGGTCTCCCCCAGACACTCTGCATATACCAACCTTTCAGGGTTTGAGGGGGGAGATGAGGACAATTGATTTTGTTTTGGTATCGAGCACCTTTCTTAAATATGTGGACAAGTTGGAGGTGGTGGCAAATCCCGCTAGTGATCATAACCCTTTAATGTTATCATTGTGGGTGCCAACAAAAGAATCACCTAGGACTTGGGAACAGCCGATCAAGTATAACAAAAACCAGGGTGTCACTCTGAAATGGGGGAAGGTAAATGTGACTAAACTGGAGGAAGATATTGTTGTAAACTGCAAATCGGAAATAGAATCATGTTTAGCATCAGGATCTGACCCCCAGCAGGTCATAGAAAGCTTTGAGAAGTTGTGTTGCCATATAGGACAGTGCTTAAAAAAACCCAAAGGGAAGGGTGGCCAAAAGGCTTTTACATGGTTTGACTCCGTGTGTTCTGCTACACATCGATCATTGAAATTAGCTCTGTGTCAAAAGCCAAGAAATAAAGAGCTTGTAAGGATCAGTAGAAAGGCTTATAGGGACGCTATCACAAAAAGAAAGCAGGACTTGAAAAGTAGTGCTTGGGACGATCTTGAAAAGGCAGCAGAACTAAAAGACAGTAGGCTCTTTTGGGAGGTTATCAATCGTCCCCTTTTTAAGAGTGATAACAAGGAATCTATAGTTATGCAGGTCACTGCTGAACAATGGGTTCAACATTTTAGTAAGATCTTTAATCCCAATTCTTATGCAATAATGACAAGCATCGAAGGGTCAGGGGACCTGGTGTCACCTCCCTCGGCTTTGACCCTCAGCTCTTCAATTACATTGACTGAGATTGAGGAAGCCCTAGGGAAAGGAGCATCACTAAAAGCTCCAGGCCCAGATGCTGTCCCCCTGGATCTTTTTAAGTCCAACATTAGTCTGTAGGCACCCATTTTATGGAATGTTTTTAAAGCTGTAGTGGTTGGCCGTATCCCTGGCACATAGAAGGAGGCAACTGTAGTGCCAATCTTTAAGAAGGGTAATAGGTCTGATCCACGTTGTTACCGCCCGATCTCCCTAATAGATGCCTCATGTAAAATTTTGGGTAGGGTAATCTTGGCGAGATTAGAAAGTTGGGCAGATTCTACCGGATTTATAGTTGACTCCCAGTATGGCTTTAGACGTGGAAAGGGGACAAATGAGCAGTGCCTTAATTTGGCACTTATTTTGGGCAAGTACATGAAGGCCAAAAATTCACCTGTACATCTAGCCTTCATGGACTTGACAAGCGCCTTTGATACTGTCTGCAGGCATAAGTTGTGGAAGATGATGAGCGACATGGGCTTTGAGGAACCTTTAGTCACACTGCTCCGTAGGTTACATGAAGCAACAAATGTATCCATTAGATTCGGCACTGGAGGGGAAATAACGAAATCGATACCTTCAACCGAAGACGTGCGTCAAGGATGCATCTTGGCGCCTTTCCTCTTCTTGGTCTATACAAATGGATTAGAACAGTACCTATTAAACCAGGGTTGTGACTTCCCAAAAATTAATGGTAAAAGCATTCCCATGCTTTCTTATGCAGACGATACTGTCCTAATGACATTGACAGGAAACAGCATGCAAGTGTGCTTAGATGCCTTCAACACATTCATGCTTGATCTCGATCTAAAGGTAAATTTTGAAAAATCCTTTGTAATGTCTTGTGGCCCAAAGGGGTCAACCATTAGGAAGTTCGTGGTAAACAACCGCATAATTGGGAAAGTGGGAAATTTCAACTACCTTGGCAATCTGTTTGATAGTAAATTAAGTTGGACACCGGTAATGAAGGTCCGAGCCCAGAATATGACAAGGGCGATAGAAGGTATTTTTCGCTTCTGTAGCAAATTGGGGCAAAAGCACATCATGCATCTTAGAACCCTTTATACCTCAAAATGTTTATCTGTAGCCACCTACGGGGCAGGGGTGTGGGGGACTGAAACGCCAGCTGCGATACAGGTGGTGGAAAATAACTTTATAAAAAGGGTCTTATCAGTTCCAAAGAGTTCTTCAAACACTTTCTGCCACAATGAAATCGGTATGGTCAGTGTTTCCGACACAATCCGTTTGTCCCCTTTATTGTTATGGGGTAAAATTTGGCAATCTGAAGACCTGCAACTTACTAAGGATATTATCACTGATTGCATGGCTTTAGAAAACTCAAAACAGATTCCCTGGTTGTCCTATGTCTGTAACATGTTGAATAAAATTGGACTTAGCTCTTATTTTATCAACCCTGAAAAAATCGAGGGGAATTATAAGGTGGACATAAAGGCAAAGTATCTGAAGTCACTGAACCAGCCGTCTATGGATAATGTGATTGATAATGTTATTGTTAACGCCTGTAAACCCCAACCACAGTTCTATCTAAAATGTACCCTTAACGTGCAATGGCGATTCCTTTTAACAAGGTTTAGACTGGAGATTCTCCATTTTTTACTTGCATTTCCGAAACAAGGGGGTTGGTGTGAGAGGCTGCCCCCTTGTCCTTGTAATAACAGGGATAAGCAAAGTACTTTACATCTGGTCCTTTTTTGCTCCCTGTATAAAGAGCCAAGACTCCGGTTTATCAAACCAATCCTGAAGGGGAGACAACCTTGCACCTATAAGGAAGGGTACGAATATTTGTCATCACTATCTTCTGTTGAAATCTGCTGTTCTATGTTAAATTTCATTAGAATCTCGCTAAAGATCAGGAAGAACTATGGGTAGTACCACATGTATAGAAATCTTTATTTGAAAATCATGTTCTATATATTCTTTTATTGTTATCATCATGTCTTTTTTAAAAAATCTATTTGGTATAATTGTGCTTAATTTAGTATACTTTTTAAACACTATGAGGCAAGATGAATTGTATGTTCAATACTTTTATGATTCATTTTATGTATCGAATAAAGTTTTTGAAACGAAACGAAACGACAATTTTTTATGTATGTGTTTGTTTTGAAAACAGATAAATAAATGGCATTGTCATTTATAATGCTAATAGCTTAATCTCTCGCAAATGTGAGACCTATTGCATGTGCAACCACACACACACACACACAGAGCCACACATAGATGTGGTGGAAGTGGATCTGGTGGATGTGGGGGTGTTGGATGTGTTGGTGGTGGATGATGTGGTGGTGGTGGATGTGGTGGTGGTGGATGTGGTGGTGGTGGGTGTGGTGGGTGATGTGGTGGATGTGGTGGTGGTGGATGTGGTGGGGGTGGATGTGGTGGTGGTGGATGTGGTGGTGGTGGATGTGGTGGTGGTGGATGTGGTGGGGTGGTGGTGGATGCGGTGGATGTGGCGGTGATGGATGTGGCGGTGATGGATGTGGATGTGGTGGATGTGGTGGTGGTGGATGTGGTGGTGGTGGATGTGGTGGTGGTGGATGTGGTGGTGGTGGATGTGGTAGTGGTGGATGTGGTAGTGGTGGATGTGGTGGTGGTGGTGGATGTGGTGGTGGTGGTGGATGTGGTGGTGGTGGATGTGGGGGTGGTGGATGTGGGGGTGGTGGATGTGGTGGTGGTGGATGTGGTGGTGGTGGATGTGGTGGTGGTGGTGGATGTGGTGATGGTGGTGGATGTGGTGGTGGTGGTGGATGTGGTGGACGTGGTGGATGTGGTGGACGTGGTGGATGTGGTGGACGTGGTGGTGGTAGATGTGGTGGTGGATGTAGTGGATGTGGGGGTGGAGGTGGATGTGGTGGTGGGTGGGGGTGGTGGATGTGGTGGTGGTGGACGTGGTGGTGGTGGACGTGGTGGTGGTGGACGTGGTGGTGGTGGACGTGGTGGTGGTGTATGTGGTGGTGTATGTGGTGGTGTATGTGGTGGTGGCTGTGGTGGATGTGGTGGTGGATGTGGTGGTGTTGGATGTGGTGGTGGTGGATGTGGTGGTGGTGGTGGTGGTGCTTTTAATTACTTAAAGTCCCGCCATACATTGACAACAATGTGCGTGTCGAGTGGGATGTCCGCTGAAAGTTTACTGCCCAGACTAATAACAATAACAGAGCCTGTCGCCCTCATTGAAATAGGCACGTGCTGGTGGCAGTAACAAAGCCACCTGTCCGTAAACACTGAAAGCCACTGGTTTTAAACCCAACACATATTTAACCTCCCAGACACTTACAGCTATTAACCGTGCAATATTTACAGCAGCCTATTTTTCCATGATCTCAAGGGAGGGTTTGCCACAGAAAAGATTGTTTGTTTTCCCTATTGGTTTTTACCGGGTTGAGCAGTGAGCTAAGATGGGCCAAACGAGAAATACAAACGTTTGACCCAAGGGGCCATTAGGAACAGCTGGTTGTTGAAAAATAACTTCGCTCTGCAAAAAAAACACAAGACTTTTAATTTTCACAGCTGTGAGAGCAGGGTGGAGCTCGCCGCTGATCTTGGGGTAAAACCAATGGAGCTGACGAGACCAGGCAGTGAGTGCTCAGCACTTCGAGCCAAGCTAGCCGCACACTGCTCTTGGGGTGAAAGCACGGAGGATGACAAGAGCGGGTGCCTATAAAATGAAGACATCCATCAAGCAGAGACTGTGCTAACGAAAATGTATACTTACTCGTGCCAGCCTGGCAGACTGAAGGCTCTGAAGCAGGGAAGGGGCAGGGATCCTCCAGGGGCCAGGACTCTCGCAGATCAACCCGACCGTGCCACGTGCAGAGTTTGGACACCTAACTCCCCGGTTAAGTTGGTCCGTGTAAGCAACCGAGAGGAGGGGAGAGTCGTGGCTGCCTGCAGCCAGCATTGCTCTGCTGTTACTGCCCGAGCTCAGGTTTCCCGCAGCCTGCCTGCCTGCTGCAGGAGCTTTCACAGGACACAACCTGCAAAAACTTGTTTAGAGTGGTGCTGAAGAGGGGGCGCATAGTAATGCGGGCTGCACAACTCTTACTGCGTTCACTCGTGGTGCCTTGGCGGGGCTTGCTGGGCTTGCTTGTGTGCTTCCCAGAGAGACAGGAGATTGGGAAACGCGCGCGCGCGGCCGGCGCCGATCGCTTTCCAGAGCGTGCGCGTGACATCTCCTGTCTCCTGGGAAGCAGACCCGGCAACAATAGTATCGCGCCTGCGCGATGGCATATGGCTTCGCCATATGCATCGCAGGCGCGAGACCTAAAAATGCCATCGTTGGAGAAAACAAGACTAATTACGCAAATTAGAAACATCAGCACTAGTGTTGAAAAGAACCTTCCGATCAAATCAACAGGCAAAAAGGCATTTTGTTTTTGCAAACGTTGAGAATAAGAATATTATTGTTCAATTGTGGTTTTTTTGTTGTTGGGAGGAAACGTTTTGTATAATAATTACACTGTAGTTGCAGTTTGGCTATTAGCTAATGACATTTTATTATCAGACGTACAATTCTGTAGTCCTTGAAATAGATTTTGTCCACTTTGCCTTCTCTGGAGCCTCTCGTGTAAATCTGGATGATTTAAACCACGACTGGCATACACTTGATCCCAGCTGCCATGCAACTTTCGGCATTTTTCAAGGGATTGCGAAATGCTGCTGACATTTACGCCTCAATTGTCGGTGATTGGGTGACATAACTCTCTTGTGAGGCCTCCAGAGGGCAAGAGTCTTTTAAATCGCGTTATTCCTCCCGTTGGGGCCGATTTCATTTATCTGGGATGGCACCGAGGAAACGGTTACGTACTTCCTGCTTCTGAGAAGTGGACAAGGATGAAATGGGAGTCTGCCTCTCTGTAGAAGCTAGGGACTCGGAGCCCGTGCTTAAAACATTATTGCACCAGTAAACTTTCTTTGTAGGTCAGAAGATTATTGAAGATAGATTGAGGTTGTCTTAAACAATGATGGCAATGCGGAACTCGGTACAAGGGGTGTAGCAATGCCTGGTCCAAAATGGAGGAGCTAAAACACTCTGCTGTGCGGGCAGTTTAATTTTAGGGAAAGCGCGGCATAGAGGCCTGTGGCATCAACATACTAACTAACTACGACTTAATGACAGAGGGGAAGATACGTTGTCAACATATGTATATGCAGGCGCGAGACCTAAAAAGGGAGAAAACTAAGCGGACAAAAAAAGCATCAAAGTTCGTTTCCTGTCGTGGAGGCCTGGGAGTAGCCCACACACTAAAGAAAGAAAAAGTAAAAGTAAAAAGGAAAAGTCCAAATACCGAGTACCCCATGTGAGACATAGGACCATAGAATAGTCTCATGAGAAAAGAAGAAAAAAAGAAATGCAGAAAATAAGAAAAGAAAGAATAAAGACAAAGGAGATAAAACACATGTAAAGAAGAAAATTTGTTGGTCAAGTTGGCAGAGAGAATATATATTCTCTTGACGGGTATTTACCCTGAAACCCACGATAAAAGTCAGCCCAAACATACAGATGGAACATGTGCCGATATTATAAAGCAGAAGCACAACTGAAGCAAACCAAGATCGCGTGGTAGACGGAGTGAGAAAATTCCAGATGAGCCGTGGACGTATAGATCCAGCGCTGCACGAGTCCTAGGTACAGGTTGATAGAATTCTAAAGAAAGACATATTTTTCAATTATATAATCACTTAAAAATGATGTTTGTTACAGGCAAGTAACATTTTGTGCCCTGCACCCTAACTAAAACAAGACAAATATATAAATAAGAGATGGACATCCCAGTTGTAATGCGGGTCACACAAAAAAAGCGCGCCCTCCCCTTACCTAGTATAATTTCCAATGGTAATGTGGTCAATTGCAAGTCCGGAAAAGCGTCGTAGATCAATCGAAAGTAGTGAAAAACGTATAAAAACCTTTTGTGAAACGTAAGACATAAAAAATAATAAATAGACAAGAATAATAATAATATATATATATACTCAAAATGAGCACCAAAAACGAGTGTATCAAGGATGCAAACACAATAGTAAAACATATGTCCATCCATAAAGAAATATATTCCTGATACCAAATACATTATATTATATGTATTAGACAAACCCATAAATGGATACCAAGTAGTACCCGGGTTGTGAGAAATGACAGCTGGGCCCAGTGTATGACCGAAAACATTGACAAGGGCACAAAACAAAACCTGTTACCACTACGAGTGTTCATAGTAGTGAGAAACCAGAACACTGAAAGACACAGCGTCCATCATGGAATTAAAAGGCAGTAAACAGAAAACGCTTATCACAAAGATCAACTATTTCATATACAACAGGGCTCGGAACCATGTAATTAGGCCCATAGGTGGATACTCACTGATTCGTATCGAAAGGCTGCAGAGTAAGAAGGTAGGCGGTCCTTAGATCTAAACTATGCCTTTGGGTGGACAGAAGGTCAGGAGTGTACCGACACCTAGGGCAAAGTTGCTAATAACAAAAAACTGAAAAGAGAAGACAAAAAAGAAATTAATAAAGAGGCCAAACCAAACTCGCATTACTACTATCCCCCGTTAATAAAACCGGCATGTAGCTGTTAAGGGAACACCCCCACGTACCTGCAGTTGCACGTGAGAAAAACGAAAGAGCAGGCATGTATCAATCCTGTTTACCGCCAAAATGACAGAAACCCCATGATAAGGGAATACTCTAATAAATAAAAACAAAAACACATATTTTATAATATATTATATAGGAAAGTAATCTGAGGAGTATCGTTAAAGCATTTATTCAAAAAGCCATCAGTTTTTAAAATTAGCCAATTTTGAGTCAAGATTTTCCGAACTTTGTAAGCTTGACTTGAATATGTGGTAATAAATCGGACTATATTCTCACCACTCTCTGGTTCATTTTGCCTAGGTGTAAGTAACTCAGATCTCTTTAGTTTATCTACTTTCTCAATTGCTTGATCAATTGTTTTTTAGGATACCCTCGGGTTGCAAATCTACTGCACATTATTGATTTTTCCTTCTCAAATTCCTCAGGGGTACTGCTATTTCTCTTTGCTCTGATTAATTCTCCGTAGGGTATGCTTTGAATTAGGCTATACGGGTGAGCACTCGTGGCGTACAAAAGACTATTACCTGCTGTTGTCTTTCTGTGAAGCTTTGTCACTAGCTGATTGTTTTGTACCTCCACTTCTACATCAAGAAACACAATCTTTTTCTTACTTATGTGCGATGTCAGTTTGATGTTCCACTCATTGATATTCAGAGATGATATAAAGGGATACAAGATCACCCGGAGAGATCGCGACATCCAGACTGGAGGAGGCATCGCCATCATCCACAGGGACACCATCCACATCACGACCAACACCGACGACACCCTGACTACCGCCGAACACCTACACTTCCAGATCCACACCGACCCGAAGACCACCCTCAGAGGCACCCTGATCTACCAACCCCCGGGACCACGCACACAATTCAGCGAGGACATCGCCGACTTCGTCAGCCCGCATGCCCTCCCCTCCGCTGACTACATCCTCCTGGGGGACATCAACTTCCACCTGGAGAACAACAACGACCGCAACACCATCACCCTGCTCGACAACCTCGCCAACCTCGGACTCAAGCAGCTGGTGTCCACCCCCACCCACCTCGCCGGACACACACTCGACGCCGTCTTCTCATCCAGCAAAGACATCGCCTTCAGCCACGCCACCGGACTCCACTGGACGGACCACAGCTGCGTCCACTTCACCTTCAGAAGAACGACGATCCACCACCACCAGCAACAGGTTGCTCGAAGAAGCTGGAACAAGATCACAGCCGACCAGCTCGCCGCTTCCCTGAGCCAGCACCCTCCCGCCAGCTCAGCGAACCCCAGCCAGGCCGCCGACAACCTCACGAAGTGGATCAGCAACTGCGCGGACGAACTCGCCCCACTGAGGACCCCGCCCAGCAGACCCGGCAGCAAGAAGGCCCCATGGTTCACCGACGAACTCAAGAGCTCCAAGAAGAACTGCAGAGCCCTCGAGAAAGCCTGGAGAAGGGAACCAACACCGTACAACATGACCACCCTCAAGCTTGCCACCCGGAAGCACCACCAACTGATCCTCGCCACCAAGAAAACTGCATTCAAGGACCGGCTGGACAACAACGCACACAACTGCAAGGAACTCTTCAACATCGTGAAAGAGCTCTCCAACCCCAACGCCGGAAACAACGACATCACCCCATCGCAAGACCTCTGCAACTCCCTCGCCTCCTACTTCCACAACAAGATAGCGGACATACACAACAGCTTCAGCACTCAACCGATGCACGCCACGACCGAACCACCGCCCCCCACCACCACCCTCCGCGCCTGGACTCCGATCAGCACCGAAGACACCGTCCGCATGATGAACTCCATCCACTCCGGATCTCCAACCGACCCCTGCCCTCACCACGTCTTCAACAAGGCCGACGCTGTCATCGCACCCCACCTGCGGGACATCATCAACACCTCCTTCGACACCGCCACCTTCCCGGAGAGCTGGAAGCACGCCGAACTCAGCGCTCCACTAAAGAAACCAACAGCGGACCCCACCGAACTCAAGAATTACCGCCCCATCTCGCTACTCCCGTTTCCAGCCAAAGTCATCGAGAAGACCGTCAACAAACAGCTGGCCGCCTTCCTCGAGACGAATGGATCACTGGACCCCTCACAGTCTGGCTTCCGAGCCAACCACAGCACTGAGACCGCCCTCATTGCTGCCACCGATGACATCCGAGCCCTGATGGACAACGGAGAAACAGCGGCCCTCATCCTCCTAGACCTCTCCGCGGCATTCAACACTGTCTGCCACCGCACCCTAGTGCAGCGCCTCAGCAACGTCGGAATCCAGGAGAAGGCACTGGAATGGATCATCTCCTTCCTCGACGGAAGAACCCAGAGAGTCCGTCCACCACCGTACAAGTCAGAGGCTCCCGAAGTCATCTGCGGCGTCCCTCAAGGATCCTCGCTGAGCCCCACCCTCTTCAACGTCTACATGAGCCCCCTCGCGGCCATCGCACGCCAACACAACCTCAACATCATCTCCTACGCTGACGACACCCAGCTGATCCTCTCCCTGACCAACGACCCCGCCGCCGCCAGAGCCAACCTTCACGAAGGGATGAAAGACGTAGCCGAGTGGATGACGACCAGCCGCCTGAAACTGAACTCAGACAAGACGGAAGTCCTCATCCTGGGCTCCTCGCCCTCCGCCTGGGACGACTCCTGGTGGCCCCCCGCCCTGGGCACCGCACCCAAACCGACAGACCACGCACGCAACCTGGGCTTCATCCTGGACTCCTCCCTCTCTATGACCAGACAAGTCAACGCCGTCTCCTCGTCGTGCTTCAACATCCTGTGCATGCTACGGAAGATCTTCCGGTGGATTCCCACCGAGACCAGGAAGACGGTCACCCAGGCCCTCGTCACCAGCCGACTGGACTACGGCAACGCCCTCTACGCCGGAACCACCGCCAAGCTCCAGAAGAGACTCCAGCGGATCCAGAACACCTCAGCCAGACTCATCCTCGACATCCCACGACACAGCCACATCTCCGGACATCTGAGAGACCTGCATTGGCTCCCCGTCAACAAAAGAATCACCTTCCGTCTACTCACCCACGCACACAAAGCCCTACACGATCAAGGCCCGAGCTACCTCAACAACCGCATCAACTTCTACGCTCCCAAACGCCACCTCCGATCAGCCAGTCACGCCCTCGCTGCCGTCCCCCGCATCCGAAGAACGACAACAGGAGGAAGGTCCTTCTCCTACCTGGCCGCCAAGACCTGGAACTCCCTCCCGACCGACCTGCGCCTGACCCAAGACCACCTCTCCTTCAGGAAGAAGCTCAAGACCTGGCTGTTCGAGCAGTAGCAGCACCCCCCCCCCCCCCCCCCCCAAGTGCCTTGAGACCCTCCGGGTAAGTAGTGCGCTCTATAAATGTCTCTGATTGATTGAGGTTTTAACACTGGACTTATCACCCCTCCAAATCATGAATATATCATCTATGAATCGAGTCCATAGTATCACCTGCTCCCCTTGGCTACTGGACACCTGCTCCTCCCACCAGCCCATGAACAAGTTCGCGTAGCTGGGGGCGAAGCAGGTACCCATCGCCTGCCTTGTGTCTGCCTTTACAGTTTGTCATTAAAGAAGAAATAACTGTTTGTAAGGCAGTATTGAACCATATCAACCAACATTTCTGTATGTAATATTGTGGTGATGGATCTTGCCCTGAGGAAATGACAGAAGGCCAGAATTCCCAAATCATGTCTGATTGATGGATATAAGCTAGTTACATCTAGTGTAACGAGCAGGAAGTCAGGCTCCCATATCAGACCGTTGATGACATTCAAGAAGTGCATAGTATCCCTTAAATATGCTGGGAGAGCGACTACAAAGGGTCTTAGAAATAAATCTATGTATTTGGACGTCATTTCCAGCTGCGAGCCCATGGACGACACAATTGGCCTACCCGGATGTGCGGTAGGGTTTTTGTGTAATTTGGGAAGGAGATACAGTATTGGAATTTTTGCGTGTTTACATCTCAAACTGTTAAATTCTCCCCTTTCTAATAAACCACAGTCATTCCATTGGCATAACATTTCGTCATACTTCAAATTGGACGCTACTACTTCCGCTTTGGACGACGACTGGTAACACACATCATCATTGAGTTGACGCAACCCTTCTTGTATGTAATCTGTTTTGTTCCAGACCACTACATGGCCCCCCTTATCCGATTGGTGGATTACAATAGATGTATCATTCTTTAGGCTTTCCAATGCAGTGGTCTGGGACAATGTCAGATTACGTTTAGCAATACCTTCATTGCAATAACATAGCTTCTTAAGATCCTTGATAACACTTTTTTCAAAAACCTCCATTGCGTCACAATGTACTGTAGGTAAAAAAGTGGATCTAGGTCTAAAACCACTCGCACATAGTTCATCCACAATCATTTCTAAGTTGTCTAGATTCAACAGAGGATCATCATGATGGTCAATATTCTCATTTAGTTCATCTACCGTTTGTAACATCTCAATGTCCGATATGCACAACGTTTCTCGTGTTTCAATTCTAGCTGCCCTTTCCCTATTTGGTGCGTGAAACTGGAACCATTTTCTGAGTTTCAGTTTGCGCACAAAGCAGAATGTATCTATGCGAGTTTGTACATAGTCCATTTTTCTTGTAGGGCAAAAAGATAGCCCTAGAGCTAACAAGTTAATGTCAATAGATGTTAACTCACGTTTAGATAAGTTGACCACAGTCATTTCATCCCTCTTTTGGCTCTGGTTACCATCGGGCTGTTTTTGCTGGAATCGTCTTTTCCTTCTCCTCCTTGTTTTTTTATTCCTCTGGACCCTCTGGTTCTGCCTCGAAATCCTCGGCCTCTCCAAAAATCCTGATCCTCACTGCCCATTTGCGGATTCTGTTTAGCTTTGTTCAACATCTGAAATTGTTTTAAGAAGTTGTTTCTACCCAGATTGCTCACTTGGGGTTCTTGTTCACGTTTATCCTCCAATGCATCTGGCATATTACTGTCCGACACGTCACTTTCTTCAGCGGTTGTACTATTATCTTCCCCCTCGACTGTTGCATTACCCATTCTTCCTGTTGACTTAGATTCACTGGCATTCTGGAATAGATGATCATATTTTCTGTGAAACGTCAGAGTTCTTGCTGAATGATAGTCCTTGTAATCTCTAATAAACTTTCTTTGTTTCTTGCTGCTAATATCCTCTTCTAACTTGGCTAAACGACCTTGTAGTTTCGTCATAAACTCTTCAATTTTCTCCTTAGAGGTCAATTTAGTCAATTCCAGGAGTACAGTCTGTATTTCTTCCAGCAACCTTGTTCTATCCTTCAAAGCGTATTTAATTAAAATCGGCATCTTTGTTGTCGAGCATTCATTAGAGTTGCCAGCCCATTCATCTAACATCTCCGGGTCAGGATTTTCGTATATAGGAATTGTATATATTTTCGTAGGCATCTGGGGACTCTCCCTACATCTATATACTTCTTTAAGGATTCCGCCTCCCACCGTTTAGACATTTCTTTGCGATGCAGTTTTTCAAGTTTATCAAACAGCTGCTGTGCTTGTACCTCACTATTCAAAAGAGTGTTCTTTAGGAGTTTAGCCGCTTACAGTTGCTCCTTGTGTTGCTTCTGTAAAAAATAGCCAATTTGACGCTTCTTTTCTTTTTGCTTCCAAATGGCTGCCATCTTTTTGCCAAAATAGCAATGTTATTAGCACACAATCCTGTATGCTCACACCCTGACGTGTCATACGAGCAGTATTATTTCTGCTTGACTGGGCTCCGCTACTGCAAAATCTCCAGGATTCCTGTATCGTGCCCTTTCCCAGTCAGCGGCGTCAGCACAGGTTGTCGGGGCAAAGCCTCATCCTCCTCCGCCTACTGCCGCCGTGCCTGGATCCTTCTCCGGGTCTTGCCGATACCTTCTAGCTGCACGCTATTTACAGCGTTCTGTAGTTTTCTTCTCCTGTTACTCCGCCAGCTACACAATGTAGAGTTTGTACTCCGTTCTGGACTGGTCTTCGGGATTAGTTTTACAGAAAGCCTAGAGCATATATATATATATCTATATATATATATATATCCATATCCAAAGGAAGGTTGCCCCAGTTGAGGAAGCCACACGGAGAACTTTCTGATAACGAGGGTTCCAGTCTGATCAGTTCACTCATATCCCTTCCAAGATACTGCATGGCTCTACGCGTTTCGGGGATTAGCCCTTGTTCACAAGCCCCAAAGGAATGCACAGATCGCCGCCCATGATTTTGAACACCTGCTTTATTACAATAAAGTCCCGCCCTTGTGGGCGTGTCCTTGCGCTTGTTGGCGGAATATTCAACACATTACATTCATTACAATAAAGTCCCGCCCCTTGTGGGCGTGTCCTTGCGCTTGTTCGCGGCATATGCAACACATTGCATTCTGGTAATCGCAGTCAAAACCCATTCATATTACCTCAGTGGGTGGGTGCCAAATTGCAAAATAAAATTCCAATTAAAACCTCAGTGGGTGAAGGAAGATGGAAACTGGTCATCAGGATTACGCTCCCCTTCGTGTTGAATATCTCCGTTCCATACTGGCACTCGGCTGTCCCGGTGCCTGGATCCGCTGGGATGCGGCGGGCCCTCCCCGCGAACGGACAAGGCCGCTAAATAGATCCAAAAGAAGGTTGCCCCAGTTGAGGAAGCCACGCGGAGCATTCCTTTGGGGCTCGTGAACAAGGGCTAATCCCCGAAACTCGTAGAGCCATGCAGTATCTTGGAAGGGATATGAGTGAACTGATCAGACTGGAACACTCGTTATCAGAAGGTTCTCCGTGTGGCTTCCTCAACTGGGGCAACATTCTTTTGGATCTATTTGGCGGCCTTGTCCAGGGACATTGCCGTTTGCTATGGCAGGGCTGGAGCACGGCTCCTGCCCTGCCATAGCAAACTCTGCTTTGCTTGATTGAAGCGAGAGCAGGTAAACCTGCTCTCGCTTCAATCAAGCAAAACAGGATTTTTTTTGCACAAGCAATACCGGATCCCGCAGGAGGCGGGGAGCCGGCGGGTCCATGGGGGCATTGGGGCTCCCCCCATGGTCCCCAACGGAGCACCCAGGTCCCGGAGGGATGGGGTCTCTGGGGCTGAAGTGACCTCGGAGGGGGGCCAGGTGGCCCCGCACCCCTACAAAATAAAAAAATGGAAAGGCCGGCCCCGGGGGATGGGGTCCCGGGGCCATAATTGGCCTGAGGAGGAGGGCCACGCGGCACCTCCTCTAAAGAATGTAATTAAATAGTTTAAAAAAAGACTGGCCATGCCCTAGGGGATGGGGTCCCCTGGGATGAAATTGGCCTCGGGAGGGGGGCCACGCGGCCTCCTTCCCGTTTAAAAAAAATATTTTTATAAATATTTGTCAGGCCCTGGGGGATGGGGTCACCAGGGCCCAAAAAATAATAAAAGAAGAGGAGCCACACAGCCCCCCTTCCAAATCTATATATATATTTTTTAAAAGCCGGCTCCCCTCACTGTACCACTCTGCAAACTCGCTCCGTGGCGTGGCCTCGGACCATCTCTCTGCAACTCAGCTCTGTGGCGCTTACTGGAGGTACCTGGTGGGCTAGTTGGCCCCCAGTGACCCTCAGGATTGAAGGGGACTTAATCCACCAATGTACAACACGTCAGGGGTGTGTTTGCACACTTGTTACATCAGGCCCCTCCCTGCACCACTGTGAAAATGCTCTCCTTGGCGCGTTGTAAATTGGGGGATCAAGTCCCTTCAATCCTAAGGGTCTCTGGGGGCCAACTAGCCACCACGTGGCCCCCTCCCCTGCAAAATAAAATAAAATTTATGCTCGAAGTCTTCGGTTCTGGTGTCCATCGTGCGTTCGAGGGCATCCACTCTGCCCCATCTCCGTGACCTCATTGCGTATGTCTTGGAGCCCAGCTTTAAAATTTTGCCGACGCGAGCCAATATCGTTTTAAATTTCCTGTAAGAAGGAGGACATGAATGCTTACGTAATTATCACATCTAAAGTGGGCTTCCCAGAGGACATTGTTGAAGAGTTAGGACCCTCCAGTATCTGGGGATTCATCTTGGACCACAGAGAAACGATCGGGATATCTCGGGAGGCCGCCGAGTCTGCGTCCTTGTTGACCTTGTGCTTAGGTGGCATAGTGATGATGTCCGTGAAAGTCAAAGGTCCAGAAGCAATGAGAGGAAGGAGGGAAGCCCAAAGGAAGGCGGCAGCAGTGCAACGAAGAGCAGAAGTCCAGCACTGGACGTAATGAATGGTCCACTTATGCTAAGATCAAAGCCAAGGAAGAGAACATGGCGTGCTAGAGCAGAGGCAGGAGATTGGTCACAGTATCGCCTCGCCGAGGTTGCAGGACAGATTGGAGTCCAGGCGGAATGGAAAGGCTTCTAAGCAACATCGTTCAGGTAGCACTTTTCCAAACACTGAGCTATGTCAAAAGGGCACAAACCAGGATTTTCAGGAACCCACACTGATCTCCTCGGTCCCTGAATAGCTATGGCGCAGGGTCCCGGCAGGCTCCTATGCGTGGGTGTGGAGGTAGAGATGTGTAGGAATCATCATGCACAGAGAGCGCGCTCACCAAAGCACACCTGTCAGAATAACAATGTGCAGCAAAGAAGAGCAGTTAGGCTCCCTCTTGAACCCCTCACCACCAGCAGACAGTCCGGGTTCAGGTCCCACGCAGCAATTGGCACGGTAAAACAGTGAGAGGCAGCACACCGGGTCCAGGGAGAGAAAGAGAGCAGCTACCGTGACTCAGGAGAGGGGGGCCTCCTCCTTGTGCAGCTAGAAAGTCTTAAACATCAAGGGGGCCCCAGGGAAAGGCCAACAGAGAACGTTCGGCCGGATGGGGGCACAGCCAGGCCACAGAGAACAAGCGATCCCTACACCATCACCGACGGCCCCCATTGGAGAAGCGCTGTGCCCAGACTCACCGCACCAGTCCTCACTTGCGGATGCCTCACAGGGCCAGGAGCGTCATAGTAGTATTTGGGCGTGAGCAACAGGAAAGCAGGCCAGGATTCCCACCAGACGATGGCTGCACAACGCTGAGCAGGTAGGTACACTGTTAGCTCACAACCGGGGTGTCCCCGATGTCTGGTGCGGAGGCCGGGAGGCGTGGCCGCAGGCACCGTCGCTAGGGCGAGAGCTCTCCAGGCCGCAGGAAGGCTTCAGGGACCCAGCAGATGGAGTGCGGGGAAAGCAAGTGAGGTAGGGCTCCACAGGCCGCCAGCGAACATGGCCATTATGCCCCACAGGATCCGCTCTGTGGTGCGCCTCAGAGCGGGATGGGGCACTATGCGGATCAGGCCCGGGCCTTCCGCAAGGTCAAGCGGCCGGAGTAGCAGGAAGCAGTCTGCCCCAGCCCGAGGCACCGAAGGGGTGGGGCAGACTGCAAGGGGCCAGAGTATCCAGAGGATTGCGGCCAGACCAGGGAGTCCTTCCGCACAGCAAAACACCTTCAGTCCACAGAGGCAGGGACAGAATCCAGCCGAAGGGCCTACGCCGATGCCACTCGCAACAAGCATTTACAATGCAATGGTTTCGCCTTTGTTAAAGTTAGAGCTATTGGCATTGCTCTTGACATTATTTTTATTTATGTATTTTTTAACATAAATAAATGGCATTGTCATTTACAATGCCACTAGCTTTATCTCTCGCAAATGACACACACAGAGCCCCCCCACACACACAGCCACACAAAGCTCCCCACACACACAGCCGCACAAAGCTCCCCACACACACAGCCGCACAAAGCTCCCCACACACACAGCCACACAAAGCTCCCCACACACACAGCCACACAAACCTCCCCACACACACAGCCACACAGAGCCCTCCACACACACCCACATGGCACAAGCAGGCAACAGGGGCACACTGAGGCACAAGCAGGCAACAGGGGCACACGGACGCACAAGCAGGCAACAGGGGCACACTGAGGCACAAGCAGGCAACAGGGGCACACGGAGGCACAAGCAGGCAACAGGGGCACACGGAGGCACAAGCAGGCAACAGGGGCACAAGCAGGCAACAAGGGCACACGGAGGCACAAGCAGGCAACAGGGGCACACGGAGGCACAAGCAGGCAACAGGGGCGCACAAGCAGGCAACAGGGGCACGAAAACTGAGGCACAAGCAGGCGACAGGGGCACACGGAGGCACAAGCAGGCAACAGGGGCACACGGAGGCACAAGCAGGCAACAGGGGCGCACAAGCAGGCAACAGGGGCACGAAAACTGAGGCACAAACAGGCGACAGGGGCACACGGAGGCACAAGCAGGCAACAGGGGCACACGGAGGCACAAGCAGGCAACAGGGTCAGGAAAACAAGCACAAGCAGGCAAAAGGGTCACAAGCAGGAATTGTAATTTAGACGGGGCTGAAGTGTAGAACGGTCAGTAGGGAAGTAGTGTGGCTGGTGCAGTGGTACCAAGTGGTACCAATTATTCTGCAATTGACACTTGCTTTATTCCCACCTTTCTGTTTACAGACTACACTCCGAGCTACTGTAGTGGCAGTATCCTCTGAGCTCGTGTCGCAGAGCTGCCAGGTGGCGCAATGTATATTCAAGAGCACGTATGGGCCCCTATGTATAATATAGTCTCGGCGTGAAAGCAGCAAAATACAAAAAATATGTATGATTACAGCTTTACAGATGAACAGCAGTAAAGATGCATGATTAGAAATAGTGAGTTTAAACTACTAGTGTGAACTTTTTGGGTGTGTTCCTGCCTAATCAAATATATGAAGAATGCTACCTTTTTTTACTGGATCTGTACTATAAATGTATTTAAATGTGTTTTATTGGAATACAAATAGCTTAATTAAATCCCTCCTTCAGAAACAAAAAGAGTAGCTTTGGGTTCAAAAAGAAGGTTGTGTGCTAAAGGTCACACTGTGTGACAGAGCTTGGGTATAGTAGTCGTTTTACAAAGTGCACTTAAGCCGAAGCTGGTTTAGCATTTACTGTATTTTTGTAGGGACCTTGTATGTAGGAGACCTGTTTGTACCTTAGTAAATATGGGCCAAAGCTTTAACGACTCACTCATCGAAACAGTTTGCTAATCCTGCCACTATTTAATTAAATTCCAGAAAAAAGATGTAATGCGTTTTTAAAGACCACTTGCTGATGGCAGCTGCGTCCTTTGCCATGGTGGTCCCCTGTCATGCTCCATAAATGGCACATGCCATCCAGGTTACTTTGGAGGGTGGCACAGGGGCACAGCGTGGCGATCTCTTTCACGCAGAGGGACGGTTTCAAGACCTCAACAAAGAGAGGCATTCGCCCCTCCATGCCCCCTGCCCCCTGCGGGGGGCGTGTCACAACTAGCAGGCCTGGCGTGCACCAAGCACATCTGTCACTTGTGAGGAAATAAATGGCTCTCCGTGTGGCCAATGGGCTGGCAGTGACTCAGGAGGTCAGCCAACCATGGCAGCCCACCAGCACCTGCCGCCATTTACGCGACACCCCGGCCAGCACGCACAAAGCCAGGCCGCACTCTCTGAACCCGGATCACCAAGGGGTGACCTAAGGCACACAAAACATCCCCCCCAAGGAAGGTTGGCATTTGGAACCCTCCACCCAGCCTTTGTTACAGCGTGGCCCTACACCAATGTCTGCCAAAAAACACCTGCATTACCATAATGTCTGTGCGGGTTCAATGTGCTAAATTACATTAACGCATCTCTCTCCTGCATACATACACAGAACCGTCTGCTTCAGAAACGTGTTTCTAAAACTCCCGTCAAAGTTTTATCTCTCTACTTTGGTTTCCAGTTGATTTTCCCATACTACAAACGGGCTGCGTTAAACCTCTTTACTTCAGGTGTGTATCTTGTGTACAATATGTGATCTCTTTACTCGCTCTCTGATTAACCTGTAGCAGTTAGAATCAAGGAAAGGCGAACTCCCCGTTTCATCCTTCCGCGGTCGATACCCCAACCATCATGCAAACGGGTGATAGTAACACCTGTTATGTACAGCGCCTATTGGTGGCAAAAAGTGCAACATTAAGCGCTGTAAATAATATTTCATGCTGGCTCCTACTCAGCCCCCAGGTGCCTTCCGTCAACCTCAAAAATTGAGCCCCATCAGGACCACGGATCACCTCTTTCCTAAAGATGCTTTGCACAGCTGTGCACAGGAAGGCTCAAACAACAGGCAGAATTTTTGGCTGTCTTCCTTGGAGGAGTCTTCTTTGGGGAACAGAGTAAATAAAAGACCATGGCGGGGATATTAACCTTGTCTTAAAACATAAAAAATTAGCCTGGTCTTAAAACATAGCCCGAGTCCAGTGCCCCTGGGCGCTGCCCCCAACTGCTGCTCTATGAAAGAGGACAATGCTCCTCTGCCTTCAGCCTTTGCAATGAAAGTCTGACGCGAACGTCCAAGATTCAACGTGGCAGCGCTGTTTTGCCTCAGATATAACTGGCGCCAACGGCCCCTCTGGCACGGCCCGACAGCCCCACCTGGCTGCAGCCACCTCAGTGTTTTTAATCACCAAGGGCATCAGCTGGCGATAGGTCTCAGAACCCCCGCCTGCCACGTGCACCCGTTTGTCCTTCACGAAACCTGCGCGCGCCACCTCAGTGCTGCGGCCTCCAGAGCTGCACAGGAACCCGGAAGAGAGGCCCCGCAGCGGGGACTCCTGGTGTTGATCCTGGGTGTGCTCTAAATGTGCTTCCGCCTCAAGACCGAGACACATACTAGATTGTGACATCGCACATTCACGGACCCGTGACTATTTCCCATAGTACAGCTCTACCATCCCTCAGAACTAATTATACATAAACTGCGATAGTAACTGGAAATATTGATTTATGCTAGAACGCTTCTTGAAGTTACTAAGGATATACGAACATAAAGTCGTATCTTTTCATAAAATGAATAACTCTACTTGGACAATATTTTATTGTGAGACACAAGTGCTGGTTTGAAAATATTTAAGGGGGTTAAGGAGACATGGATGCAGGAGTTATTAGGAATAAAGAGGGGGGTCAAGGTGGTCTGATCATGAGGGGCACAGAGACCTGGGTAGAGCGGTTTTGTTACAGACGGGTTAAAGCCTAAAGGTAGTCTGATTCAGTGGTACAAGAGGAAGAGTTGAGGCGGTCGGGCTAAATGAGCATTGTTTAAAAGGCCACATCGCAGGTCCGTCTGAAGTGATCTGTTGTTTGCAAGGGGGCTAAATGGGGGACTGTGTAAGGTGCCCGGTCTACTCATTGGGAGTATAAGGGAGTAAAGCGGGAGGGTTACAGACGGAATAAATGGGAGACTGATTAAGGATGTCTGCTACTACGGGGTTACGGCGACCTGGTTAAAATGACGTGGTTACAGACGGGCTGAACTGGGGTCGGATTATGATGATGGGGCCAGATGGGTGGAGGGTAGATGTCTGGGTGATATGTTCTGCATACATACGCGCCCCTGCACACTTACCTCTGGATAGCAGTCCTTGGCCAGCACCTGTAGCATGGCAGTCTTCCCACAATGCACGTCCCCCACGAGGACCAGCTTACACCTCACCACGGCGGGGGCCTGGGGGCTGCGCCTTTCCTTCATACTCGGGATCTGCTAAGGGCTGGGCCCCTTGTGCTCAGCTTTACCAGCAAGATGCTGTATGCCATCAGTCCCATCAGCCTCAGGGTCAACAGGACAAACCATGGCCGACTGGTAGGAGCTCCCCGGAGGAGCTCCGAGCACTTGGGATCCCTCAAGTGGAATATCCCTGTTAGTGGCAGTCTTGGAAAAGAACAGATCCTATAAAAGTAACCGGAATCAATCTCACAGCATTTGAAGTTACTTGGGTAAGGATTGGGCAGTAATCGACGCTCACCTGGATATATCAATCAGAATGGACGACTAACTGGCCACCTTCACCGAAGCTGAGAGATTGGGGTCGATTCGGGATAACTCTTCACAGCCCACCTTCGTCCTCACAAACTCAGCCTCTACTCCCCGGTCGAGGTAATAGGCTACCCCAGCGAGATTGGAGCGGACCTCTGCTGCCACAAGACGGGGCACGACCTTTGGAATGACTGGAACAACAGGAGCAAAACCCCGACCCAGTGATATGGCGGAAGACACAGAACGGGGCTGCAGCCGACCTACGCTGTGGCGGAGGTAGGACCAGTCTATCCCTGGACGTGCCGGCAGACAAGGCTAGGCGTGGTGGGAACTAGCCCCTGCTGACCTCGTACTGGGTAGGGGATTGATTGCGGCGTGGCAGTGGTGCGGTTTGCTGGTTCGCCCGCACCACTGCAGTGGCTCCGCCGGGCATCGAGAGCTCCTCGCTCCTGGTCTCCAAGTCGGGCGAGGAGGCGGGCCCCTGAATGTAGCTGCCGGCTGCCCCCAAGCGAGTCAGGTGCCCCAGGCGGCAGTGCGACCATCCTGCCCATATCGCAGCTCAGATCCAGAGTCACGGGGGTCGGACAGACCGTGGGACAATCGCTGGATTCATCGGAGAAAGCCGCTGCTAGCCCCGCCCCCCCGGTTCGGGCCCATAACAACGCTGAGAGTGCAGAGATGTCCGATCTCCCTCTCTCTTTGTATTAAAATTTGGTGCTCAAGAATTTGCACGCAGAGAAACGAACAATTGGCCAAACAGCACATAACCAGCAAAGGGGGGCCCTGACCTAGCCTGCAGCCAGATCTTATCGATTAGACAACGACTACAGTGGTAACATCGTGGACACCTTATGGCCACTTGTACATAGTGTATTCTCTCTTCTGCTGTTTATAGCTTTATGCTAGCATTGCTGGCAACATCGTTTGGTCACAGATTGGCAAAATGACTGACCACAACAACAAGAGTGAATGGCCCTCCCCTGGTCACTATAATCAGTGGCTCTCTGAGGGGTGTCCAGACTACGCCACTGGAGCAGCGCACCGAGGGCCGCCCGGCTGCTGGTGCTTGGGCTCTGCTGCCTCTCAGGCTTGCCCTCGCGCCCGGGGGCTGCTGAGGCTGGAAAGACTGGGGGCAGCACGGGCTCTATGGGGGCCGCGGGGAGCTGTGCAGCGGTCAGTCAGCCCTGGCTGTGGATGCCCGGCTCTGGAGGGGGCTGTGCACGCGCTGCTGCTGTCCCGGCTCAGGCGCTGGTGGTGCTCGCGCTGCTGCGGTGCCTGGGCTGCGTGCTCTGCTGCTGTTTGGCGGGCTCTCCTGGGGGTGGGGGCTCTGCTGACCTGCACGACTTTGCCGCGCTTCGCGGTGCCTTGGACGGGTGAAATCCCGACTCCCTGCCAAGTCTCACGCTTCCCGCGTGAGACGCGATCGGCCCGGTCGGGTCTTGTAGAGCGGATGGCCCCCCTGGTCTACAGGACCCACTCGGGGGGGAACCACCGACCTCAGGGCTATCCAGGGGGAGGGAAGGCCCAAGGACCCAGCGCCGCCTCAGTCACGCGGGCGGGGGCTTCGTTTGCAGCCTGCTGGACCCGACCGCTAAAGGATTCCAGCGGGAGGGGCTGGAGCGCTCTCGCAGCGCGGAGCTGCAGGCAGGCAGAGAGACACAGAGCGGTGCGAGTCAGCGGGAAGGGGCGGCTCGCACCGCGGGGGATATCAAAAATACCTTGGCACTTGCAGGCAGGCTGGCAACCCCAAAACCAAGGGGGGAAACAAACGTTGCGGGCCCCGAGCCCGATGATTGTCTCGGTGGCGGCTTTTCTCCGGGGACAGATGCGACACGGGGCAGGAGAGACGCAGAAGTGCCGGCAATGCCGGACCAGACACGGGGGCGTTCCCGGCGTCCCGTGACGTCGGCAAAAGCCAAAGAATGTCGGGAACGCCCCCGTGTCTGGTCCGGCATTGACGGACAGGCCCCTCGTCCAATGGCAAGGCTCCGTTTACGGAGCCAGCCAATCAAGGACGAGGGCCGAACCAAAGCACCCTACGGTTCTCAACAGGATTTCGCCTGCGCCGAAAAGCTGCGCAGAGCGCAGCTTCCGCTAGGCGAAACCTAAAAACGGCGGTCAGCAAGAGCCGAGCCGCAACTGAAGTGAGAACGCAGCCAGGGCAAGTCCGCGGAGCGATCTCTGCCGAGAATTCACGCACAACTGTACCCCCACAACAGCCTGTGTACCCCGGTGCAATTTGCAGGTCCGGTGACAGCGGATAATAGCTAATACAGGGCACTGTGGAGCGGAGACCCAGAGAGAAGCGTCTCACTCCATTCGTGCCGAAGCCACGCCCCCTGCAAATATTGTCAAACCTTTATTTTCAAAAACGATTGAATGGATTTACACCAAATCTCAAAAAGCACAATCTGTGGACCTTTATCTAGCTTCCTGCCAAACTTGTAATTATGTTAACAGGTTTGACTGTATCCCTGCCTAAAGAATTCTATGAAAAATGCATCGGGAACTTCGCTTTTGTGACTCCCATTTTTTTCTCATCCCCACTTTACAAATTAGCCCAGCTGGTTAATTTCCCCACTCATAAAGCTGGACATGTATTAGATCTCATCTGCTCTAATATGCAGGAGCTGAGGGTTGATAAGCCAATGTGACTGATCTGGACGGAACATTGTTTGGTACCGTTCCTGTTTAGTGTCGGGCCCAAACTGACGGCTAATACAAAATCTAGGGAAATCATGAGTAACTGGAGCAGGGTCACCACCGATACCCTGAGGCCAGTTCTTGATGGATCGAGGCCACAACTTTCTGACAATCCAGATGGAGGTGCCACCTGCTTCAATGCGTGACTGACGGCGGCGCTGACAAGATTGCCACTTTGAGATCTGTTACCTCCGCCAGATCAGCCCTGTAGTTCTCTGAGGCGTTCAGATTGGAAAAAACAGCTGTAAAAGGCTGGCGTGCGAGTGCAGAAAATGTAACCTCCCCAACGCAAAAAGGGCATATAAAGAGGCCCTGAAGACATCCCATAAACCGCAAAAATGTAAGAGAAGGGAATATCTGGGTGACTTATCACCAGCTCAGAGAACTCCACGAAAAAAGTTTTTAGGATAGTGAAATCCTTCACGAAAACCACAGTGCCAGTGCTTCCACACCTCCCAGGCCCTATGCGCAAGCCTCTCCGATTTCTTTGAAGAGAAGGTAATACAGCTGTACTCCTCCTTTACTCCTGTAATAGAGTCCAGAGAAAGCCAGGACTGTTATGTTCCCCAGACTTATCAGCAGGTATTCACTGACTTCCTCCAGATTCCGGCCAAGGGGACCTTGGCTGAACTTAGGAAGTGGAAATCAGGATCCCTGCCTGACGGACTGGTTCAGCTTATTGGCCAAGTGGCTTAATGTCATCCTTAATCAAATCTGGAATGTTTCCTTCAGAACGGGAATCTTACCAGCCACTTGGAAGCAAGCCTATTTGTTACTATTGCTGAAGAAATCCAATACTGACCCAGAAGTGTTCAGCAATTTCAGATCAATCTCCCTACTATCTGCACTGGCCATAGTGCTATTGAAATTGGCACATCAACAATTAGCCAACTACGTGGAGGACAATAATCTTTTACAAGACTCTCAATCGGGCTTCCGGTCAGGTTACAGTACTGCGACTGCGTTGGTAGAAGTTGCAGACTCAGTGTCAGATGCTGCCAAAAGATTTAAAATAGCACTAGCATGGCTAAGGAGCTTCCATCCACTGATATTTTTACTGTGTCCCATGCAACCCTGTTGGAAAGATTAAATCACTTAGGAGTACAGGGGGCGGCACTTAAGTGGATTCGTTCCTATCTTAAAGACCGTGGCCAACAAGTTTTTCTCCACCTGTTCGCCTCTTCGACTAAACAACTTATATGTGGAGTGCCCCAGGGCTCTGCCTTAAGCCTATTGCTCTTTAACATCTACCTAGCCCAGCTGGAGGACCTCCTTACCAGGAGGGTGATCAAGGCTGTCTCCTATACGGATGTCACCCAGCTGGAGTTCTCCTTCGTTGATTATTCTGCAGCAGCATTTGATTACTTTAAGGACTGCCTGAAGGACATTGCGGGTTGGATGAATGAAAATTGCTTTAAACGTAATGCCTATAAGACTGAGGTCTTATATTTTAATTGAGCATCACTTCCCTGCTGTGCCTTCAGTGATCGAGGGAGCTGGGTTCTCCCCCTCTCCTAGGAATCGGTTAAAAACCTTGGAGTCAGATGGGAGAAGGACATTACCCTCACAGCACAAGTCACGCAAATATTGGCAGCTTGCTTCGGAAAAATTAGACCTATCAGGAAATTTCTAGGCTTCCTGCCTGAAGAGAGCCGCAGGATCACGGTTTGTGCTTTGGTTACCTCTCAACTTGATTATGCCAACTGTCTCTATCTGGGCTACCTTATCCCCCCCCCCCCCTTAAACAGCTCCACTGGCTCCCACTTTCCGCAAGAATTGATTTCAAGGACTTTACCATCGCCTTTTGTGCCATTAAGGGCAGAGGCCCCAGTTACCTCAGACGGAGGCTGAGCCTCTACCGTCAAGAGCGGACCTTAAGATCTAATCATCATTGCCTCCTTAATGTCCCTCGCTTTGCAAAAGTGAGACAGGGGGGCAGGTCCTTCACAGTTAGGGCCGCCAAACCATGGAACACTATGCCGTATCATCTATGCATTCTGATTTCGGAGCACGAGTTCAGAAAGGCAATAAAAACCTGGCTCTTTAAGCAAGGGGATTAGCAGCGATAACCTATATTTCTCTGGTCCGCTTTTACAAGCGCTAGGCCACTTCAGCAGAGGAAGCCGCACGCTTTATAAATAGCCTGGGATTTGATTTGATTTGAATCAACCCAAAACTTTCCAGGAAGGAGGTCTTTTTTTATTTTAGGGTTCAGAGGTGGGTAGTAGGGTTCAAGGGTTTTTCAAGGGTTCAGTAGGGGTGTGTAATTTTAATTTATTTATATATATATATATATATATATTTATTCTTGGCAGCTGTTGAAAAAACGTGGCTAGGGGTATACTAAAAACTCACCCCTCTCTAAACAAAAGAACCATCAGTAATTGCGAATTGTACCCTGATATACTCACAAATAGACCAAGAGTCTACAGCTGCAGGATATCATTGGGATAGGAACAATCACTGACTATTAAATCGCTCTAACATGGAGGAAAGAAGAGCCAAACGAGCGACTAAGGCAGAAAGCATCTTCCAAAGAGGCACGACACCAGTGAAAAGAGATGAAGCAGGAAAATCAGTGCAACCGGCAATCACCACAAGTAAACAGCTTTTCATACAGCTTGAAAAGCTAATGCGAAAAGAAATATCGAGAGAGTGGGAAATTATCACTCTAGAAAAATACGTGGAGTGTAAAATGGTACCGAGAGGGCTCCGAATATTCACGCTACCCAACCATCCTGACACCAATCTGGAAATGCTTGAATCCTGGCTAGATACGAGAAAACGAGGCTTTAGTAAGAGCATGACATGCAAGGCATGTAAGATAGGCCGAAATACCAAAAACCTGAAGGACCCACAAGGTAAAAACTTTGAAATCAGAATGAGCATCACATGTGAATCATCCTTTGTCGTCTATATGCTGCAATGTTTCTGTGGCAAAGCCTACATTAGCAGCACTAAGTGTCCCCTCAAAATATGAATACTACAGCACATACGTGCAATTCAGAATGGGGACTCTTCCTATGCAATTGCAAAACATATGGCCAGTCATCAGGCAAAAACATGGTTAGATGTAAGATATTTTGGACTGGCGACCATTCAACAACACGAAAGAGGGGGGAATCGTACACAAAAATTGAGACGACTTGAATCAAAACTAATCATAAGGTTCAGAACCAAACAGCCGACTGGTCTGAATTGGGATGAAGAATTGTATGTACATTTATGACACTGGACACATTGACATTAAGACTGCCATACACTGCCTTGAAAGATGAATCTTGCAAATAATCAGTAATGCCGTTGACTGACAGAATCCAATGATAAACCCAGAATGTTGATATTTTGGAACAATAGTAACCTTATGATCAACTTTACAATGAGGGTGGTGATACACAGTGGGGACCCTGGACACTCAGCCCGATACTGCAAATGACACTTAGTCTCAAGTTACACACACGATCAGACATCAGGTACACTGATTTATGATCAAACACGTTCGTGTAAAACACAAATGAAAGAAATCGCTTGTTTCCTATAATCATTGGAACGCTTTCAGAGTTGTAACATATCCTCACCCCGCTGACACACACCACCCCCAATGTTCAAAGCACGATAGATGAACTAAGTTGTAATAATTTAAAACTACACGGTCCAGCATGCTCCAGGCACTACATGGGCGTGCAAGGGTATAAATATAGAAATCGAAAAGGGACAATTGACAAACACTGCCGTGAACAGGAACTACGGTTCGAAACGCGTAGGAGTTTTGTGTCACGTTTGGAATAAAATAACTGCTTGAAACCAAGAAGTGTGCCGCAACTTCATTTTTTGTATGGAATATATATATATATATATATATATATATATATATATATATATATATATATATATATATATATATATATATATATATATATATATACCACGTGACTCCTCCGAATCTCTCGGCGTCTCAAGCTAGCACGCCTGCAAACAGAAGGAAGACGGACCACGGTAATTCAGCATCTGAAAGATTTTATTCGGTACACAGAAAGCAGCATATATATCTATATATCTATATGACAATACTTTGAAGATCATGGAGAGCTTCCACTCCAGAGCATCTTTGTAATAATAATAATACAGAAACTTGTTGAGCGCGAACAGCTACCTCTGGAGAGGTGTCCCGGCGCTGGCGAGTCCTACAGCAAGAGTGGGTAGTCAGGAGGGAGAACAGGATTATTGCATAAAAAGCCAAGTTTTTAGGAGTTTCCTAAAGCTGGCTTCTGACGTGGCGGATTGGATGGCAAGGGGCAGAGTATTCCAAAGTTTCGCCGTGCCGGCCGAGAAGGACCTGCCTCCAAGTCTAGCTTTCCTCACGCGCGGTACAGTTAGCTTGAGCAGGGAGTTTGAGCGCAGCTCTCGTTTTTGGTGGTAGCAGGGGAGTCGGAGTTTTAAATAATTGGGACACGTGCCTTTTAGCGCTCTGAAAGCCAGGGTAAGCACTTTGAACTTAATTCTGCTTGCCACTGGCAGCCAATGTAGCTCGTGCAGATGCGGAGAGATATGCTGCCTAAAAGGGACACGTTTTATCAATCTCGCAGCCGCATTCTGCACGATCTGTAAGCGTTGTACCGCATATTTAGGTAGACCAAGATAGAGGCCATTCGAATAATCGAGTCGAGATGTGATTGTTGCGTGAACAACCGTTTTTCGACACTCGACTGGTAGCAGAGGCAGAAATTTCCGCACATTTTTGAGTTTATGCAGGCAGCCAGCGGTGAGCTGTTGTATATGCGGTAAGAAAGACAAGTTCTCATCCCATTTTACTCCTAGATTTTTTGCATGGGTTCCGGGAGATGGGGCAGGGCCCATTTCCGTTGGCCACCACGGATCCGGAGGGGGATGTTTGAGATTTCCGAAGAATAGCACCTCCGTTTTGCTCGCATTCATTTTGAGCTCATTAGTGTTCATCCATTTGGCCACGTCTTGAAGACAGGCCCTGATTTTGCTGAAGGCTGCCTCGGACGTGTCTGTATATGGGAAGACTAATTGAGTGTCGTCCGCATAGGATATTGCCTTGACCCCCCTTTGTACCCCTGCCCGTACCACATCTTCAACAAAGCCAGCACCTCCATCGCCCCCGAACTCTGCCACACCATCAACTACTCTAACATCTCCGCCACCTGCAAGGGGGGCTTCATAGTCGCCCTTGGGTTCACGGATGCATGGCGGTACCGACACCCTGCTGTGCTGTACAACACTACACTTTTCAGTCAGGAGTACATAATAGCCTCTCCCATATAGATTATTTCTTAACCTCAGCACACAGCCTTCCCAACTGGGTATTTCTGACTATTCACCAATCTCCTTGACTTATAAGACTCACTGTCGGACAAGGCAACGCATGTACCCCATACGCCCTGGATACTTACATGTCCCTAGGATATTGAAAGACATTACTGCGGCAACGCAACACTACTTTCAAGAAAATACAGGGTCGATGCAATCCCCTAACACTCTGTGGGAAGCCTATAAAACGGTTATATGGGGACAAGCTATTGCAGGATGAGAGATCGGGTAGTGCATTGGAAGGAGTAGTAGAAGACGTTTGAGATGAGTCTGAAGGTTGGGCTAGAAGATATATTGAGCGAAGCATAGGCTGAGGAATAGGGTAGTGCGTTGGAAATGCTAAATTAGAAGAAAGTGATAAATGTATAGATCCTTAATTACATTGAAAGTATATAGATACATAAAGGAGGTAAGTATATGTAGATTAAAGATATTGATAGAGGCTCAGGATGAGAAATAGGGTAGTACATTGGATATGCTTTTTCAGGAGAAAAGTAACAGACACACAGATCCAAGTACATGGAAGGTATATAGATGCACAATGGAAGTATGTACATGTAGACCAAAGATGATTTTTATTTATTTATTATTAATATTTTTTCTCTCAACAACATAATTATTTTATATGTTTATAAAAAGTAATACACAAAGATAGGTACATATCTATAGTGAAAAAAATGCTTGTATGCAGAGGGATATGCTGTAAATTTCTGTTTGCGTGTGGTGCTTATGTGGGGAAGAGCTAAATCTTGAGAAGTTTTCTGAAGATAAGGTGGTTGTCGGTGGACCTTATGTTGGGGGGTAAAGAGTTCCATAGTTTGGCTGCTTGAACAGAGAAGGATGTTCCACCCATGGTTTTTTTTCTTGTATGGTGGGATTTTGAGGCGAGATGCTCCTTTAGAGCTGAGGTTCCTTTGTTGAATGTGTTTGGTGATTTTATTCCTGATGAAGAGCGGTCCCATTCCATGTATTGCTTTGTGGGTGATACAAAGCAGCTTGAACCTGGATCTTCTGGCAACCGGTAACCAATGCAGGGCTTTCAAGACAGGGGAGATGTGGTCTCGCGGTTTGATATGCAAGAGTAGTCTGGCAGCCGAGTTCTGAATCCGTTGTAGTCTTTTCATGGTCGTTAAAGGTGATCCGTGGTAGAGGCTATTGGCGTAATCGAGTTTGGACAGAACAAGGGAGATGGTAGCTTGGACCTTGTGTGGAAATCCCAAATGAGGGAAAATTCGTTGCAGTGTTTTTATAATAGTAAAGCTTGATCTTGCTAGTTTATCCATTTGGGCATTCATCGACAGCTTCGAGTCCATGGTCATTCCGAGGTTTCTTACTTCCTTCAATACTTTAGGCAGTGATCCCAGTTTATCAGGCCATGCGGCAAGCGGGTTGTAATGTTTCCAATCGCCACACTTGAGTATTTCAGTTTTTGAAGCATTCAATTTGAGATGGCTCCAGGTCAACCACTGATCCACGGCTCTGAGACAGCTGAAAATTGGTGATTTTCCAATGTCTTTGGGGCATTCCAGTTGAAGGAGTATTTGCGTGTCATCTGCATAGTTATAGCATGTGAGGTGAAATGTATTGATCAGTACTGGTAATGACTTCATGTAGATGTTGAAAAGCATGGGCGAGATGATAGAATCTTGAGGGACACCTGCTTTTGTGGCGTATGGTTTGGACGAGAAAGGTGGGGTATGGATTACATTAGGTCTGTTTCGAAGGTAGTCTAAAGCAGTTCCCTCTATGCCGGCTTCATAGAATCTTTGTTTCAGAGTGTCATGGTCAACCGTGTCAAAGGCAGCTGAGAGGTCCAAGAGGAGTAGCGCAGCAACCCCGTTGCGGTTAACTGTATTCTTAAGGTCTTCCCAGATGGCAAGGAGGGCAGATTCAGTGCCTCTTCCCGGACTGAATCCTGTTTGGAAGTCTGAAAGTATGTCATTCGCTTCAATTAATTGTGACATCTGGGCGAACGCTGCTCTTTCTATCAGGAACGGTCCATTTGTAATGGGCCTGTAGTTGTCAGGGTTCAGTGGGTCCAAGTTTGTTTTCTTCATTAAAGGGTGTATGTATGACTTTTTGAATTCTTCCTGAAATATTCCAGTAGTTAAGGAATCGTTGATGATTCTTCTTACTGGAGTGGCAGCAGAGGTTGTTAAAAGAAGTGTCTTGAAAGTTTGTGGCGGACAGGGGGCAGAAGGGCTGCCGGCAGGCCTGCTTGCTTTGACCAGGTCCATAAATTCATTGTGTGAGATGTGTCAGAAGGAACGGAGAGGCTTGATTAGAGCAGTCTTGGATTGTTGTTTTGTACAAGGGTTAGTGCCGGTGCTTTATTTCTGTTTTAAGTACGATTCCAATGTGTCTGCATTGTGTGATGATTTGCCAGTTTGTCTGTGAATATGGTACGCATGCTATACATCCGGGAACCTGCAGTTATCCTTTCCCTTGACGGGCGAATGGCGTTCGATATGGTAAAATGGCCTTACCTGTTTGCGGTCCTTTGGCATTTGGGTTTTGGCCCAAAATTCTGTGCATGGGTCAGTCTGCTCTACTCCCATCCCCTAGCACATGTGGCGGCCAACGATCACATTTCGAGGGATTTTCCACTCTCACGCGGAACTCGCCAGGGCTGTCCCCTGTCCCCATTGCTATTTGCGCTCGTCCTAGAGCCATTAGCGGCGTGGATCAGATGGGAACCAATGATTCAGGGACTTAAGTGGACGATGAACTTAGAAGCAGATGATGTGCTGTTATACTTGACATCCCCAAGGCAATCTATTTTAGTGCTCCTAAATATTTGCGAAAATTTCGTCCGGGTGTCGGGCTACACCATTAATTGGTCAAAATCGATGTTCTGCATGGCCCACCCCCTTTGCTCCCCGAGAACTGCCCATTGCTGGTTACTGAGTGTGCGTTTAAGTATTTAGGCATTTATGTGACACGTAAGCCTGAGCAACTCACTCAGAAAAATCTGGTGGCCCCATTGGAACGTTTCATACGGGACATATCACACTGGCGCAACTTGGCATTGACGCTGCTTGGAAAGGCAGCGCTCTTTAAAATGATTTCACTTCCTCGGTTCCTATATGTCTTAGAGAACACCCCTTATGCCGTGCCACCGGGATACTTCAAAACGATAGCTGCAGCAGTTTCCTGCCTACTCTGGGGGAGCAAACCAGCACTCATAGCGCAAACTAAGCTGGCGAGGACCTGGTATGATGGTGGTACAGCCCTCCCAAATACACAACTGTACTACTGGGCATCCCAATTAAAAGTAATTAATCAATGGCTGCATTCACCCCAGACTGACCCAGCATTTCAGGCAGATAGGCAGGGGCTGGGGGGGGGGGGAGGGGTGCAGACATCTTGTCAGCACTGTATAATAAGAGTAAACCTACCTCCCTCATTGGGCCGACAGCGCACATGGTACACATATGGTATACAGCACATAAGAGATTGAAATGCAGTGGAGTTATCTCCCAGATGACACCACTCTGGACCTCGCAACAACTGGGGCGGCTTAAGAACAGTAAGGGGTTTCAAGCATGGGACATGATGGGTATTTCCACGGCGGGAGACCTATGGAAAAAGGGGGAGGTGGTCCTGGTGGAATATCTGAAGGCCCACTACGAACTAGCACCCTCAGAGGTATTTAGATATATGCAAATGAAGCATGTATTACAATCGGTCATTACATCAGGCACCAGTATTCCCGAGGCCACTCCCCTGGAGGATAGTTTGTTAACGGAACACATGCATAAAAAGTCCACATCCCTCACTTACCGTAAACTGATTAATAACTTGCCTGACCCAACAATGCACTTAGGCATAAATGGTCCATAGATTCTGGTAATCTCGACGATTCGGACTGGCAGACGGCACTGTCTTCCCCACAGGAAGTAGCCATATCTTCACGGCTGAGGTTAGTTCAACTAAAGATACTTCACCGTACATACTACACTATATTGACCCTCCATAAAATAGGGATGGCCTCACACCAGTTCTGTCTGAGAGAGTGCGGAGAAGAAGGCAATTTTTATCATTCCATATGGCAGTGCCCACAGGTTGCATGTTACTGGGTCCAGGTTATGAGAACGATGTCACAAACTGTGGAGGTGTCACTGGTGCCGGAGCCAAAACAATGTCTCTTAAATATATTCGGAACCAAATGACCTCTCTCATCCAGCACAGGACTGGGCGACACTGGGGATGATGTTTGCGAAACGTAATGTGGCCAGAAAGCGGGGATCAAGGAAACCACTGACGCTGTGAGTGGTGCAAAGATATGGACGAAGCCATGGTGGCAAAAAATGTGGCATACATACACCGGGGCTGCCCTCGGAAATGGGACAGTGTTTGGAGCATGGAATAAATTCAGAGGCTACATATGTGAACCACCTCCGCCAGAGATGGCAGACTATTCAGAATGAGGGGAGCAAGGGGGAAAGAGGTACTTAGAAAGTCAAGAAATATGTCAATGTCACAATATGTATTGCTAATGTATGCAGTAGCGCCAAAGTTTACTTCAATGAATGGTAATCATTGTATGTATCCTGTGATTATGCATTGCCCTGAACTTTTCTCAATAAAAAGTAAAAAACATTATATATATATATATATATATATATATATATATATATATACATACACACATATATATATATATATACATACACACACATATATATATACCTATATATATATATATACATACACACACATATATATATACCTATATATATATATATACATACACACACATATATATATACCTATATTGGTACGGCACGCATAGTAAAGCATGCTTTGTAAAACGAACTGATTCCATTCACTAGGAAATGTTCCACTATGTTTCGGTATAAGAGCAAATAGCTTCACTTTTACCATGTAGCTCTTGAATAACTTCTTAATCTTGTAAAGGCCTCTGTTACTGCACACATGACTCTTTTTATGTCATCGATTCTGTATAACTAGCATTTCCCCATGGTTTCAAGTTCCAGTAAACCAATGAAGCTAGCTCTTTGAAGGCTATTGAGTTGCCAATTCATCTTTCATTAAAACTACAGAAACATTATTGGTGATTTATTGGTAAGGGAACAATGCTTAGCAGAAATTATACTCAAACTGTCTGAGTACAGGTCCAATTTGACATATATCAAGGCATCAGGTTTCGATCCGCTCGATATATAATGCAAACTGCAAATTCATTGATGTTTGGTATATGAATTCACATATTATCTCCTAGGGAGATCCAAGCACACCTTGTGTGGCGTCCCCCCAAGGCTCATCCCTCAGTCTAACCCTCTTAAGCATCTACAAGACACCGCTAGCAGACATTGTCAAGACCCACAACATCAACATTATTTCCTACACCGATGACACCCAGCTTGTCCTCTCGCTCTTAGCAGACCCTCAAAACTACAAAGTCCAACTTCCACAACTGTATAAAGAATGTCTCAGCCTGGATGAAGGACAACTACCTGAAGCTCAACACGGACAAAACTGAAGTGCTGATATTCAGCAGCCACTCCTCCCTCTGGAATGACTCCCGGTGGCCATCAGATCTCCGAAAGACCACACCTGCAACCTCTGCATCATCTTGAACAGCAAACTCTCCATGAAAAGACAGGTCAACGCCATCTCCTCAGCCTACTTCTAAACTCTCCGCATAATCTGCAGAATCTTAAAATAGCTCTCCAATAGCACCAGAAAAACAGTAATGCAGACACTCATCACCAGTCTCCTGGAGTATGGTAATGCACTCTACGCAGGCACCACCAACAAACGCATGAGAAGACTCCAGACGATCCAGAACGCAATGGCCAGACTGATCCTCAACCTGCCCAAAAGGACCCACATCACCCGGCACCCGAGAGACCTCTAATGGCTCCCCATTCAGGAAAGAGGCCAATTGTTACTGCTGACCCACACCTACAAAGCCCTCCATGACCAAGGACCTGCATACCTGAACCACCGCCTGAACTTCAACCAATCATCAGAAACCTCCGCTCTACTCATCTCGCCCATGCATAGATACTGTGCATTTGCTGCTGCTGCACCGGAGGACGCTTCTTCTCCCACCTTGTTACCAAGTCCTGGAACGCCCGCATCCTCCACCTCCGAACTTCGCCCTCACTGACCGACTTCAGGAAGGAACTCAAGACCTGGCTTTTTGACTGAAACCAGCAGCCTATCTCCTGGATACCCTCATGGGTGAACAGCTGCGCTATACAAGTATTGCATGATTGATTGATTGATTGATTGATAGGGATACAATAGATAAATCTTAGACCAAAGGTGATTGAATTTTGAAATTTACAGTTTGGGCTACAAGAGACAAATTCATGGATCTAAGGCGATTGAATTTTACAATTTAAATTGTATACCAACTGAAAAAATCAGGATTGCAAAATTCAGTCACCTGTTGGTCCATTAATTTACCTTTGTAGCCCTTTGAAATTATTTTTAGCACTGCAAGAGCAAAATTCAGCAATCAAAGTCATTGCCATGCAGGAGAAAGCTTAGTTTTAAGGTTTTTATTTCTTGGTTCAGGGTATCTTCAGTATTTAGCGAGTCTTCCTCATCGTTGACCATGGGCCTGTTTTAGATAAGAAGGAAGACCAGTATAAAAGACTTAGAGTTATGCAATCTATTTTGAATTTAACCGTGGTTTCCGGAGGAAGCCAGTGTAGGTCCCTTAAAATGGAAGTGGTGTGTTATGATTTCTTTACTCTGGTGACTAAAAAGGCTGCTGCATGGAGGACTGCCCTGAAGGGAGCCATAGAGAATGCTGCATGATCTTTAAACACTGTATAGCTCCAGCCAGATGACCTTGCACTAAAACCTGCATTGCTGACCTGAAATCTGGTAGGGAATGAAACATTTCAGATTTATCAGCAAGTTAAGTGGAAAGGAGGAAGTTCTTGTTTGAACAGGTCTTCAAATGTATTCAAATTTTGTTCAGTGATGAAACAAATAGGTTTGGCATATGGAGTGAGTCCTGCTGAGCTCACCGACTCAAGGGAGAGTCATTAACTCTAAAAAAAAATAAGGCATCTGTTCTAGTCAGATTCAGTTTTAGGAAGATTTGGTCATCCAGTTAGTTCATTTACAGAGAAATTCTTGTAGGTTGGGTTAGCTCTCTAAATTGCAGACTCTGGTATAATGGAGTATCATCAGTGAACTGATAAAGTGAGATGATTTAGTACTGTAGTTTAGCATTTAGGGGATTGTGTATATATTTAATAGAAACTGTGAAATACTTGAGGTTTGTGGAAAATCGCGTTTTAAAAGAAGTGTAGGGGATTTAGAGTGGGTTGTTTTCATACGCTGGTCTTGCAGAGAAGAAGAATTGGGACAATGTTCGGCTTAAAACACGTTCTATATCATAAAGTGTGTAGTAGTGAGTTATGATTGATTGTGTCGGACACTGCTTGGAAGTGTAGTAGTAGTAATGAAGCTTTATTTCGATATAAAAACATATCTTAAAAGCACAAACATAAAAGCAACAGTAAAAACAGCAATAAAAACAACACAGCTTGGGATCCTTTGACTCAATGGGATTCAAACAACAAGATGTTGCCCTTCCCTTTAAATCTCAAATTTACAGAATTCATTACATTAGTATTTCCCACAGTGCAATAGGTTGTAATTACATGGTCCCTTTTTAGACACAGCATATTGAGCTGTTTAAAGGAGCTACTATACATTTAAAAACTTTAAGACAAAGATAAAACATTTTCATTTAACCTTTTTGCTCTAATCGACCAAGCCCAACTTAGATATTTAGCCAGGCCGCTAGCACATAAAATGCTAGGAGTCGATACGAGGATGCGCAATGTCACAACAAAATCTCTAGTGCCCAGTACTTTGCACAGTGGTTTAAGCCAATAGCCCCTGGGAACCCTATATGCGGGGCAAGCAAACAAGAAGTGTGCCATGGACTCCCTTCCTGAAGTGCAGCAAGGACAGGAAGAGGATGTTTGTGGTTGGGTTTTCCAGCGTGCAGTGAATTCTCTGATCGGCAAGGTACCAATCCTAAATTTAAAATACAGTGCCCTGACTAGGGGTTTACAAATCATATCTAGGTATGGCTCAGCAAACATAACGTCCTTTATCAGTAGGAACCTGTTCGTCACACTTCCCAGCTTGGGGTCACTGTTGCGTTTGCTTAGGACCCAGTTCCAACAGAGGTTCTTTATTACCGCCTTCGGGGGAGCTGATCTATTCCCCAAGACTCGTGAAGGCCCAGATCAAGCAATAGGGACTTCACATCTCGGAGCCATTTTATTCTTTGCTAACCCGTAATAGACATCACCTCAGCCAGGCCTTCTGCGTATTTGGCCAATTCTGGGACCCTCCCCAACCGGGTCCACAATAAAAGCGGGCGAAGCTTTGCCAGGTCACTAATAGCATGGCACCCGAGATCCAACAGAAGGGGCACCATAGGCGTGCTCTGCGGGAGTGCCATTAGTTCCCTTAGGAATCTGTTTTCAGATTTGGCCAAACACTCTATATTGCCAGAGCCCCAAAGTTCCGCACCATAAAGGGCCGCGCTTGCAACCCTAGCCCGGTATATATCAATTACTGGACCAATGGGTCTAATAGAGGCAGAGTGCTGTTCCTTCAGCAGAGTCCCAGTAACCCTCTTATGGCCCAGTAGCAGTTTCTGGACGTGGGAAGTCCACTTCATGGTATTCGAGAGCCGGATACCAAGATAGTCGAACTCCATGACCCTCTCCAGGGGCTCAGAGTGTAAGATAGCGGGCCTACCCAATTTTTTTGGCGGGTTCAGAAACCGGTATTTGGTCTTGCTTGCGTTTATCACAAGTCCCCTTGAAGCACAAAAGATCTGAAAGCTATCAAGGAGGTTCTGGAGCCCGACTGGGGATTTAGAAAGAAGAGTATCGTCGGCGAACAGGAGTGTTGGAATACGCTCGCCCGCCAAGGACGGTGCGTCAGACTGGGTGTTCCTTAAGTGCTCCACCACTCCGTTCGCGTAAAGTGAAAAAAGAGTGGGGGCAAGGACACATCCCTGGCGGATGCCCATGTCCACCTGGATTCTTCTAGTCTTTTGTCCTTGGGTGCCCCACCTCACTTGGGCAAAATTGCCATCATGTAGCCGTACCAGCAATGACAAGATGTAACCTGGGATTCCCATGTCATAAAACACTCCCCAGAGGCGATCGCGGGGCACCAAGTCGAAAGCCGTCTTGAGGTCTATAAACGCCAAATAGAGGGTACCCTTCCCCACTAGAACCATTTTACAATAAATGAGCTGTTGGATCTAGCCCTGATCTCTTGACTGGGTGAGAGTATTCTGTTTAATTCAGAGACTCTGTCCCTCACCACCCCTTGTTGTAAATATTTTTGTCCACCCTAAGCGTGGAAGGGTATACTCAGATGTGAGTCCCTTGCTCATTGCACCATCAGGATTCAAGCAAGCCGGGCCGAAGACGGCTGAAATGCCAGAAACCGGTCCCCGGTAGCTTGTTTCCTTCCCAGTGTAAGAATTGGCTTTTGTAGTTTGGTTTGCCCTGTTCCCATCATGCACTGGGACAGGAACAGACTAATTTGCATACAGCCAGGTTCTGAAACTGGGATGGTGCAGTGAGCTAAAAAACGGTGTTGGATCTAGCCCTGATCTCTTGACTGGGTGAGAGTATTCTGTTTAATTCAGAGACTCTGTCCCTCACCACCCCTTGTTGTAAATATTTTTGTCCACCCTAAGCGTGGAAGGGTATACTCAGATGTGAGTCCCTTGCTCATTGCACCATCAGGATTCAAGCAAGCCGGGCCGAAGACGGCTGAAATGCCAGAAACCGGTCCCCGGTAGCTTGTTTCCTTCCCAGTGTAAGAATTGGCTTTTGTAGTTTGGTTTGCCCTGTTCCCATCATGCACTGGGACAGGAACAGACTAATTTGCATACAGCCAGGTTCTGAAACTGGGATGGTGCAGTGAGCTAAAAAACGGTGTTGGATCTAGCCCTGATCTCTTGACTGGGTGAGAGTATTCTGTTTAATTCAGAGACTCTGTCCCTCACCACCCCTTGTTGTAAATATTTTTGTCCACCCTAAGCGTGGAAGGGTATACTCAGATGTGAGTCCCTTGCTCATTGCACCATCAGGATTCAAGCAAGCCGGGCCGAAGACGGCTGAAATGCCAGAAACCGGTCCCCGGTAGCTTGTTTCCTTCCCAGTGTAAGAATTGGCTTTTGTAGTTTGGTTTGCCCTGTTCCCATCATGCACTGGGACAGGAACAGACTAATTTGCATACAGCCAGGTTCTGAAACTGGGATGGTGCAGTGAGCTAAAAAACGGTGTTGGATCTAGCCCTGATCTCTTGACTGGGTGAGAGTATTCTGTTTAATTCAGAGACTCTGTCCCTCACCACCCCTTGTTGTAAATATTTTTGTCCACCCTAAGCGTGGAAGGGTATACTCAGATGTGAGTCCCTTGCTCATTGCACCATCAGGATTCAAGCAAGCCGGGCCGAAGACGGCTGAAATGCCAGAAACCGGTCCCCGGTAGCTTGTTTCCTTCCCAGTGTAAGAATTGGCTTTTGTAGTTTGGTTTGCCCTGTTCCCATCATGCACTGGGACAGGAACAGACTAATTTGCATACAGCCAGGTTCTGAAACTGGGATGGTGCAGTGAGCTAAAAAACGGTGTTGGATCTAGCCCTGATCTCTTGACTGGGTGAGAGTATTCTGTTTAATTCAGAGACTCTGTCCCTCACCACCCCTTGTTGTAAATATTTTTGTCCACCCTAAGCGTGGAAGGGTATACTCAGATGTGAGTCCCTTGCTCATTGCACCATCAGGATTCAAGCAAGCCGGGCCGAAGACGGCTGAAATGCCAGAAACCGGTCCCCGGTAGCTTGTTTCCTTCCCAGTGTAAGAATTGGCTTTTGTAGTTTGGTTTGCCCTGTTCCCATCATGCACTGGGACAGGAACAGACTAATTTGCATACAGCCAGGTTCTGAAACTGGGATGGTGCAGTGAGCTAAAAAACGGTGTTGGATCTAGCCCTGATCTCTTGACTGGGTGAGAGTATTCTGTTTAATTCAGAGACTCTGTCCCTCACCACCCCTTGTTGTAAATATTTTTGTCCACCCTAAGCGTGGAAGGGTATACTCAGATGTGAGTCCCTTGCTCATTGCACCATCAGGATTCAAGCAAGCCGGGCCGAAGACGGCTGAAATGCCAGAAACCGGTCCCCGGTAGCTTGTTTCCTTCCCAGTGTAAGAATTGGCTTTTGTAGTTTGGTTTGCCCTGTTCCCATCATGCACTGGGACAGGAACAGACTAATTTGCATACAGCCAGGTTCTGAAACTGGGATGGTGCAGTGAGCTAAAAAACGGTGTTGGATCTAGCCCTGATCTCTTGACTGGGTGAGAGTATTCTGTTTAATTCAGAGACTCTGTCCCTCACCACCCCTTGTTGTAAATACCCAATTTTTTTGGCGGGTTCAGAAACCGGTATTTGGTCTTGCTTGCGTTTATCACAAGTCCCCTTGAAGCACAAAAGATCTGAAAGCTATCAAGGAGGTTCTGGAGCCCGACTGGGGATTTAGAAAGAAGAGTATCGTCGGCGAACAGGAGTGTTGGAATACGCTCGCCCGCCAAGGACGGTGCGTCAGACTGGGTGTTCCTTAAGTGCTCCACCACTCCGTTCGCGTAAAGTGAAAAAAGAGTGGGGGCAAGGACACATCCCTGGCGGATGCCCATGTCCACCTGGATTCTTCTAGTCTTTTGTCCTTGGGTGCCCCACCTCACTTGGGCAAAATTGCCATCATGTAGCCGTACCAGCAATGACAAGATGTAACCTGGGATTCCCATGTCATAAAACACTCCCCAGAGGCGATCGCGGGGCACCAAGTCGAAAGCCGTCTTGAGGTCTATAAACGCCAAATAGAGGGTACCCTTCCCCACTAGAACCATTTTACAATAAATGAGCTGGAGCCTGAAGGCCTGCTCAATCGTTCCTGTTCCAGATCTAAAGCCCGCTTGGTAATCCGAGAGGATCTTGTTGCCGTCGGCCCATTGCAGGATTCTCATGAGGATCACCTTCCCGACAACGTTTTGTGTTGAGTCGATAAGACTGATTGGACTGTAGTTGGCAAGGTCGCCCTTATCTCCTTTTTTGAAGATAGGGACGACCTCTGCCCCCTACAGGACTCTGGGATGGGGCCCCCATTATTGATGGAATTGGGAAGGGTGGAAATAATCTTTGCCCACTTACGGGGGTCAAAGCGGAGGAGATCTCCAGGAATACCGTCGGGCCTAGGTGCTTTCTGCGGCACGATGGGTCTGATGGCATACTCCACCACCTTATCCGAAAAATCGGTACCATCCACATCCCTTAGGGTCGGCAAGCAGATATTAGCAATTTGTTCAAGGTGCCCACTCTGGGAGCAAGAATACAATTTCAGGAAGTGATTAAACCAGGTTTCACCCACTATATTGCAGGTTATGCACTCGCTGTTGGGTCTATTCTTTTATCTTACGAGACTCCAAAAGCGAGCTGAGTCTCTCCCTGAGCTAGCCTCCCTGAGTTTGCACCAATACTCATTTTCCCAATCTCTTTTAGCCTCGATAACAGCCTGTTTATAACCCTTCCGCGCCAGCTGGATAAATCTTAGGGACCTGCTTTTCACAGCTTTTATCAGCAATGATTTTGCATTCCGACATTTAGATGTATACCACCCCTCCTTTGCGATAGGCACACGGGGCTTACTCTGTGCGGGACATCTGCTTCGGATCAGAAATATACTGGCTAAAGCTTGGATGGTTTCTTGGAATATTTCTAATACTTTGGATGAGCCACATTGGTCTGTGGATATAGCCTGCATTTTGACCTGCACTGCAGAGAAAATATCATGAATGTTTTCCGTTTTTCCCGAATCCAGAGCGACCTTGCACCACTTTAGGCGCCTACCACTTGGAAGTGTAGTAAACTCACCAGGTAACTTTATCAAAATGTCAAAAGCTACTGTTGGTGGGTGGATAGTCTTGCGGCTTTCCAAGGCCATTGACACTTTAGTTCAACACCCTTTTACACACTAATTCCATCAGGGCTAAGTTAGCGTCTTTGGTTTTCCAGAGGTATGAACCATTTCCAGAAAAGTTTTAAACTGTTACTTGGCATAATCAAGATGCCTTCTACAAGCATTTGTCACTGGATACATACTTTCATAATGATTTAGCTAATTTCAGGCAGTCTCTTCCACCATGTTTACTTGAAGCATGGTCTGAAATCTGCTAGGAAGGGGGGAGCTCCAATAACAACAGCAAGGTAAGATTTCCTTTGTTGTCATACTAATTTGTGCTCTCCCTCGTTCACAACACCTACCCAACCAGTCGCCATGTGCCACAATTCAGCAATACATGATGGAAAACGTGGGGAAAATGGAATGGGATTCTCTATGATGCATGGGTCAGTTGCGGGGCCTGCTCTTTGCATGAGTACACTGGTACTTGCTGGTCTGTTAAAAAATTGTTAGAGTGACAGCCTTTTTCTAAAAGAAACATGTGGCATAGGCTTTTCTAAAACACATGTGAATGAGGTAGAGGAAGTACCAATTTCACAGAATCACCAAGAATGTAGTTTGAATGTTTTATTCTCAGTCGTGAATATAAAGTGATTAAATATTCCAATACTTCATTATCTGGCAAAGTACCTATGCACATTCATCCTATGCAACAGCAAAAAAGTGTATAAGATTTTATGAACAATGGATGCTGTTCACCTAAGTCTCTTTCTTGACTGTGAATTCCTTGGTACAACTTATCTACCAGGCTTCACAATCCTTATTCACCCTACTGCTCTCCTTCCTATTGACTTCAATGTCAATTCTTTTGCCTTGCCCCCCAGCTTTTGCTTCTTGCCATCTGCCCATCAAAGGGACAGGGTTTGCCAGATTATAATCCTTTTTATTCATCCCTCTTTGCTAAAACCTTCTCTTGCACTAAATGATTATCAGTGGACCACTGATTCCTGTATTCAATCATCATGGAAGCATATCTTTTCACCTGTCATATATTTACACCACAAAACTGTGTATCATTGTGAATTGTCTCTATCTTTGGTTGCCCAACAACACCCCCCCCCCCTCTTTTTACCAAGTGTGTAGAGCGACCTATGCTGATGGCTGTATGGCCGTAGGCAAGACATGTTTTGTTGAGTGGCTACCATGGGGTAAGGGCCCAATGGAATACTTGCTTCCACAAGGCAACACCACACCCTAAGTCCTTTCCAACGAATTGTGACGAGAAAATCCCTGAGTCCAGCAACCTTCTCATCAGTTCCGCTAGTGCACCTTGTCATTGAGGTACCTAATTCCCCGGATCTGGAGATGTTGGGCATTCCCTGTTCTAAAAATGATCTCCAGCCTCTCACTAACTCCTATCAGCTCTTTCATGTTTGTTCCAATTTGCCAACTCCCATCCTCTCCTCTCTCCCTCCCCTTTGCAATAGAATCCCTCTTTTTAAAATAATGTTCTCTCTTTTCCTCTGTGCTTCTGTCTCTCTCAGGAACCATATCATCACGTTTTCATCTGTTTCCAGGATCTCCCTTCACTTCTGTACCCTCTCAAATTTTCTTCCAGGCCTGCACGAGTTTGACTCCATGTGTGACCCAGAGGTGAATGAGTTCCGAGGGGCAATGCTGCAGTTATGTGATGAGATGGCAGCTGTAAGACAAGGCATGAGCTGGCAGGCCTGGCTGGAGTATAGCTTTCCCCGTCAGCTTGAGCCATCCGCTAATGTCTTCAGCATGGGAACTATCCGTATATCCTCCAAGACCATAATCAATGTCAAGTTTGAGTCCAGTGAGGTAAGAGAATCTGGGGAGGTAGAGTTCTAATGTTTGTTTGTATATCTTTATGAACTGCCTTCTTCTTTAGCATAAACTTACAGGGTAAAACAAATCAATGTGTTTTGTACAAGGGTGTACTCTGCCAGCTACTAAAGTGAGCTTTTTAATGGCTCCTCAAGAGTGACCAGTCATCTAGAGAGAAAGTCTTAGTATGGATTTTTTGGTATGCTATCTCTTTCTTTCAGTTTCAGTGACTTAGTTTTGATGGTTGCAGTGGGCGAGGCTGTATTCAAGGAAACTACACTCAGTAAATGTTTGAGTTTGAAATGCTAAATCCAGTCCCCAATGAAAATGTCAGATTCCCCTCAGTTTAATCTGACACTCTTAATAGCACCAAAAGTTATAGCCTGGGGCATAATCTAAGGCTTCTTTCAAATTTAAATCTTTTTTATTTTCAGCAATAGCACCAGAGAATGCAGTTCCAACAGGAAATAAAAACGTAGAACCTCTCAGCATAACTAGCTGTTTCCATCCCTCAAAATCATCAGTTAAACAGTTCAGCAATACATGGGCAGAATATATTTTTGAATAGCCAAACTGAGATGGTCCCAAAGCACAAAGACAGGGGGAAAGAGGACGCAGGAAGGCACCAGAAATAATTTAACATCCTCAACCAAACTGTAATTAATCTAACCCCTCAGTCATCCCCCTACTTCTCCTAGAGTAGGTGTATCAAATACACTCACTGAGCATACTTGCACGTATGATCATAAGTGGGTCACATACTGAGGCTTCTTCTAGGAAGCATAAAGAATCAATGACAAAGATAGTGCCTCATCCAGTAGTGTCAGTTAAATAGGAGAGACCATTTTATGATAACGGGGAAATTAACCATAGCATTTTCAGGATCAGTTTTTAAACAGTTCTGTAACATTCAGTCTTGATAAAGTTTTTTAATTTGCCGGAAGTAGTTTTGGGCCCATTCATTGATATTGCATGTTGCATAGGGTAGATGATAATGCTACCTCAGTGCAGTTGCATGCAATTCTTGTTGGTTAATCCACCTGCCAAAATCCCCTGCTAATGGGCTTCTTTAGCTGTTTTCCTAGCTGGGCCATGACGATTACTTTTTGTGCTCTACCTGCAAACTGACTTTTTAGCTGATTTGCATATAGCCAGTGTCTAACCCAGGGTGGTGTGGAGTGCAAAAAAATGATGAATTTAGGCCCAGATCTATGTACTGGGGTGAATGTATGACATTGTTCTGCATTCTGTCCATCAATTGTTGTTTTTGCATTTGTCACCCCGAGTGGGAAGGGTATGCTCAGATGTGAGTCCCGTGCTCTCCACACCACTGGAGTCAAGCTATCTTGGCTGAAGACGGCTGATAGTCAGAAACCAGTCCTAGGATGCTTGATTCCGGTCCAGGGAAGACATGACTTGGCAGTTCGGGCTGGACTGTTCCCATGAGGCACAGGGTCAAGGCTGATTTGCATATGGCCATGTCTGAAGTGGGGTGGTGTGGAGTGCAGAAAAAACAATGGATTTAGGCCCATATCTCTGTACTGGGGTGAATGTATGACATTGGTCTGCATTCTGTCCATCAATTGTTGTTTTTGCACTTCTTATTTTTGAACCAGTCCCCTATTAAAAATGGGAAATGCAGACATTTAGCAATGACTCTTCCCTAAGCCCTCCGTAGCAGTCTGTCAGTCGACAACAGGAATCCAGGTAAGGTCCAGTGTCCAGTCGTTGCTAAAACAGAACACAAGTACAGCATTACAAGACTGTTTCTGAATCTGTTGAACAAAACGTTTTGGTTCAGATACAGCCCAGCATTGGAGGAAAGTTATCTTCCTGGCACTGCTGATCTTGCCTAAAGGCTGATGTAGTCTCTCTCCTCCTTCTCCTCTCTTTGGGATGATCTTTGCCATGTCTTGAGATGAACTTGCTTCTTGTGCTGAGATTATCTTGGTATCGCAGTGGCATGACTCTCTCATGTTTTAGTATCCATCAGTCTTTGTTTTGATATAACAACTGTATCTCTTAAGTATGCTATCTTTTGTTTTGTTGCAGGAGAGCTTTGCATTCCAGATTATACCTAAGGAGTTCCCACTTGCCCTTATTTGCTTGGCTCTGAAAAAGAAAGCCACAATTTTCCGCAGTCGCAACCAGCAGAAGCCTGAGGATTACACCCTAAGGGTTAACGGAATGTGTGACTATATCTATGGAAACTACCCTCTGTGCCAGTTCAAAGTAAGTGCTGCTTATTTATTGCTGTCACTGCATCCCATGCCCCATCAATCGGGAGTACTGCTTGATTTATGATTGTGGAATGTCAGGAGTAATGAGTGGATCAGTAGATGTCACCTTCAGTTTTTAACTTCCTGCCTGTGGTGGCTAAGGTGTGGAGCAGGATTCATGAGTGACACCTTAAAAGGTTCTAGATTGATTGTTTTTTTTCCATTTGTAATGTCGTATGGCTTGTTCTGTCTCAGTAAAACTGTGCGTTTGTTGGACAACATAAGCATCAAAACTGTGCAAGACTGATCATCAGGATATGTTGGCATTCGTGCACCATCTGTATACCTAACTAGGTAAGGTGACAGGTGGAATGTGCAACCTCTGAACATGACAACCCTGTCTTCCCAAGGAAGTCATGGTAACCGATCTATAACCTTTTCATTTGGTTACTCGTACTTACACAAAGAGACACACACGAAATACACAGCATGGTGTTTCAATATTTATTGAAACATTAAGATTCTAAAGTAAATTACTTGTGCTGCAGTAATGTTTGACGGAAACAGAATAACGTGATCAGCATTATGAGAAAGATGAAGAAGATAAATAATTCTACCATTGTACTGTAACAGAGAATATATGCTTGAATAAAAATACTATTATATTATGTGCTCATACCAAGCGCAACCTAACTAGTGTCTCTAGGGTGGGTGAATCTGCCAGAATTCCTATAGGGTGATCTATCTCCCTCGTTACTTGTGGGTAAGTGTCATCAGGGCGGGTATTGGTAGAGAGCTGGGCTTCATCCCTCACAGGAGGTAAACAGGAATCAGCTGGGCTGGAGTAACGGCATGGGGCGACCTCACAGTGCCAGCGTAATGCTCCTCTTCTTAAACAAAGGAGAGATGTCCTTTATATAATAAACATCATCTATGTTGCCCTGCCAAAGTCTTAGTCCGGCTGCTATTATTGATTTTACCCTGACAAAGCTTTCGCCGAACGAACAACAATAAACAACATTATTTTGCCCATTGAATGTTAGCTTTTGTACAAAATGTTCAAGGTTCTGATAATGTGCCTATGAAGATTTGTAAATGTAAGCAACGTTATTTCGAACAATATCCGTACAAGCACACAAGCAAAAAGTGTGTCAAGTATCAAAGTTCAAGGAAAAATGTCAAGTTTAAACATAAACATGCAGAATGATGGTGTTCCTACACAGGCCTTAATGTTACCACATGACAGCAAAGTGCACAAACTGTTGTTAGTATAGCATAGCAACACTTTTTGAAGCTCCTTTGATAACCTTTGCAAAGTACATTCCGTGCAGAATTCTAATACAGTGGCAACTGGAGTTGGGGCAAAGCCTGGAATAGGCATGGGATTTGTAGACCATTAAAGTGTAGACAAAGAAAATAGGCAAACACGGTGGAGAGTTAATGCAAGCAGTAATAGTTTTGTATTATATTGCACCAAAGGTTACTAGAAGAGAAATTGTAGGACAGAATTCACTTGACTACTGTTGCAATTATTTACAGAAAGTGGGTGGTATTCAGCACCCAGTGACTTTCTCAGTTCACTTTGGTTTTTACTAACAAGTTCTTTATAGTGGTGATCAGAAACACATCTCATATCTCGGTATAGTGTCAGGTAGTTTCTTTGGGTGCTGGAGTAGTCACTGGGCTTTGGCCCATACCACATTTGGTACTATTGTTTACCCTTCGTGTCCTTGGAGATCCCTACTGTTGTCCTCCCAGTTGGTTGAATAAAATACTGCCTTTAGATTTTGACTTTCTCTACATAGAGAAGGGCAATAGCTAAGGCATTCCCTAGGAGGTGGTAGGGGTTAAAAACTCAAATACTGTCTGACACCATAAATAACACTAGATAACTTCAGCATCAATGTCAGTGCTGTAATTTTAAAGAATAGTAGTATTTTTGTTAGCTGTTAGGTAAAATGGGCAGTAAGATACAATACAGAAAAAGCAAACGCTGATAGTTCTTCTCTGGTGGAAATATGATCCCAAAGTTTATATCTCTCACATGCTGGGTGCTCATTTTTTATTAACATTCACCTTAAGATCAGTGTTGCCCTATAAGCAGTGCACTGGGGTTGAATGTGAGAACTTGAGAACTCATTGGGTCTCTGACTTTAGTCAAAGACTTTTTTATGCAAAGGATTCAGGTTTGTGCTAGGTGTTTAGAAGTTGAGTTTCTGCATCAAACCTGTCATGCTGAGTTTCCAGCACCAAAGAAACCTAAGCGCATGACACAAGCAACAAGAATCCCACCCCCAGTGAAGCCAGTGACACAGTTCAAGGTCTTTCCAAGTTCCGGTGTTCAATGTCAGTGGTAACAGAAGTCTGTTCTGGTCATCCATGTTCGATTAAGACATTGTTTAATTTACTGAAGTTCAGGCACCAGACACATGTTAATAAATCAGCTGATGTTTATATGCTTAAGGGGGGCAGAGTTACTAGTGAACTGGCACCCTCTAAGGAACCTCTGAGGTTATTAAAATAAGATTCCATTATCGAAGAAGTCACTTTTTGAAGATTAAATATATCTGTGCCTGGGTCCATATTGGACCAAGGACATCTACTGAAACCAACTATTTCATACTGTGAAATTACTTAAGGGGTTAAGGCTTAAATTGTGACTTCAGCAGTCAACATGTCCAGAACCATGAGGGCAAAAAGGATGATTCAAATGGTTCCAGAATTAGGATAACGCCTTTGAGCCAGTAGAATGTATCCTGCACCAGTGTTGTAAAAGTTTAGTACGTGTTGGTCCTTCTCGGACTTTATTGAGCTGAGGGCAGGACAAGATCACTAGCCTGTTTTATGAGGAGCAGCATTTTGTTTCCATGACCCTGATGTTGCTGTTAATGGCTTTTATTTTCACTGCCATTTGAGCTGTGGGGATCTCATGATTCCTATGCAACTTTGATCCATTGATTATGTCCTTCATAAAGAATCTTTAGCATCTTGGACCGTGCACATTTGTTCCTCAGCTCCCCTTCACAGGTGCAGTCCAGCTCTTTATATAGGCAGGTATGCTCTCCATCTCTACTCATTTTACAGCTACAATGCTTCATGCATAATGCAATACTTAAACCCAGTCTGGAGAGAGAACAGCAAACCAGCAAATGTCCAGGGCCTGGTGTAATGTCTGACCAACACTAGTCTTTGAAAATTACATCTCTCTGTTGTTGTCAGTGGTACTCAGTTTTGGATCAAAGTGTTTCAGGCCAGACTGCTTTGGAATAGTCTAGGAGGATATGTGGATTCCATGCCAAATCTTTTCCCACAGTAATGCCGGAGGAGTGGGATTGCTGGATTCCACTTGAGGCAGGTGAACCCTTCGCCAACAAAGGAATGACCACTTACCCATCAGAATGAACAGGTTTCAGGAAGGGTAAAACATTTAGGCTAATACACAGTGCATATAGAAAACTCTCTCTTTCCAACTCTTTCCTGTGTCCTCTCTGACTCTTTCGCTCTCTTTCCTTTGTCCCCTTCAACTCCCCTTTCACACATGATGTAGGCAAGGCACCAACAGTGCGGGATGGACTGTTAACTACAGGAGTACATGTAAAAAGGACAGTGTCCCAGGGTTATTAATCTGCTGCCACAATGAGCCAGGTTTGAGCGTACATTTGAGAGTATTCTTTGAGAGTATTCTTTGAGTGTCTCCAGTCACCAGGGCACAACTCAGATGATGCACAGTATAGCATTTTTTTACACCTTCAGAGGACTCACATCATTGTCAAGATGATTCAAATACATTATCACCATGTAGGTTCCTGTAACTCCAGCTTTCCTTTTTGTATTTTTCCTCTCATTGTTGAAGACTACAGCCATAACATATCTGATAATGATGAGGGGGTGCAGGATACACCAGAAGGTATTTATACCAACATAAACTAGAAACCGAGTCAGAAAACAGTAATCCCTCTATGAAGGCAACTACAAACCAGCATTTACAATGCAATGGTCTTGGCTTTGTTAAAGTTAGAGCTATTGGCATTGCAAATGGCATTTTTTTCATTTTTCATTTTTTTTAAAACATAAATGTATTGTCATTTGCAATGGCAATAGGTGAGCATCAGAGAGTAGTAGAGAGTATTAGCAGACACAGAGCCACCCACCCACACACACAGCCACACACACACGCCACACACACACAGCGAGCCACACACACACACACACACACAGAGCCACACACACACAGAGCCACATACACAGAGCCACACACACAGAGCCACACACACAGAGCCACACACACAGAGCCACACATACACACATAGCCACACACACACACAGAGCCACACACACACACACAGAGCCACACACACACAGAGCCACACACACACAGCCACACACACACACACACAGCCACACACACACACACACACACACAGCCACACACACACACACCGAGCCACACACACACACACAGCGAGCCACACACACACAGCGAGCCACACGCACACACAGAGCCACACACACACACAGAGACACACACACACAGCGAGCCACACACAGCGAGCCACACACACACGCAGCAAGCCACACACACACAGCGAGCCACACACACACACACACAGCGAGCCACACACAGCGAGCCACACACACAGCGAGCCACACACAAGACGTTTTCCTCATTCTAAGTATGCTGCCGAATGTACCCACTAACAGTAGCAACTCACCTTGCTGCAGCCACGGTGTGAGGAAGCCTAGAATATGCCTCGGTATGACTATCTTCTCTGTGTAGCTGCTGACCCTCTCCAGGTTGCGTTTCTGCTGCTCCGACATTGCAAAGGTGGCACGGTTGGGAGACTTCTCACGACTGTCACTGTTCTTGAGCAGACGGTGCAGAACCCCGATGTGCAGAGCGGGTCTAACAGGAGATGGGCGCGAGCTCTATGGAGAGCGGGTCTAACAGGAGATGGGCGCGAGCTCTGTGGAGAGCGGGTCTAACAGGACATGAGCGCGAAGTTTGTGGAGAGAGGGTCTGGCAGGATGGGCGCGAACTCTGTGGAGAGCGGCACGAGCTCGGTGGAGAGCTGGTCAGGCAGGAGATGGGCGCGAGCTCACCTCTGGAGCAGAGTCAGTGGCTGCGGTGCTTTCCTTCAGCGCACTGGAAAGAATCAAAAGTGAGCCCTCGTTCTTATAGACATGTCCGCCTCCTTCGCCCTCGGGCTAGTTTAAGTTCATCTGATGTTTCCGTAAAGACTTCGGCAGCGCTCCCCACAGCCCCCGATACTACTGGAGCTGTCACCAGGGCGCTGGTACTGCTGAAGGCATCTAATATTCAGGCTCCTCCTTTCCGGCAGTTTTTGTACAGCTGGTAGGCAGGAAACCGGAGTCAAGGAGCGAGAAAGGAAACCGAAACGTCATCACTCGAGTCAGCTGCAGTGCAATGTTTAGCGGTACAAGGGCATTGTTGGGTAAAATTACCCCGATGCAATGCAACCGCTAAACCAATAGGCAATTCTATATTTGAAAATATGCATAATAGAAAATTAACCCTTGTCATACATGCTAATATAGACCCGATTCAAGCGGCAAACTCCCGATTTTTGAAGCCACAAATTGCTTAATTTTGACTTTCCCACGCCTGAAATTGCCTTCAATAGAAGTCAATGGGAGAAATATATTCTTCCAATTATTATTTTTTTTATCTCCTACTTTCCACCTCCAAAATGTTGCCTTGTATGCCCATTTGCCATTATTTAAAGTGGAACTACGTCATAATGAAGTGTGCCAATCATAGGGTACAGGTGATGCGCATGATTGGCCTTTGGCATGGTCGGAACTCACCCTAATTTGGAGGTTGTCACCCTCTTTGGGCTCATCTTCACCACTCAGATAAATAACAAGCAGGGAAACAGCGGCACGAAAACTGGGTCACAAGCAGGGAAACAGAGGCAGGAAAACCGGGTCACAAGCAGGGAAACCGAGGCAACGAGACCGGGTCACAAGTAGGGATCCAGAGGCACGAAAACAAGAAAACCACGAAAACCAAGCAGGGAAACAGAGGCACGAAAACAAGAAAACCACGAAAACCAAGCAGGGAAAAGAGGCACGAAAACCGGGTCACATGCAGGGAACCAGAGGCAAGAAAACAAGAAAACCACGAAAACCAAGCAGGGAAACAGAGGCACGAAAAACCGGATCACAAGCAGGGAAACAGAGGCAGGAAAAAACTTACCGGCTGAAGGGGGGCGGGGTGTGGGGGTGGGGGTTGTAAGTTGGTGGTAAATAACAATTTCCTTTGAAAATGCAAATCTGTGCATTTTCAAAGGTGCCATGTGGCAGACATATATGCCCTTAGGGCATGTATGTGTGCCACATGTGCACCCATACACAATTGAGGGGTGCAACAGGGTGTCAAAGTGGCACCCTGCCACCCTTCAATGTTTTCCCCCTTTTACCGAATCAGTACTTACTGATTCGGTAATTGACATTCATTTCTGAATGGCAATTACCGAATCGGTAAATACCGATTCGGTAATTACCGAATCTTACCGATTCGTTTATTTTTAACTAAAAATTACCTACATCCCATTTACCTATTCTTAAATACCGAAACGGTAAAATTCGGTATTTAAGAATAGGTAAATTGGGATTACCTACATCTGGCCCAAAATCTTTTAAATGAACTTTTATATCCAGGCTAATAATTAGCAAATAACGGTCGCCATAGTTCAGCTTGGGGTCGTCTTAATTTTGTTACTCCAAATAATAACCTTTGAGAGTAAGTGTTCCTCTACCTATAAACAGAAAAACAGAACAGCCCTAATATTCTAACCTCCCACTCCAGTTGTTCCTTGAAGACTACCCTCTCTTGTCTCTATTTATATTTCTGCTGTGGGTGAGCCCATCCTCGTCTCTCAGCCTTGTTGTGATTGGTCCAGAACCTGAGGACCCCTTGCTCTTTGAATTTTCCTTTCTTTGGGTTTGGTTTTCCTCTGTGTATTTGTGCCCTGACTCACAGGCCCTCTCGCCTCTAGTTCAGTCTACACCAATGGACCTGGAAGCTCTGAACCTCGGAACACCCAGTTTAGCTCAGAGCATCCATAATGATATCCTCGAATTGAAGAGCATCCTTCACCTCACCGAACACACTCTCTCTATAATCAAGCACACTCAGAAATCTGTACTCAATCACCAAACTAAGCCCTTCCTTCAACCGATGGCTCTGGCCAACAGACACTACCGCCCCCGCAGACAACTTAGCTACCTATCAGAGGATGAAACACTAGCTCTTCTATTATCCTACAAAGTAAATCCGGCCTCTCCCAGTCCCCTGACAAGGAAGACGATAACAAAATTCATACAGTCACCATCAACACAAACAGAACGTCCACACTCAGTAGTAGAAGGGTAAACAGCAACAATTTAATGCATATACCCTTATCCGCCCCAATGCACAGCACACCCCTGGGGAATTAAGTCTCACCGCTCTATGGTCTCCTACTCAATTGCCGATCGGCATTGAAACATGCATCGGACATTGCTGATCTCGTACTGAATCACGATATAGACGTGGCTATCCTAATCGAATATTGGCTAAACTAATCATCCTCGCCCTGCATGGACCTATTGGTACCTCCTAACTAAAACATTGTAAGGTTGGATAGACATAAAAAAGGTGGGAGGCATCGCCTGCATCCACCCCCTTGACCTCTCAGTTACCCAACTCCGTGCAGTACCTCTTGACTCTTGCTAATATCTCGCACTCTCCATAAGCAATGACTCCAACCAACGGTGCAAATTGCACTCCTGCTACCACCCCCCGGGTAAGAATGACCTATTCATCGACCATCTCATGGAAATCATTACAACAAATGCCTCCCCCTCCATTCCAAATATATATTCCTCGGTGACTTCAATCTTCACTGGAATGACCTCAATGCCATTCACGTCAACACCCTCAAAGACTGCTTAGGCGACAATCCCTCTCCCAAGCCTGAACTCACTCGAAAGGCTCCACGTTGGACTGGATCATCTCAAAAGATATGACGGTCAGTCTAACCTCCATTGCTCCTTTTGACAGGTCAGACCACAGTGCTATTACCTTCCTAATACAGGGTGTACATAAGGAAAGATCAGTGCAACCAGTGAAACCGAAAATGTGGCTCAGGTACACAAAAAACAAAGTATGAGAAGCTGGCAGCACGATGCGAGAAAGATCTCCCCTCAAGCTATCTAATGTTTGTGATCTTACAGAGCATTACAACTCAACAATTTTGGATATAATGGACTCCCTGGCTCCGCCTAAACTGAAAAAAATTCAGGTTAAAGACCATTAACCCTGGTTCAATGGGGCCCTAAACAAGGAAAGGAGAACTCTTCCGCTAACAGAAAGGAAATGGAGACAACACCCATTCTCGCCCCAGCTTAAACGTCTCAGAAAGACCAGAAATGAGTACAACAAGAGCATTCGCAAATCAAAAAAAGAATTCTTTAGTCTAGAACTGGAGAGCGCTAAGAATAGACCTCACAAACTCTTTGAAATGGTAAAACAACAATCAAACAAACTGACAAGAACCCCTCAAAAGTTACCTAAATTCCTAATAAACTGTGACGAGTTCTCCTCCTTCTTTGCAACCAAAATCAATTCTCTGGAAAACAAGCTGAATTTCGCTGCTAGCGCCCATTCTCTTCCTCTGGCATCACAAACCAACGTTTCCACTCACCTCCTCCAGGCAGCACCCAGAAACCAAGCTCACTGGTCTACCTTCGACCTATGCGATGACCATATCATCTCTAACATCTTATCCATTAAACCAAACAACCACTTCAATGACCCGCAACCAACCAACTGCTTATCTACAACCAATCAATTTATCATACCCATTTGGACTACAATAATCAATGCTTCTCTATCGCAAGGGTTCATGCCTGACTCTCTAAAAGCTGGGTAAGTCATCCCGATCTTTAAAAAAAACACCCTGAATCCTGCTGAACCGGACAACTTCAGACCTATATCCAATATTCCACTTCTAGCTAAAGTTCTCGAAAAATGCGTGCAACAACCGCTTAGCCAACACATCGCCAAATTCAACATGCTAGACGTATGCCAATCAGGCTTCAGGCCAGATCACAGCACTGAGACTACAATTCTCCACATAGTAGATGACACCGTTCTAGCCCTAGACCAGGACAAAACTTGTCTCTTAATTCTTCTTGCCCTATCATCGGCGTTGGACACAGTCAACCATCAGAAGTTACTAGAACGTTTTGAAAACAGGATGGTATGGGGAGGAGGCAAGATGGCGTCCGCTGCTTCGTACGTGTAAGCTGCTGCTCCTGGCTACTCTAACCCCCACGCTGGCTTTGCTAAATTGATTCTTAGAACGGAACGGAGGAATACCTTACTGACACGGCATGCAGACTGTCGCGGCGGCATCACTTTGGCTGCGTTACATCCCCTGCTTCGTGGAGGCTTACTGAGGTTCACCCGGTGTTTGTGCTGGCCCTTGCTGACGGTGCCTGCTAGTTACGATGGCTGCAGAGGCTTGGGCAGGATCATGCTTGCAATGCCTCCCAAGGTTGGAAGAGGGAGGACTCGCCCCCATGTGGACATTGTAGGTACTGCTAAGGGGGCCAAAGAACACAGCAACTGCTTCGACTACAGCCAGTACTCCCAAAACGCAGAGCAAGCAGCCGGTTGCAAAAGGAATGAAAACAGAATCAAATGTGCGTAAGAGCATTATCCCGACCATTTTTTCTGCAGGTAAAGCGAAGAATAAAAGTATAAACCCCCAGACTTTCCCAAATCCTCAGGACACGTCTGTAGACACGGCGACATCGATTGAGAGAACAATAGACTCTACTATAGAGCAGCTGGGGGGATCGAGAGATCTGAACTCCAATGATGCTAGCAACTCCAATGGGGGCGCGATACCTATGCACAGAGCCATAGGCGGGGGTGAATCGGGTGAGACTGTAAACAACGGCAATTTCCCGGGTCATGCAGGCAGCGCTTCTACTCTGGCCCTGTTGAGTGGTGATATGAACGCCGGTCCAGAAGGTACCAAGGACTCTGACCTGGCCTTAAAAGGAGATACATCAGTTGATGTTACAGGGCTTAAATCTTCACTGCAGGACCTAGAATCCAGGGATTATTTATTTTCATTATCGGATCAGTCAAACTCATCCAGTGATGATCTTGAGTCGATATTTGCTGCCACGGACATGTCTGGCCCTGACATCAATGGCGCTAGTGATTATAGCAGCACGCATTTTGAGGATGGAGGGGGTATTCATAGCACCCTAAGTACAGTACGCAAAAAACAAGAGGGCAAAAGTTGTACTAAACAGATGATGGTACGGGGGCAATGCTCTACAATGGGACTATTTCTGCTCAACCAACTTGAGCGTAGAGAATGGCCCGAGAGCTGGGACCGCTGATAATATTGGTACTCCAACCAACTCTTCTGAAGATATCTCACTGGCTTTGATTTATCACGCAGCCTAGCTCCTAGTTCTATTTATCTCTCATTCTATTGATTTTCGGCTCTTGTCTTCCTCTCGTTTCTTATCTCTGTTCCTTTCTCCCTTTAAATTCTCACTCATATCACTCGACTTTATATGTTATTAGGCAACCTAGACAGCCTGAGTCGATATAGGCAATACGTATTTGGTCTTCTGAAAATGCTGAATTCTAACCTTTGTTTTTAATTGTCACAGCTAATGTACTGGGTGAGGGGTCTGTCGTGGGGGTGAGCATTTGGGCGGTAGCAGCTTTTCATCACAGGGACCATGGGTCCCAAAGCCTTGTTGAAGGGTAGGGTTAGGGGGTGGAGGTGCTGGGGGGGGCCAAAGGGGGTGTCTGGGGGTTTCTGGGGGGGTAAAATCAGGAAAATAATCCACAGGATCAGTAAAAACTTCAGGTTAACGGATCTAATGGTATTGAGAATTTGCCTGTCACCCTATATTCCTAATGGCTAGACCAGGATTGTGAATATGTTCTTCAAATGTCTGCAGCCTAAATAGCTACAATAAGAGGCAGCGTGTCGCTGCTGAATTGCGTGTGATTTAGCCTGATCTGATCTGTTTACAAGAGACCCATGTACCGTGGGGGATGCGGAAAATGTTATCTGAAATGGGCTTTGTGCTTTTAACGGCTACGTCACTATCCTCAACCACCCGGGGGGTGGCTTTGTTAGCCAAACCCGCCATCAGGACGGGCATTAGCTGATAAATTGGGACGATGGCTTATCGTGAAATGTCTGCTGGGGGGGGGACATTTACACTGTGTACTGCTTATGGCTCCAATCTCGATGAAGCTATGGTTTAGGAGCATTTGAACATGGAGCTTGCTCTTTGGCCTACCCCTTTGCTGCTACGTGGTGACTTCAATATTAATCTGAGTAGTAAGGAACTTTATCAGGGCCCAGAAAACTATAAGGGCACACATGCATTTACATCTTGAGACTCCCCCCAGCTCCTGACTCGCTGCCTCGTTCACAGCTGTAAAGAATCAATATAGTGGGACCAGCTCCCTACCTGATCACCACGCAAGCTCTGGGGCAATGGTCAGTAATAATACTCAGAGCCGACGCTGCATATCATCCGCTGTGGCTGGTGCGGAATGCTTCCCCTTACGAAATCGCTAAGTAACCTATAGAGGGAACGACACTTCCCTGGAGGAATCACCGGAGCAGACTCAATAGTGTCATGCTGCAACTCGGGGCCCTCCAGCGAAGTTCTACAGTCAGTGACCATCCACGGAGGGTTGCCCGGATCGCAGGTGATGCACCCCAGAAATTGAGGTAGTTGTCACGCCTGATCCAGAAAAGTGTGACGCCCAATATACAGAACGCCCTTGCAAATACCAAAATGGGGAAGCAGTGGTCTTGCAATTCTTCGCTGCTACCGTCTCTAGGTAGAGAACTTGCCTGGGACCAGAGCACCTGTTGAGATCCTGGGGCAGAGTAAAATGAGCAAAGAGGCAGCAATGGAGCTAAGGTGAACAAGGGGTGGTAGTGACCACTACCTAATCAACACTCAATGACAATCTCTGAGCATACTCCTGATCCCCATCCTGACAGCGGAGTCCGAGCACTATGTCTGACGCCCGGTAGAGCTGCTCTGTTCAGCTATTGAGGAGATCGGCCTTGGTTCATCCCCTGACCGTCACCTACCCAGCCGGACTTCAGGCACAGTTTTTCTTTGCCCATCTCCCTTTCTTGCCCCCCCCCCCCAACGTATTTCTGTGACTCTGCTTTTTCCTTGTCTCCTATCTATCTGTACCTATTCAGCATTCTTTCGTTCTTTGCCTATTTCCTTGCTCCTAGCCCCTCTCAGCTGAATCTTTCCCCTTGATTGCTTCACCGCCTAGCCCCCTGTCCTTTTGTGCCCTTAGACTAAGCACTCCTTCTCCCCATTTTGGGGAAAGATCCAAGATATATTCGCTGGAGTCTCCGCATACCCGCTGGGAGAGTCCACAGCGCCAAGGGAGTCACTCACAATTGGGATATTGTATGACATCCCTTGCCAAAGCACTCCCTCTCCCCTTTTTGGTGAAGGATCCAGTAAAGTAGGCCTTGGAGTCTCAGAGACCCCTCTGAGAGAGTCCACTGCGCTTAGGGAACCTCTCGCAACAGAGATGAGGAAATTATACAACTCCCCCTGGGTTTACAGCTTACTGGACTTTGGGTGCAGTTTTGACTCGCCTACCGGTTTGTGTCCCCATCACCCTCCCCCTCCTCTTGCCTTGCCTTGTCTCTAATCCTCCCCTCCTCTTTCCCTCCTCCACTCTGTCTACTTCCCCTGCTTCTACCCCCCACTCCCTGGAATATCTCCCCTTGCCAGCTTTCACCACCTAGCCCTCTTTTCTTTTGTGCCCTTTAACTAAGCACTCTTTCTCCCCTTTTTGGGGAAAGATCCAAGTTATATACGCTGGAGTCTCAGCATACCCGCTGGGAGAGTCCACAGCGCCAAGGAAGCCACTCACAATTGAGGTATGGTATGGCACCGCTTGTCAAAGCACTCCCTCTCCCCTTTTTGGGGAAGGATCCAGTAAATAGGGCTTGGAGTCTCAGAGACCCCTCTGTGAGAGTCCACTGCGCTTAGAGAGCCTCTCGCAACAGAGATGGGAAAATTATACCACTCCCCCTAGGATCACCGCTTCTGGACTTTGGGCGCAACTTTGACTCGTCTACTGGTTTGTGTCTCTGTCACCCTCCCCCTCCTCTTGCCATGCCATGTCCCTAACCCTCCCCTCCTCTTTCCCTCCTCCGCTCTCTGTCTACTTCCCCCTGCTCTTACCCCCCACTCCCCGGAATATCTCCCCTTGCCGGCTTTTTGCCCTACCTATATGTTCCTTTTTGTTTATCTCAACCTTACTTGTAACTAAAATGGCCATGCTCTAATAACTGTGTAACCTTGGTAAAGCTGTAACCTGCAATTTATTGTCTGATACCCATGTAAAGCGCTCTGATACCTCCGGGTCTAGCCAGCGCTATATAAAACCTTTTAAATAAATAAATGGGTTGGTCGATGTGTGGGATCACCTACATACGGATGAGTCTGGCTTCACATTTTATTCTTACCCCCATCAAAAATTGGTTCATCTTGACTATTTTTTTATCTCACCTTCACTATTTACAAATGTTAGAATGCAAGTCTTCCCAAGAATAACATTAGATCATGCTCCAGTGGTTCTAGACATCCCTCATTAGGTTCCTCTATTAACCCACGAATGTTCACTTTTAATATGAAACTTCTTCTGGATGATACCTTCTTAGATGACATTAAGAGCTGGATCAAGGGTTTTTTCAAGACAACCGGCATTCAACATCTCTTGGGGTTCTCTGGGACGCTTTTAAGGCGTGCCTCAGAGGGACATCCTGAGTTACAGCTGTACCAGCAAAAGAAAGCTAAATCTCTAATGCAGGAATTGTATACTAGACTCAAATCTGTGGAAGAAAATATAGCACAAGGGATATTAGCTAAGCGTAATATCACTGAACTCCAAACTAACGTTGCTAGGTGTACGGCTAATATCAACTTATTCTGCAGTAAGGAGATCGCAGCTAAATATCTTCTATATAAAAAGGAATGCTAGGAGTATGGCGAAGCGGTTGGACGCTGTCTGGCTAACAGGCTACGTTCTAATGAAGCTATACATAAAATAGCTGGTATGAGAAACTTGTCTGGTGATATGGTTTATGATCCCCAAGAAATTCTCAGGATCCTCCCTAATTTCTATGAAGACCTTTATCTGGGAAAAGAGCTAGGAGTGCATATTCTGAACCCCGAGCTACAACAACTAATGGATCAGGTTGGACAAGCAGAGGCAGATATATTGGGGAGCCCTCTCACTTTGGAAGAGCTAGAGCTAGCAATAAATAGCATGGCGAATGGTAAGGAAGCGGGTCCCGATAAGCATCCTTCTGTGGTCTATAGAGCTTTTTTTCAAGAAATCAATACAGACTTGTTGGCCGTTTTTCAAGCAGCCCAGCAGGGGGCCACCACAAATTTAAGAAAAAAATAAGCCGCCAGATCAGACAGGGTCATATCGCCCAATGTCCCTGGTCAACTGTGATGGGAAGATGTACTCCAAAATTCTTGCGAATCGCTTGGCAAAAGTTATTTCTTCCCTAGTATCCCTAAAACAGCATGGTTTTTTCCCGGGTCAGGGGACCGTGAACCATATTAACAAAATTGTGGCGCTTTTCGATATCATACACGCTGGAGATAGAGATTTTGGATTAATTTGATTGAATGCCGAGAAAACGTTTGATCGCGTAGCTTGGGATTGTCTCTGGGAGGTTATGCTGCAGATGGGGTGTGGTCAGGGCTTCATCCAGGCTATAAGAATACTTTACCGGTCACGTACTGCTAGGATTTGCTCTATGAGCATGGTCTCAGACCCTATTAAAATCTCAAGAGGCACACGGCAGGAGTGCCCTTGTTCTCCCCTGCTGTTCGCCTTGTATATCAGCCACTTTTTACAAATGCTTGAGAGCAGCTCCCAGATTAAACCCTTTCATGTTTTGGAACACAACTTTCGCTTTTTTGCATATTCCGACGATATCGCTATAACAACATCGGATCCCCTTCTTGCTATATCTGAGGTGGAACGGCTCGCACTTTAGTATGGTGCTGCTTCCGGCTATAATATCAATACTTCAAAAACCCAGATCTTTTGTACTAAAGATATTATGGTTGGTGACCCTAGGGTGGTTAAGGAGGTCATGTATCTCGGAATTAAGATTTGAGAAAACATGAAAGATCTGGTGGATGTAAATTTGAGGGATATCACCACCAAGGTCAAGCAATCATTAGACAGATGGGAGTGTCTACATTTATCCTTGGTAGGCAGAGCCAATATTTTGAAAATTCATATACTCCTCAAAGTTTTATATTTTTTCAGATCGGTCCCCCTAGAGGTATCTTGCACCCAGCTACAACATTTGCATGCACTTTGTTCTAAATTCTTATGGGCTCCAGGGAAACCGCGAAGGGCTATGCAGTTTATGACGCTCCCTGGGGAGAGGGGGGCTGGTCGGTTCCCGACTTCACACTTTATTACTATTCATGTCTTTTAGCTAACATGCAGATGATGTTGACAGGAGAAAGTATTAGTAATGCTGCTGAGGCCCCCTCAATTTATCAGATGTTGCTGGGTGAAGAGGTCAGAAACTCCCTCTTTAAGAGATTGGATAGGAGTTATTATAAAAGAACGGGCTTTAAAGTCAAGGGTTTTAAGGTTTGGATCATGGTGCGGAAGAATCTTCAAATTCAGGGATTAGCTCTCTATACCCCTACTACGGCCGTAAGTATATTACCCTCAATTTTCCAGGATTCCGAGGTTAGCAGCTGGCTATCTAAGGATATTACCCAAATTTGGGTTTTCTATGAGCTGGGGGACTCTATGTATCCTTTACGGATTTAGCTAATAAGTTTCTCCTTCATAAAAATCAGTTTTTCAAATTCTTACAAATTTGTGATTTTTTTGAGCAAACAATCTATATTGACGGAACCTCTTAAACTAGTCGAAGCGATTAGGAGTCAGGGTAGAATAGGACTCATATAATATTTTGTTAGATTCAAGAAGGGATGATCTAGATAAACATAATTCTAAATGTGCACTCAAGGTCGGAGAGCTGAGCGTTTCCTTGGAAAAGGCGATTGCTGTTGCTGGGGAAATCAGTCTGTTAGAGAACCTTAAAGCCCAGTTTTATAAAACTATATTTAATCTCTACCATACTCCAGCCAAGATGTTGAAATGGGGGAGGGGGAAAGATGGCAAATGCTTTCGGTGAGGAACGGATAGTGCCAACACTCTCAATTTCTTCTATGCCTACCCAAAGGTGGCAGCATTTATAGAACATATAGAGAAGTTTCTTTCGGGGGTGGCTGTTAAAATTTCGGCCTCTATGATGCTGCTAGGGGTCGGCGAGGATTTTGTGTTAGGGAATCCTGTGTATAAATTTCAGTATCTGCTGTTTATCACCACAGCTGTAGCACGGCTGTGTCTAGCGTCTTCGTGGCTCCAACCTGAAGTACCATCTTTGGAATTGTGGAGAGCTTAATTATATAGCATATATAACTTAGAATATAGTCTCTATGCTGTCAAGGGGGCAGGAAGCTCAAGTTAGGTATTTATGTTTGGGGGCAATGATAGATCACATGAATTGTTAAAGGTGAAAAAAAAGAAAACAGGATGGGATTAAGGGGGACTGTCCTCAAATGGTTTAAATCCTTCCTTTGTAACCGCTCCCAAAGATTCTTAGGTAATCGAAAACTATCCATTCCTTCTCCATTCACAATCAGAGTTCCCCAAGGTTCAACTCTCTCCCCCACATTTTTTAATCTCTATCTGGAACCGTTAGCTGAAATTCTGCGTATCGCCAAGATCTCTTTCCACATGTATGCAGATGACACGAAGATCTACATCAAAATCTCATCACTAGAAGAGATCAAAACGATGAATGAGGCTCTAAAGCTAACTGTGCAATTGCTTTCTAGCAACCAGCTCAAGCTGAATGACCAAAAAACGGAATTCTTGCTAATCTCCCCCCCCCCCCCCCCCCCCCAAAAGTTCAACTGACATTTGGGAATGGACCAACTTGATCACTGGCCTAAACTGCACCCCGACCATAGTGGACTCAGCCAAATCACTAGTAATCACACTGGACACAAACTTTAATATGAGAGCCCACATCAACACACTAGCCAAAAATGCTAGGTTTCACCTGAGCTACCTGAGAAAATGAAAACAATTCCTAAATACATCGAACCTTAAAATGGCAGTTCAGGCACTAGTTATTTCTAGGATCGAGAACGGATGCTCTGCCCTCTCCGGACTACCCAAAATCTCAACGGCTCCCCTAAATGCTTGTCTCAATGCAGCCGCAAGACTCCTCTAACTGGACCAACAAAAATTAGACCACGTCTCTATGCACCTCAAAACGCTGAAGCCAGACTACAGCTCAAATTGGCCTGTGTCACACACAAAGCACTACACTCCAACTCTCCAGCGTATCTCACCCAGAAAATCGTGGTCTCCGGAGGAAACAGGCACTCCCAGTCTGCCAGGGCTTTTGTTCTGAAACCTCCCCTCTACTGGAAGAAGAAAACATACAACAGAGCCTTCTCTGGAGCCACACCCAGAATCTGTGACTCTCTGCCACCCTACATCAGAAGAAAACTGTGCTTGGCTAGATTAAAAAAGGAAGCAAAGACCTTCCTAATGGGCAAATTCCTTCCTTAACACTATCCGCGCTTATACAACTTTGCTGCCTAACAACATTCTCTCTTCTTGACCTCTACCTATGTATGCCAATCTGGACTTCCTTGATGCAAACTATGCAATTTCTTGTACCATGGCTGTTGCTATTTCCTTCTACCTCATTCGTACCTCACTGTTCACTTTATGGGGCAGAGTCTAGTGCTGCACAATCTGTCTGCTCCTGCTAATGTTTGTTTTCCCCCGTTAAATTGTACCCATGTTGCCTATTCCCTCTCATTGCATTACCCTACTTCTGACGGCAAAACGCTTCTCATGATTTCTTCTGTCTTGAATGATTTTGTACACATCATGCTTAACTCTGTAAAGCGCTCTGATACCCTAATGGGTCACGTTCGCGCTCTATAAAACACTAAATAAATTTGTCACTTTTTTAAGCCCTGGCATCTTTATATTAGAAGGTGACTCCATGCCTTTTCTCTGGATGATGACTTCTGATATCCCTGACCTTGTACAGTTGTCTCTCTCCCATGTTGAAAGACGCAGCTACACCAGCTACGAGACTCCACTTCGCCTGACTGGTTGTCTTAGGAGTCTGCTCTGTTGCAGCAGCATCCACACATGTGGGATGTTGGAACCGACCAAGGCCTCTTATGTATCCTTACGCCCTAGTTCTTGGGTAAGTGCTGGAAATATAGGTGGTTCTCCTTAACACTGGCTTTTTGTTTTTTTGTGGCCACACCATTCTGAAGGCTGTCCATGACCGTTAGACTTCTCTGCCATCAGCCCCTTCCTCAATAAAAAAGAAACTGACTATCTCACTGGTCGGTTTCACCAGATCCTGTGTTCCGACCCATTTTATCATGCTGACTACCATCGCTACTGCATTTTCTGTAAAATATGCTGGAAACCCGTTCCGGGACAATGTGATTCTGGCTTACGAAACCCATCCAAATTTACACCTTCTTTCCAGTATGATACCAACTGAACTGTTGACCTTTGAATAGGCAGTTCTCAAAGAAGTGGAAAGAGGCTACAAAAATGTCAGTTTCCATAACATGTCAAACAGCAAACTAGAAGTTGGGAGGTCCCTGGCCAGTGACAACTAATCACAATCAAACAGGCGGACAAAGAAGGTGCAATAGTGATTATTTCATCCTCTGATTATGATACAGAATGTCTACGCCAACTGCCAGATTGCAAATACTATACGCCTATCAATCAGAACCCCACTGGGCGACTCCGTACACAGATCACCGCCATTGTATCTAAATATGTCTTTATTACGTTTTTTTCATTATGCGGTGTTTACATGAGAGGATACTCATCACTCGACCATATCATTTTACATAATACCAATTAAAGCGAACAAATCATGTATAAACAGTAGAACTGTAAAACAACCAATCCTCTGAATTGAATTTAAAATTATTTATTAAGCGCACGTTCGCCGGCGGCTTCATGGCGCTACAACTTACAGAAAACAGGGTAAACTGGCCAGTGTAAAGTAGAGCAGTTCAGACTATGGGAGGAACAGTTAATTAAAGGCTTTAGAAAACAAAAGAGTCTTAAGTTGTTTTCTGAACTGGGAGTGAAGAGTCAAGGTTCTGAGCTCAGGGGGCAGGGAATTCCAGAGGAGTGGAGCAAGGGTCGCAAATTTCGAACCGCCCCATTTCTTCCTCCGAAAGCGCGGGACCGTACGAAGGGCCTGGGTGGATGAGCGGAGGTCTCTAGTGGGGACATAGGGAGTGATCTCGGAAGAGATGAAGGCCGGTGCCGTGCCCAGTCTCGCTTGGAAGGTGATAGAGGCCAGCTTGAACTGGACACGTTCACGAACGGGGAGCCAATGTAAAGATTTAAGAAGGGCGGTGACATGGTGGAATTTTGGTAGTTTGAACACCAGGCGCGCCGCCTGGTTCTGGATCTGTTGCAACTGCCTAAGACTATATGCAGGTATACTGGCATATAGGGTGTTGCCGTAATCCAGGCGGGAGATGACCATCGCCAAGGTGATCAGTTTCAGGGCGTGAAAAGAAAAAAAGCGGGACACCTTGCATATAGTACGCAGTGAGAGAAAGGAAGAGGACACCACAGAACTGGCCTGGGAGTCTCTCTGCCTTCCCCCCTCCTGCCGAAGCTTTCAAAATGTAATTGATTTTTGTTTTCAAAGGGAGGCACACTAGGGCCCCCACTGTGGGATCACGGGCAAACTATTTTGTCAAATTGGAGTGTGCCTTCCCCTTCATTCACTGTCTTGCCCCCTTCTCGCCCCAAATCCTCCATTTGACCAGGTGTAGAGCAGTGAGAACCTACTGGGTTCCAGCAAGTCTTGCATCATTGCTCCCCATGCAAGCAGAACCTCTGGCAACTTATCTTCTCTTCTTGCCTTTCTTATATGTTCCTCCTCTGCCCCGGCCCACTCCCGTAGGTTCTTCTCCCACTTCTGCCTAGTTAGGGGGAGGCTTATTACTCAACCAGTGGATCGCTATGCGCCAGTTTGTCACCGTTAGGCCCAGTACTGTGAAACTTCTGCTATATTTTCGCTTTGGGTCGTCAGGCAGTAGGCCCACCAGGCACTGATTAATCGTCAAAGGTACATCCCTTCCATCCTGTCGCCTGCTTAAGCTCTGCTTGTATTTCCCCCCATACGACAGCTATGGGCTCGCAGTGCCAGACCATGTGTAAAAAATCTACCTCAGTCGCCCAGGTTTCAGATAGCAGGAGTCTCTCGTCTGGTAGATAGCATGCAGGCACTTGGGGATCACGTAGGTCATATGGATGATATGATATTGAATCTGCTTAAACCTCGCCCTCACTGATACTTTTTTAACCCCTGCATGTATTTTGGAACAATCCCTGTGTGATAGTTCATTCCTAAGTGTTGCCATTTCTCCTCCACTCGCAGTGGTTTGAGTCACTTATCCATGCGTAGTGTCCTATAAAGATGCGTTTCAAGTCACCGGCCATAGAAAGTTTAGTAACTAGTGTGCAAATGGGTTTAGGAGCGCCAGAGAAGGTCAGCCACAACTGGCTCATTATGGCCGCTATTTTCATATAAGGCAGGAATTGTCCCAGGCCTACAGCAAATGTGTTCACAGCATACTGCATGGTTATAAATCTAATCCCTGGGTATAGGTCGGCCAGAATTAATCAACTTCCCTCTTTCCATGGACATCAGCAGGGCCATCTGATCAGAAAGACGTATGAACCAAATGTCCAGATCCAGTGCGTAAGGAGCTCGCCACAGTATCCTCTGGACTGTCCTTTCCCACAGCCTGGCCCTCAATTGCACCAGATAGGGGAAAGCATGAGGTACATGCCTGCTGTGCATCAGCACAGATCCTAACTGAAGGCAGTCACGCACCGGCCAGCAGGGATCTTTTTTAGCTTGGCTCAGCCTCCAGCTGGGCAGCCAAATAGTATAGCTCCAGATCCGGGACCTCTAGGCCCCCTTCCTTCCCTTTTTGCAACGTATCAAGACCCACCCTGCATCGCTCACTGCTCCAAAGAAGCTCTACCAAAAGTGTGTCAAACTCTGAATAAACTTCTCGGACTTAATAAAATGTTCCCTGCATAACGTTGAGACAGTGGGGTACCATCACCCAGAACCGTATTGAATTACGCACGCCTTCTATCACCCTCCCCATGTTATTGTCGTTAAACTGCTTCCCATTGCGGGGGATATATATTCCCAGATATTGGACTTTGTCCACCGTCCAGGGTAACTCATGAAATCTGGTCTTTTGGTTTGTCTTAGCCAACCAAGCGGAAATAGCAGAGACTTGGATCCAATAATTTGTAGACCAGAAACCTCCAACACTGACTACTGTACATCTGAGGACCCATTGCTTAGACTTCTGGTTTCTACAAGACAGAAATGTGAATACCAGCCACCTGAAACTCACTGACGGGGGTTGGGGGGTTCAGGGATCTAACTTTCCTCTGATGCTCCAACCGTTAGATCTTACAACACGGGTATCAAGCGGGTATCTATTTGTTTTTTCCTCAGATCGTGGTTTTGACCCTGTAACCACAGGAAAGACTCCTATCTCTCTTCTGTTACATTAGGTAGAGAGTATCTGCTCCTTTCATTACTAAAAACCATAGCTAGATTTTTTTTTTTACTTGACTGGACATCATGGCTGGGGCATCCCACACAAGAACCTTCTTCAAGCTGATTGAAGTGTGCGATTTAAGGAAGGTTTTTATTGCAGACCCACACACAAAAGGCATTTTCTGCCTCTATACATCTGGCCATATAGCCAGCAATTGTGGACATTTCTGTAACAAAAAGACAAAGTTGGCTGCTGCAAGTCCTGAATGCGGACTCTCCTCGAAAGTCAGCTGAAAACATTGCTTCGAAAGCTAAGAAACACAAGCTAGAAATGGCCACCTTACAGGATCTAGTAACAGGTACTTCATCTGAGGTCTGTGCAACTCACAAGACAAGACCCTCTGTGCCTTCCTTGGAGGTGCGAACTTCTAATCAGGTTAAGGGTGTATTGGCATCATCCATGTCCAGATCACATTTGAAGAAGTCTTTGTCACCATATCAATCTAAAAGTAAGACATAGGTACCTTTTCTCAAGTCAGTGTATACTGTGATGACTCTTGTTGTTTCTAAACCATTAAGTACAAAACAGTCCACAAAACCACAATTAACAAGCACCACTTTATTGACTAAACCAAGCCTGGCATCCACAGCAGAGACCTCGTTGTCATCAAAGACTATATCCTCGTCTAAAATCCCACAGTGGACGAGAACTCCATCATTGACTTGTAAGCTACCATTGCCGATGAAGCCACTACTGACATCCCTAGTTCTTCCTTCAGCAAACACTCTACTAGTGACTAATGCTCTGACTTCCATGGCATTGACAGCCTCTTCATCCACCTCTCGTATTACAACAGTGATTCCCACATTGCCCCCCACACCTAATCTTTTGATGCTGGCCCTCTTGAAGCTAGTGTTCCCAATAAGGATAACACAGGAGCCACCAGAGCAGCTTTTGGATGCCCTTTTCTCTAAATCTGCACATGGCAAAGGCTACATTGTTCAGGATACTGATGGAGAACAACTATATTCAGTTAATGACATGCTTTCTGAAACTACCCCACAGGCTAAAGGCCTTGTGATCGTGACATACATAACCTCTGATTCAGATGAAGACAAGGAGTTATATGGCTACCAGAACCATTGTATTATGGGCACCTTCTGGAGCTGGAAAGGCTGTCAGGTGCACAAGTGGTTCAGGTGCCCAAGTAAATCTTGAACTCCATGAAAATATTGATGAAGGATTTATAGCCAACTTGCCCAGAACCTCCTCCAAAGGCACCCCCAGCTGACATGACTGCACGTCCAATCCCAGTTACACAACCTCAAGAAATGCATTCGCCCATACTGACAACTCTGATTACTCATCCAGAAGAGTTGACAAGTCCACCTTCTAGATTGCTCAGTCTCGGTTGCGAATCCGGGCCGTGGCTGCTCAACAAGATGACTGTTTTACTGCAGTGCTCCATCCCTGGGTTCCAAGATCAAGTAGCAGTTGAAGATACCTTGAGGTGGCTACTGTTGTCCGTTGGTAAGTAGACTGCCACCATCCGGGACCACCTACTACTGAACAATACTTGTGGAAATGGGACTGCAGTAGCTAGGCACCACCACTGCGGTGCAGGGTCTCAGAGGCTTTTTAATGACAGGTGTGGCTGGCGAGCCTGAAGACTTGCCTGCCCAGTTGGGCACTCTTGAAGGGCCAACATCAGAAATCCAAATGAGGAGCTCCTTGGTCATAGTGTCAAGGGCTGGGCTGGTGTGGCCAGATTCCACAGGTCTGTGCAATGAGGGCCGAGTGGCCAGTCTGGAATCCAAGTGTATTCTGACTGCAGTACATGTTAGAAACAAACAAATTAAGTCAATGTCTGTATTTACATAATTAAGGATTGGTTTATAGCCCTAAAATATACTGCACAGGGAACGAGACAGAGACAGGCTCTTGCCGAAACTGACTTACTCAACCACAGTCTTGAAAATATCCTGAGGCACGGATAGCCCAGTACTGCCCTGCTACAGCACCGATGCATTTTCTGCTGGGAGAGCATAATCAACACGTCATTGCCATTGTGGGAGCTGGACGGCTCATCGCACTTGGAACCAGCACATCGCCATTGGAACTGCTGCATTGGAACCATCGCATCACCGCCACTGCAGGGAGAAGATCGATGTATCCCCTTCGACTGCGTGGAGATACCCGGTGCATCAGCATTGGAATTATCGCATCTTTGAACCGGTGCATCGTCTTCAGAACTGACGCATTCAAATTGTTCCTTGGAGACAATCAACACATCACCTCAACTGCAAGATTGACACCAACTTATATCTCAGCTGCACCACGCATCTTAGCTGTTGTGACCAGGATCAAGGTACTTTTGTTCAGCGGGCCTTGCAGGGTCCCTGTAATCCGGCCCATGGTCAATAGCGTTCAGCCTGTACATTTGACTTTGCCCTGGTCGAGCGTCACCAGATGTCCCAAATAAGCGGTCATTGCTTCTAAGCTTTATTTTCACATTTAATCTTTAAAAATTAATATCTCGACTTATTGGGTATTTTGTCGTTTTGGTCTTGTTTTATTTATAAAATTGAGTTATGTTTTTCCAACCTGGTGTGGAGTCTTTTTGTGGTGATTTCATTTTGTTACTGTTTGAAGTGTTGCACAAAACTTTACACATTATCTCTAAAATTAGTCCTGACTGATCTGTGCTTACCTACCAAAGGGGGAGCACAGGATCATTTAGGGTATGTTGTGACCTACCCTGACTAGGATAATGGTTCTTGCTTGGACAGGGTGCATACCTTTGCAAACCAGAAACCCAATTTCAAACCGAGCCCTAGAGGGCTGACCTTAAACCCTGTAGAGTTCATGCAAATGAATACGTTGGTTTTACATGAACACTGCTATATTAAAGTATTACACATGTATTAATTAAGTTTATCATAAATTCCTTGGGCTCACAGATTACAGGGCGACAACCTGACGGACAAAACTTGCCATCTGTTTACTCACTCTAAACAGGGTAGACGAACAAATGGTAAAACCTGCAATGGCCTTTATTCCTTTGGGCTGTCGGACGTGTATTTTGGTGGCGGAGACACATTAGTCTCTACCGTCGACATACTGAAATTCTGTTACAAAACTGCTAAAAAACAAGCATTTGCAATGCAATAGGTCTCGCATTTACTTAAGTTTGAGCTATTGGCATTGTAAATGACAATGCCTTTTATTTATGTTTTCGTTTTAAAAACAAAGAAAAGGCATTGTCATTTATAATGTCAATAACTTAAACTCCCACAAATGCTAGACCTATTGCTTTGCAAATGCTTTTTTGCTTTTAGTTTGCCTAGTGGAAGCACGTACAATGCTTTTACTTTCTGGGCCATATGGTTAATTGAATGATTTGTGCACCCACACATCAAAGCACACCTGATGCGCAGACCTCTTTTTATAGACCCAAAGAGGTGGCCTCTTCACACCACCCAAATTAATATTTCATAGCCCCATTACCGCCACCAAAGCGCCTGAGCCAGGACTGGTAAATGTGCTCTGAAGTTTTAACGTGATTTAATGAGCTAAGAGACCCATGCAGTGATGTGTTACTTGTAGGTCACGGGTTCTGTTCTGCAGATATAAAAATGAAGCACTTCTTAAGGGGCACTACGAATGACAAAAATGTTATACCAAACTGAAAACTTAAATTGAAACAAAAGGAAACTAACATGAAATGGACTTGAAATTCCAACTTCCTCAACGTGGTATACGGTGTTTTACTGGGGGGCTTGGCTGGGCTTCGGTTGCTTTGCAATAATGAAGTGATGGGGGTGGGGGCAGTACAGACGGGAGCTGAAGCTGAACAACCACGGACAGAAGCAAATGTAAACTAGAGAGTAGGAAAAAGCATCGAACCCACTGTCCAAGTGAGGAGAATCTTGTCAAACAGAAAATACAACTGGCCCAAAATATAAATTTGATGACAGTAATGACAGCCTTCAAGGGCATGGTGTACCAACTGCATAAGCTGTCGCAGGCATCCTCGCCTGTCACATCCACTCCTTTGAAGGCGGAATGTCTTCTCTGGAACCGTCACCACTGAAGCTTTCAAGCTGCTCGCATGGCCAGTGCAGAAGAACATTCAGTGTCTTCGTTCCGCTGTCCCTCCGACTTACACTGCCTTCCGCATCCCTGGCGTCTGTGCCAATGCTCCAGACTCAACCACCCCTGGCAGTATCATTTGCGCGTCTAATTGTTTTTGTCACATGTCGTGCCAATAAAGAACCTGGCTGGCGTTCTAACACTCACGCAGAAAATTACAACCATGTGTGCCAAAAAATGAGCAATCACCCAATAGAGACACCCAAGGCAGCTGCAGGGAAATGAAACTATGAAGCCACTCGAATTAAAAGTAGTGAATGCATACCAGCAACCTGAAACTCTAGCGATTCTGGCATGTCGGAATCCCAGCTATGGCTAAATGCACTGCGCTTACAACATCGCGGGAGCACTCTGGAAGTCAGGCAGCCTTTGTTTGGACGTGGGCGGGGCTCGTCAAAGAAACAGGAAGTAACCGCCAAGGAGGACGTCCGAAACATGCAGGCTCCACGCTAAAGTCCCGGGGCGCTTCAGAGAGACCCGGCGAAAGAGCGAGGGCAGACTACATGGCAACAGAGGCAACACGGGGCTCCCGAGTGGTGAGGAGACCCCTGCGGCGTGCCAAAAGACGGCCCAGGAACCTGCACACCGAGCCGGTAAGTGAGAGCTTGCAGGCGGGGGGTGCTGTGTGCCTGCATGTGTGTGCCTGCGTGTGCGTGTGTGTGTGTGTGTGCGCGCGCGCATGTGCCTGTGCGTGCAGGGGATGGGGCCTGCCTGTGTGCGCGCCGTGTTTGCAAGCAAGCCCTGCGGTCTGCGCAAGCGCGCTCGCTCCCGCGGTGAAACCCGACACTGGGAAAGCGCGTGACACTCTGCTGTCCACTTTCCTAAATACGGATAACATTAGTTGTCTTGCTGACAGCATTCATGCTTTCGCATGAATGCTATGTCAGCTCAACCTAAAAAGGCAGGTGAACCTTCAGTTTGGTGAGGAGGATACTATGTTGCCCTTGTGGCTGCCACAACTGCACTCTTTGTAAGAGTGCCTCTATTGAGCAAATGCAAAGCAGCAGCTTAGCCTTCGACTAACACTTTTGCCTAGCATTATATCTTGATGTCCATATCAAAGCAGAGACAGCTGAAGGACAAGCAGTGCTGCACAACTTCTCCTATTAAGGTAAGACTCGCTTCTGCCTGTGTTGCAATCATACTTCAAACATATGAATCTATGGAATATGGAATATCAGATGCTAGAGAAAAAAATTGACTTGTCTGTAACTACAGTCCTTCAACCTTGGTAAGCAATAAAAGAGTTAAAAGAAAATGGAAAGCACATGTTCTTTTTGCATAGGCTTTTTTTTTGTTCTACTTGGAGAGATTTATTTCTACTCATTTTAAATGTGGCCCAGTATCCAGCACATGGTCGAAGAAATGCTGTGTGTATGAATTTAATGAAGATAAACTTGTGTGAACTGGTATTTCAGTTCCAATTTTCTCATCTTTGGGAGTTTAACCTCCTGAAAGGATATAGGACCATAGGCATCGCTGGAAGTAGAAAGGCATCAAGATGCTGGTCGAGGTGAATACATAATCTTTTGGCTGAGGTCCATTGGCCCATTTCAGAGAGTTTGTGAATGAGTGAATGTATGGGAGGGGGTCTCTGCTCTTCAGATGTTGGAGGCCATGGCGAGACTGTTTCCATGTACCTCCATTGTTTTTTGTTCTAAAGTAACTTCTGGTTAGTTGGTTTTAAAAGCGATTTTCTTATTCATGCTGTGCAAAAATGCTCTTTGGTCTGAGTGCCGTCATTCTCGCAACTGTGATCAGTGTTGTTGAGGACTCCTGTGATGCTGTATATTTCGGACTTGTGTTTGGGTGACTTTGGTCTGGGTTCATTTGTTTTAGGGTGGAGGAGCTGAATCTGGGGAATTTGCGGCCTAAGTGGAAAAGGTGTTCTCTGCTTGTAGCATGACATCAGTGTTAATATGGGTGTTAGCTATAAATAATTTATAAATAATAAACTATAAATTATCAAGGTAAGCTGGAAACAGAAGTGATGATGATCGAGTACCTACCCACGATCACAGATGAGATAGCTCTAGTGTCTAAAACTCCGCTCTCAATCAATGGTGTTTGCGATATAGAAATGAAGGCCAGTGGTGGAAGCGCATTTGCCTGAAAGATGCATCTCTGAGTACCTTTTGAAACTGGTTAACATTTTTCTTTTTTTACATTGAATTTCTCAGATACAGGATGTTCTGGATTTCAGTGGCAGTCTTTGAGCGGCAGAAGGTATTCTAATGATAGCCCTCCCTATACTGCATTCTCTAGAGTGATTGCTAGCTTTATGAATTAGGACAATAGTGTCATCCCTGCCCTGTGTAAAAATCCTTTCTCCATCCCTCTCTTTAGTCATGCCACATTATACACTGTCACATCATATCCAACCTATCTTACTCTGGTCGAAAATGACCCCTTTCGCAGTGTATACATTTATTTTTATATATATATATATATATATATATATATATATATATATATATATATATATATATATATATATATATATATATATATTTGAAGCAAAAAGATCCTCAATGAAGAAGACGCCGCGCACCTTTTTCAAGTTAGTTTTAGTGCTTTATTTAGTAGGTTTTCTCCCACCCTACGCGTTTCAGACTTTCCCAGTCCTTGGTCACGGTATACAAACAATAGTCCCTTGTTTGTTTTGCAATTTTATACACATACACCCAATTAGCCTGTTACGATGCATTATGGGTGTTGTAGGCAGTTGCAGTTATTGTTTCATTTATCAACAATTTTCAAAATACTTCGAGTCTGTTGGAATTTCTAACGTTGTTTAACGGGTTAGTACCGGTTTAGATTGTCACCAATACTATCTTAATTCATACATTAATGATAATAAGCTGATGCTTTGTGTATTATCACATGTTCAAGTTAATTAAAGGCTGAGTGCCATATTTATAACAAATGCCTAGACAACAAAAAATCCTACAAGCCCTTAGTATCTAGAAAACTAATAAAATGTCTTAATATTCTGCTTATCTACCACAATCAATTTAAACCATACATGAAGTATACATTTTTATGAAGCTCATAGTTCAATCAATAATGTTCAGAATGTTCTCATAAGTGTCTTGTGTCCGTCGGTAATAAGATTTAAAGGTGCACGTACATCTCATCATCCCCATTTAATCCCATAGGGGTCTTTGTTTTAAATCTTATTATCAGTTTAGATTCAAGACGTCGCAGTCTTGTAATTCGATCTCCACCCCGCTCATCCTCATTGATCAAGGCTATACCAGAGTAGGTCACATTCTTCCATGTTGTGCCAGGATGTGTTTTCAGATGTTTGGCTATTGCATAGCTATAGTCATTGTTCGTTATCGCGCGAATGTGTTCCAAAATTCGCTTTTTCAATGCACAGGTTGTTGACCCAATATATTTTTTACCACAAAAGCACTGTAGTTGGTACACTACGAATTGCGAGTCACATGTGATTTTGTTTCTTATTTCAAATTTTCGGCCTTTTGGATCTGTTAGATTCTTGAGTTTTTTTCCGATTTTAACGCCTTACATGTTAGGCATTTTGAAAATCCCAATTGTTTTTTTTCTAACCATGACAAAGGCTTGATTATCCGAAAGTGACTATTCACAACTGTGTCTTTTATAGATGGAGCTTTCCTGAAAGTTATTTGAGGTCTTTCTCCTATTAACGATCCAATATCAGAGTCCTTTTTAAGTACATTCCAATATTTTGTCAGGATCTGTCTTATTTTGTAACTTTCTTTCGAATATGTCAAAATCATTTGTGGTTTTTCCTCATTTGTTTTGTTTTCTCTCGGTTGTGGTATCAAAGTCTCTGTTCTCGTTTTATTTCTTACTCTTGTTTCACCTTGTCTGATATCAGTGTGTTTATATCCACGGTCACTGAAGCGTTTCCTAGTTTCATCAAATTTTGACTCCATTTCGATCTCCTCAGAGCAATTTCGCCTCATTCGGAGGAATTCTCCATAGGGAATGCTTCGTTTTAGCGACACAGGGTGAAAACTTGTACCAAAGAGTACACTGTTGGTGGAGGTCTTCTTTCTAAAGACCGTCTTTTCCAATTTATTATCTTTCACATAGACCTTTGTATCCAAGAAGTCAATTTCTTCCTTCTGAATGTTGTAAGTAAATTTAAGGCCTACTGAGTTTTGGTTGAGAGCTTCAATGTATTCAACTAGTTTTTGCCTTGTCCCTTTCCAGAGGACAAAGAGATCGTCGATGAATCTCAACCAAAGTACCACATCCGTGGTATACTCTTCATACTTTTCTCCCCAAGCTATGGTTTTCTCCCACCATCCCATGGTGAGATTAGCATAGCTTGGGGAAAACAACACTCCCATTGCACATCCACACACTTGGGCGTAAAGATTTTTGTTGAAGAGGAAAATGTTGTGGGTAAGGCAAAATGTTATCATTTCGATTAACATATTAGTGTGTCTTGTCTCTGAAATTGGACGTTGCTGTAAAAAGTATGTTATTGCCTGTATTCCAATGTCGTGCTGGATTGACGTATACAATGATACGACATCTATAGTTGCCAATCAATAATCCTCGTGCCAATGGGTGTTCATGATGTTGCGGATAAAATCCCCAGTGTCTTTTATAAATGAACTTAGGGAGGGGACAATTGGTGCCAAGAAATAGTCAACATAGGAGGCTGTATTCTCGCATAAAGATTCACAACTTGAAATAATCGTTCTAGCCGGCGGATTTATCAGTGTTTTGTGGATCTTGGGTAAGAAATACATTGTGGGTGTTGTAGGATGTAGCACTGTCAGAAATTATTTTTCTTCTTTATTTAGTAGACCTTTTTCATACCAATCACTGATTTTCCTATGTAGTGTCAACATCATTTCAAAACCCGGATTTTTTGCCAGTAATTTGTAGCTATTGGGATCCGTTAACTGCCTCTCAGCTTCCTTTACATAATCTGTTTTATTTTGAATCACAATATTTCCCCCCTTATCAGCTGATTTGATTTCAATAAGGGGGTTTAATTGTAATGCCTTTAGAGCTAAATGTTCTTGTTTGCTTATATTCTCTCTTTTTGTTGTTACATTTGTCATTGATTCCAATTCTGCTGCCACCAGATCATGATATACATCAATGCGATTGCCAGGATGTATGATGGGACAGAATTTGGATGTCTTCTTAAAGCTCGTTTTTGATTGAGTGGCTATATGAATTCCCATTTCCGTTATTATTTGAGTGTTAGTCATGTCATTTTCTTCAGTTTGATTCGCCAACTGGTAAGCTGTCTCTAAACTTGTAGCATCAGCTATTGTAAATGTTTCAAGTTATGGTGTGCTCAGTTCTGTTGTATCTCTATTCTTTTTGGAGAAGAACTTTTTTAACTTTAATTTCCGTATATATTTATATACATCAATACGGGTTTCCACCTCATTGTGATGCTTGTCGGGACAGAAGGATAATCCTTTACTCAGGACTGATGTCTCATGTTGGGACAGGACATGATCTGATAAATTCACAATTACTTTGGGATCCATTTTTGCAGATTTGTTTCTTGTATTTAATATTTTTTTGAGGCTGTCCTGTTGCGCAACGGATACCTTCGGCTTCCTACTTCTCCTGGTTTTCCTCCTTGGTTTGTATTCACTGTTTGTCCTCTTCCTCCTCCTCGTGTCGGTTGGTTTCCTCTGCCTCTTCCTGCTGTTTTCGGTGTTTGTTGATCCTTGTAGAGGATCTCCATCTCCTCTAAAAAAGAAAATTTCCTGAAACCAGCAGCTATTTGCTCACCATCACTAATTTCTGATTCCGGTTCGCTTACTGATGTAGTACTGTCTGAGCTTTGAGGTACTGTCAATTTCTGTTTTTTTTAATACCTCAAAACGTTTTGCAAATGTGAAAATAGTTCCATTTTCAAAGTCGGATTCATCACGCCTGAATTTGCGTTGTTTTCTTTCCTGTATTTCAGAGTCGTGTTTATCAAGATTTTTATCCATTTGTGATCTCAGATTTTTAATTATATCTTCATTTTCACCAGAGTTTTGTATTTGTTGTTCCACATCTGCTATTTTGATAAGCAGGTCATCCACACTTTTCTTTGCATATTTTATTATGATGTGGATCATCCTTTTAGAGCATTCCATATTGTTTAATCCCCACTCTTCAAGCATTTCCGGGCTTCTGTCAGGATGGTTTGGTAGGGTAAAGATTCTTAATCCTCTGGGTACTAATCCAAGTTCAGAATATTTTTCCAACGTTATTATTTCCCATCCGCGTGAGATTTCTTTACGATGTAATTTTTCCAATTGCTGGAATAATTGTTTAGTTGTGGCATCTTTGCTTTTGCTTGTGGTTGTTTTATTAGTGCCATCCAGTTGGGTTTTCTGTTTTAAGAACATATTTTCAGCTTTCTGCAGACGATCTGCTGCTCGTTTTTCCATAGTTGAACAGTAGGATTCTTCAGGTTAGGCAATAACTTTCGTATGGTTGAATGCGGTTCACTTAATTTGACTAGTTCGTGAACTCTTATGGGAGAAAGTTTATCTGTTCTGATGAATAAAGGTTTAAATTGGCGCTTTATTCCTTATAGCACTAGTGAAGTGAGCGTTTACTTAAGCTTTGATTATGGCAAAAGTGGCTCTTCGAATTGAATGTCAAAGTGGTTGAGCTCTGTTTACACTCGCTACAGCATTCAGCAGAAACTCAGCATGTTGGACAAACAAATGCAAAGTCGTTGTCACTTACCAGGAGACTCCCGTAACTGTTTGTGTCCTCCGACACTCCCAAACGGCGCTCTACCGGTTGCACTTGAGTCCGTGTGGCCGCGTAGGTCGCCTTTCGATTCCTCGTACGTGTGGAGCCTTGTGGGTATGAACAAACACCGGTGTCGTTTTCCAACTCACTGCAAACCGCCGTTTGATCAAAGGCAGCCACGATCTTAATTTCAGTCTTTAGAGGTCGCATCCACGTTAAGTTGCGAGGACGAATGCTGGGCTCTCCCCCGTGTTATTTCAAATCACACAGCAAATGTCCCAGTTGTTAGGGAGAACACAGAAGACTCGCACTCGAGGGTCCGTGTTGGAAATATTTATTGGCGACGCGTTTCGACTGAGCGGTCTTCTTCGTTAGCCAAGACATATATATATATATATATATATATATTCACTCCAGTATTGGAACTTTCATAGATTCGCTTGAGTCGTTCCCCGTCGTAGAGATGGGAGTTCCCGGTTTCGAAAAAAGCAATACTTGGATAAATACAAAACAGAAAAAAGGCCTAGGCCCATTTCCATTTTGTAGCCCATAACAGTCATTATGTAAAAGAGACTAAACATTTCCCTGAACCAATCAGGACCTCTCACCCTCTAGAACACTCCTGGGAGAACCTTAGCCCCTCAGATTTTCTACCGCACGTTGTGCTAGGGAGTCTCCTTTGAGCTCTGCCAAACTTTCTCTTGCTACTTAAGATTTTGAGTTTTTTTGTTTTCAACGCAGGCAGCCAATCCCGTCGCGGCTCCTCAGGCGAGCCTCCACAGCACCCGGGAGTCAGCCAATGGCAGCGCGGCTCCCGGGACAAGCAACGATGACGCTCCGCTCCCTAGGCCAATCACGGCCAAGCACTGCTGATGACGCTGCGCCGCACGGGCCAATCCCGTCGCGGCGTTAGTGAGGGGGCTCGGCTCCCTCCACCAATGGGAGCGCGGCGGCTTCGTTCTTCGCCGCGGCAGCGCCTGGACTTCTAGGCAAGTTACGGGGGGGTTCCTGGCCCCGGGCCGCGGTGGTGATTTGGCGGCAAAGGGTTTTCAAGGGCGCTGGTCCCGATGAGACCCCCTCTCGACCTCCCCACCACGTTGGAGCGGACTTCACGAGGGGAGGCGCCACAAGCCTCCAACCCTCACAGGGAATGTGCCGATGAGCACACCGATCCCTTCCTCACGCTCCGCAGTTGAATACCACACGCCCCAGGTCCACAACAGCCCGATCTTGCAGCTGTTTTCTGGCAAAGCTTTAGGAACCTTTAGCCCTGGGTTCCCAACAGGAGGCCAGCTCTTCTCAGGCCCTTGGAGATTCAGTGGAGACACAGCACACAGCAAAGTCTCTGTAGTTTCAAGCAGGCAGGGTCACAGCTCACAGCAAAGTCCCTTTCTCCTCCTCAGCTTCAGTTGCAACAGCAGAACAGGTCAGCCCTTAGAGCACACAGCAAGGCAATCTTCCTTTAGTTCTCCAGCCGTCCTTCTTCCAGCCGAGGGTCCTTCTTGATTGTAGAATTTCAGAATCTAATCTTCTGTAGTAAAGGGTCCTTCCCTTATACCCCTAAACGCCTTTGAAGTCCTTGGTGCAAGGGGGTCCTTGGCTCTGGAATGTTTCTGGCGTTCTTCTTCCTGACAGCTTCAGGGCCAGAGGTGACAGCAGGCCGGCAGGGGAGTTAGCCAGCACGGTGGTCAGGCAGGCACAGCCCAGCACTATCAGGCGCTTCTCTCTCCCCTTCCCCGGGCAACAGATGTCGCCTTTCACCCCTGGGCTGACTCCAACCCCCTCCGGGGCCCTGCAGCTCCTGTCACGCAGGCATTCCACACACACAGGCCCAAGCACACAGAGAGGTTTAAACAGAAGAACAGCCACTTCCTAAAAGTGCTATTCTCAACCCCAGGATCCAAAAACAACCTTCACTAAAAGATGTGTCATTTAATTCTGAGTTCAGGGATATCTTTCATTGATGTTCCATCTTGTTCCTATAGGGAGATAGGCTGGGGTCCAATGGGACCAGACTCCCCATGTTACCCTAGGGAGCCTTACAGCCCTACAGCAGTGAGCACACAAAGTGGCTGCTGCTCTCCACCAGTGCATGTTACCTGCACTAGTACTTGCTCTCCCCTATCCATACACTGCACCCTGCCCAGGGGGGTACCTGGAGCCTTCTATAGGGGTGGCTGATGTGCACAGACAGGGGAGGGTTAAGCCCAGCCAGTGGGGACACTGGCCAGGCGGACATGACAGTCCACTGACTGCACACAGGCCCTGCGCTGGCAGGCCTGAGACACCATTTTAGAGCTACTCATGTGGGTGGCGCAATCTGCGCCGCAGGCCCACTAGTAGCATCTGTCATCACCAGCCCTGGCACACAAGGTGCACTTTACTAGGGACTTCATGGTGATACAGATATGCCAATCAGGTATACCCAATCAATATGACAATTTACAGAGGGAGCACTTACCCTCTGACACTGTTCAGCAGTGGCAGAGGGTCCAAAGCATCTACACCAGCAAAAACGAAATCCAGCACAGCATCAAAAATACATGAGTCAGAGGCCAAAAGATGGGGGAATAACCACGCCAAGGATGTCAGGTCTAACACGTGTCCCCTCCAGCTGAAAGTGGGGAGAACTACCCAACCTCTTGGGAGTCCTCATCACTAAGGCGGAAGAATCTGGACAGACCGTCAGCATTGGCGTGTTCTGAACCAGGGCGGTGCTCCACCGTGAAGTCCATCCCCTGTAGGGAAATGGACCACCTCAACAGTTTTGGATTCTCGCCCCTCATATGCATTAACCATCTGAGGGGCCTGTGGTCGGTCTGAACACGGAAGTGAGTCCCAAACAGGTAGGGCCTCAGCTTCTTCAGAGCCCAGACCACAGCGAAAGCTTCCCTTTCGATTGCACTCCATCTCTGTTCCCTGGGGAGTAGCCTCCTACGAATGAAAGCCACTGGTTGGTCTTCGCCCTCCTCATTGATCTGTGAGAGTACTGCTCCCACGCCTTGCTCTGAAGCGTCAGTTTGCACAATGAACTCACTGGAAAAGTCAGGTGCCTTAAGCACCGGTGCTGTGCACATGGCAGTTTTGAGGGTGTCAAAAGCAGTTTGACAGGCCTCAGTCCAATTCACTTTTCTGGGCTGATTCCTAGATGTCAGCTCTGTCAAAGGGGCTACAATGGTGCCATAACCTTTGACAAACCGTCTGTAATACCCGGTGAGTCCTAAAAAGGCTCTCACCTCAGTCTGGGTCTTGGGGGGTTCCCAAGCCAGAATGGTCTCAATCTTCGCCTGTAGGGGCGCCACCTGGCCGCTCCCCACCTGGTGTCCCAAGTACACCACAGATCCCTGCCCAATCTGGCACTTACTGGCCTTGATAGTGAGGCCTGCCTTCTGCAAGGCCTTCAACACTGCGCAGAGGTGTTGCAAGTGTTCCTCCCAAGTGGAGCTGAACACAGCAATGTCATCCAGGTATGCTGCGCTGAATTCCTCCAGCCCTGCTAATACCTGGTTGACCAGTCTCTGGAATGTGGCCGGGGCATTTTTCATCCCAAAGGGCATGACACGAAACTGGAAGTGCCCCTCGGGTGTTGAAAATGCTGATCTTTCCTTGGCCCCCTCAGTTAAGGCAATCTGCCAGTAACCTGAAGTCAAATCAAAAGTGCTCAGGTACCGGGCAGCTCCCAACCGATCCACCAGCTCATCAGCTCTGGGGATGGGGTGCGCGTCAGTCTTGGTGACCGCATTGAGCCCGCGGTAGTCCACACAGAAACGGAGTTCTGGGGGACCACCAGGTGTAGCAGCTTTCTTAGGCACTAAGACTACTGGGCTAGCCCAGGGGCTGCTGGAGGGCTCAATTACCCCTAGCGCTAACATCTTAGAAACCTCTTCTTTGATGCTAGCCCTGACCTTGTCAGCCACTCTGTAAAACTTCTGTTTCACAGGCAGGTTGTCACCGGTGTCCACATCGTGGACGCACCACTTGGTGACACCTGGGGTCAGGGAGAACAGGGGGGCGAACTGACCCAAGACTTGGCGACAGTCCTTCTGCTGCTCTGGGGTCAGGGTGGGTGAGAGTATCACACCATCCACTGACCCATCCTGCTCCTTGACTGCCAGGAGGTCAGGGAGAGGATCACTATCCTCCTCCCCTCCAGCATCTGTAGCCATGAGCATAGTCACTTCAGTCCTCTCAAAGTGAGGTTTGAGGCGGTTCACATGTAGCACTCTCAGGGGTTGCCTGGGAGTCTTCAGGTTAACCAAATAGGTAACCTCGCTCTTGCGCTCCACCACCTCGTATGGCCCAGACCACTTGTCACGGAGCGCACAGGGCTCCACTGGCGCCATCACCCACACTTTCTGTCCAGGTTGGAACTCCACAAGAGAGGTGTTCTGGTCATACCACCTCTTCATTTCCTCCTGGCTAGCCTCCAGGTTCTCTTGAGCGAGCTTCCTGAAGCGCTTGGTCTGGTTGCGAATGGCCAGCACATAGCTGAACACATCCTGAGGGGTTTTCCCACGGGATTTCTCCCACCCCTCCTTCACCAGAGTAAGAGGCCCTCTGACAGGGTGGCCATACAGCAACTCAAAGGGACTGAACCCTAAGGATTTCTGAGGCACCTCCCTGTAGGCAAACAACAGGCATGGCAACAAGACATCCCATTTCCGCCTCATGGGCTCTTCCAGGCCCATGATCATGCCCTTCAAGGTGCGGTTGAATCTCTCAACCAAACCATTTTCTTGGGGGTGGTAAGGAGTGGTGAATTTGTATGTCACCCCACACTCCGCCCACAGGGACTTCATATACCTAGAAATGAAGTTTGTCCCCCTGTCTGAGACCACCTCCCTGGGAAATCCCACCCGGGAAAAGATTCCCATCAGGGCACGGCCCACCACTGGGGCTGTGACCGTCCTGAGCGGGATGGCTTCCGGGTACCGAGTGGCATGGTCCACCAAGACCAGGATAAACCTGTTGCCTTGGGCTGTCTTGGGGTCCAGGGGCCCCACGATGTCAATGCCCACCCGCTCAAAAGGGGTGCTCACCACGGGAAAGGGTTGGAGGGGTGCCACGCACTTCCCTCCACTCTTGCCACTGGCCTGACAAGTCTGACAAGACTTACAAAAGGCAGCGACGTGCTTCTTCATCTGGGGCCAGTAGAAATGGGTGACAAGCCTGTGATAGGTCTTGTCTTGCCCCAGATGTCCTGCGAGAGGCACGTCATGAGCCAGACCCAGTAGGAAGTTCCTGAAGCGCTCGGGCACTACCAGCACTCGGGCTGCACCGGGCTCAGCGAACTTAGGCTCACTATAAAGTAAGTCATCCTCCCAGTAGATCAAATGCTCCTTGGACCCCAGGCCTGCGGCCTGGTCGGCAGCCTGCTGCCGCACACCAACGAGAGAAGGGCACTCCTTCTGAGCCTGGCAGAATTCCTCCCTGGAGGGACCACCTTCCTGCTGCCACTGGGACAGCTCAGGCAATTCCCCTAGTTCGGCCACCTGTTCCCCTGTAGGTTCCAGGGCATCCCCCTCTGGGTCTGCCTCCTCCTGGACCGTGGGAACAGTGGGGGCCGGTTTCCCGCGCCCTCTACCCCTTCTTCTCTTGGCAGGTTCCTGGGCCTTTGTTCCAGGCTCCAGCTCTGCTAGACCGCCCTCTCTGGCTGTCATGGCCCGGGTGGACACACAGATCCACGCAGGCAAACCCAACATCTCCAAGTGAGTCCTGTGCTCTACATCTTTCCATGGAGAGCTCTCCAGGTCATTACCTAATAGACAATCTACAGGCAAGGCATCACTTACAACAACTTCCAATGTACCGGAGACTCCTCCCCACTCAAATGGAACCCGTGCCAACTTGCAGAGGCGCACTGAACTGTCAGCTGCCACCACAGGACGGAGTACATTGGGAATGATCTGCTCTTCAGACACCCATTGACACCTGACAGATGTCACACTGGCCCCGGTGTCTCTCAGAGCGTCTATCTCCTTTCCATTGATGGTCACCTTCTGCCCATATTTCTTAGTGTTTAAGGGCAGCAAGGCTTCCTGGGCCATCTCTTGGTCTCCTAAAGAGACAAGGGTCATCACTGCTAACCCCTCCTCTTCACTAGAAATCAAATCCCCTCCCAAAGCTACACTGGCCAACGCCGGTGCTGGAGCACCAGAGGGTGCTGGAGGTTTCTTTGGACATTTGGGGGCAATGTGCCCCACCTCACCACATGTAAAGCAGGTAGGCGGGGGCCTGTTGTCCTGCTTGCCCTTACGGGGCCAGGACTTCTTAGACTTGGGGGGTTGAGACACCTTCTCCTGGGAACCAGTTTGGGGCCCTTTAGAAGACTCCTTTTGATTACCCGTGTCCCCCCCACTCTTCTGCTGGGGACCCTGTCCACCCTTGGCTGGGGTACTTACCACCCCCTTGTGGACCCTGGTGCTAGTCCACCGGTCCGCCTCTTTAGCAAGCTCACTGGGATCAGTTAACTTGCTATCCAAAAGATGCTGGCGCAGCTCTGGGACACATAAACTACTTAAGTGCTCCCTACTAATCAAGTGACACAACCCCACATAATCAGTAACCTTGCTGCCCTTCATCCAACCTTCCAGTGCACGCGTGTACATACTCACACACTCCACCCAAGTACTTGAATCAAGCTTCTTGAAGTTCCTAAACTTCAGGCGGTACTGTTCAGCAGTGAGCCCATACCTGAGGCACAAAGCCTCCTTCATGGCGGAGTAGGATAAAGCATCCTCTGCGTCTAAGGGTGCCAAAACATCCCTCCCAGAGGCCTCAAAATGCTTCCACAATCCTGCTCCCCAATTCCTCTCAGGCACTTCATTCATCTTTAAGGCAAGTTCATACGCTCTGAACCACGCATAAATATCCTCACCCCTCTGATAATTCTGTACCAGATCCTTTGGTATGTATACCTTACCCGCCTGTACTGGCTGTGCGCTGCCACCATTAGAACTGGACACCCTCTCTTTATACTTGATGGCCAACTCTTGCATGCTCCTCTCATGAGCCAATTGGAGCTTCTTCTCCTCCAAAGCGAGAGCATGCCTTCTCTCCTGCGCCGCTCTCTCCTGCGCCTCTCTCTCAACTTCCAGGCGCAGTTTCTTCTCATCGGCGTCCGCTCGGAGTTTCAAAATCTCAATCTCATGGGCCCTAGCTCTTTGATTCTCCTCCACTTCCTCTGGAGAAATATTCCTACTGGAGTGGTCGCTGCCAGCCTTAGATGCTGACCGCACTGGCAAATCACTGAGCAAAACAACATTCTCCTGTGTGCCGTCCACTTCAGTAGCTTCTTCTGAGACAACATGTTTGGCCTCCCACCAGGCCCTCAGAGATTTCTGTAACTCTTCCTTGTTTGCGCTGCCCTTCACTGGGCATCCAAGCTGTTTGCAGAATTGTTTCAGGAGAACCTTTCTGTAGTTGTACAACTCCTGAATTGCGAATTCCACTTCCAATTCTACTCTCACGCTTGCCGCTTTCAAAGACATGATGCTTCCTAACCTTTTCAACAAAAAGGTTTCACCAAAAAGAAAAAAATCTTGCGCAACCTGTGCTGCTAAACTAGACTAGTGATGTACAAGAAATCACTGCAGGTCAAGTGCAATTATTAGTTCAAAATCCGCACCGCTGTCCAACAATGTTAGAACCGGGGGTCTCTAGTTGGCACAGGTAAGTACCTTAGACCAAGTAGGGACCCTTGCTTCAAGTCAGGGTGAAGGAATAACCCTCTGAGATAACCCCCGCTCACCCTCAAGGTAGCATGGCGCGAGCAGTCTAGGCTAAACAGAGGCAACGTGGATAATATTTGCACTTAACACAACAATAATCCCCAATCCACCACAAACTGAGACCACACAGGTAAGTATATTTTATAAAAATATATAACTTTATCTAGTTTCAGCATGTAAATGAAGCGGTTGCATGATAATCACTTCTGTAGACAACTTAGCACTTTATCTTAAAGGTTGCACTTAATTCGTAATGGTTCTTGTAAATAGGCAGTTCTCAGAATCAAAACAAAACAGTCTCAAGTCTCTAGTCTCTTTAATCAGTAGGTAAGAAAATATGGCCACTGATTTATAATTGGAACGCTCTCAAAACGAGCAAAGAAAACAATGCCAGCGTTTGAACTATGCCAGAGAATCAGCCCCTAAAGCAATGGGCCTCAAGCGCTGCAGATGCGCCTCACCGCGCGGCCCAGGGACTCTTTCTTCTGCCCCGGGACAGCCTCACTCGTTCTCAGGCTCCGGGCGCACCGCGCCGTGCAGATCTCCCTCGTCCCCGCCCCGGCCGGTCCCCTTTCCTCTCCCGCCCGCTCTCGACAATCCAACGAGCGGCGGGGGAGGAGGTGAGGCTCACCTTGTTTGGGACGGCAGGCCAGGGGTGCGGGACGCTGTTAGAATCCCTCGGCGAGGTCAGGTCAGTCTTCTCCCGGTCCCGGCGGTGATCACGGCACTTCCTCGGCACCTCCTGCAGCTTCAACGCAGGCAGCCAATCCCGTCGCGGCTCCTCAGGCGAGCCTCCACAGCACCCGGGAGTCAGCCAATGGCAGCGCGGCTCCCGGGACAAGCAACGATGACGCTCCGCTCCCTAGGCCAATCACGGCCAAGCACTGCTGATGACGCTGCGCCGCACGGGCCAATCCCGTCGCGGCGTTAGTGAGGGGGCTCGGCTCCCTCCACCAATGGGAGCGCGGCGGCTTCGTTCTTCGCCGCGGCAGCGCCTGGACTTCTAGGCAAGTTACGGGGGGGTTCCTGGACCCGGGCCGCGGTGGTGATTTGGCGGCAAAGGGTTTTCAAGGGCGCTGGTCCCGATGAGACCCCCTCTCGACCTCCCCACCACGTTGGAGCGGACTTCACGAGGGGAGGCGCCACAAGCCTCCAACCCTCACAGGGAATGTGCCGATGAGCACACCGATCCCTTCCTCACGCTCCGCAGTTGAATACCACACGCCCCAGGTCCACAACAGCCCGATCTTGCAGCTGTTTTCTGGCAAAGCTTTAGGAACCTTTAGCCCTGGGTTCCCAACAGGAGGCCAGCTCTTCTCAGGCCCTTGGAGATTCAGTGGAGACACAGCACACAGCAAAGTCTCTGTAGTTTCAAGCAGGCAGGGTCACAGCTCACAGCAAAGTCCCTTTCTCCTCCTCAGCTTCAGTTGCAACAGCAGAACAGGTCAGCCCTTAGAGCACACAGCAAGGCAATCTTCCTTTAGTTCTCCAGCCGTCCTTCTTCCAGCCGAGGGTCCTTCTTGATTGTAGAATTTCAGAATCTAATCTTCTGTAGTAAAGGGTCCTTCCCTTATACCCCTAAACGCCTTTGAAGTCCTTGGTGCAAGGGGGTCCTTGGCTCTGGAATGTTTCTGGCGTTCTTCTTCCTGACAGCTTCAGGGCCAGAGGTGACAGCAGGCCGGCAGGGGAGTTAGCCAGCACGGTGGTCAGGCAGGCACAGCCCAGCACTATCAGGCGCTTCTCTCTCCCCTTCCCCGGGCAACAGATGTCGCCTTTCACCCCTGGGCTGACTCCAACCCCCTCCGGGGCCCTGCAGCTCCTGTCACGCAGGCATTCCACACACACAGGCCCAAGCACACAGAGAGGTTTAAACAGAAGAACAGCCACTTCCTAAAAGTGCTATTCTCAACCCCAGGATCCAAAAACAACCTTCACTAAAAGATGTGTCATTTAATTCTGAGTTCAGGGATATCTTTCATTGATGTTCCATCTTGTTCCTATAGGGAGATAGGCTGGGGTCCAATGGGACCAGACTCCCCATGTTACCCTAGGGAGCCTTACAGCCCTACAGCAGTGAGCACACAAAGTGGCTGCTGCTCTCCACCAGTGCATGTTACCTGCACTAGTACTTGCTCTCCCCTATCCATACACTGCACCCTGCCCAGGGGGGTACCTGGAGCCTTCTATAGGGGTGGCTGATGTGCACAGACAGGGGAGGGTTAAGCCCAGCCAGTGGGGACACTGGCCAGGCGGACATGACAGTCCACTGACTGCACACAGGCCCTGCGCTGGCAGGCCTGAGACACCATTTTAGAGCTACTCATGTGGGTGGCGCAATCTGCGCCGCAGGCCCACTAGTAGCATCTGTCATCACCAGCCCTGGCACACAAGGTGCACTTTACTAGGGACTTCATGGTGATACAGATATGCCAATCAGGTATACCCAATCAATATGACAATTTACAGAGGGAGCACTTACCCTCTGACACTGTTCAGCAGTGGCAGAGGGTCCAAAGCATCTACACCAGCAAAAACGAAATCCAGCACAGCATCAAAAATACATGAGTCAGAGGCCAAAAGATGGGGGAATAACCACGCCAAGGATGTCAGGTCTAACACCTCTCATCAGCAATGTGCCTCTCGGGAATTCCAAAAGTAGAGTCCCCAGTTTTGGGAGGGACTCTGTATGTATTCTGAGTAGAATATATACAGAGCACAAGTTCAAGGTGATGTCCTACCAGGTGCCCGACGAGGCCGCATAGCAGCCCTGCAAACCACACCATATCTTGCAGATTACAAATGGTGTCAATGTTTTGGCCAAAATACCCACCCCTGTGCTCCTGTAGAACAGCCGGCATGTACTAGGAGTTTATGCCTGAAACGGTCTAATGCTTTGTATTGATTGCCCTTTAAGCCTGTCTCCTGAAGCATAACGTACTCTGGGGAATGGCGTTTTATGTGCTGAAGTACCAGGGTTCTCTTGATCTTATTTCCCAGCCCATTCACATTCCACAACCAAATATGCATCTGCTTAGGTTTTCTTGTCTGACTCCTGGACGACCACCGGACCTTCTAGCCTCATCGACTCCCTCCTCCCCTGCCATTCTCCACCGCTGTTTAATTTGAGCATAACTGTGTGTGTGTGTGTGTGTAATAATTGTAACCTTCCCCAATAATACCCCCTCTCTGCCCCCCTGCGTAGTGAGCTAACTAGGTCCCACTTCCCCACACTGCACAGTCCCTGTCGCCCAAACTTGTGCATGAAGCTGTGGGGGGAGTGCTACCTCCGCCGCCATTACCTACAAATCAACTGTCTCATCAATAGTCACCCCCATACATTGAGACTTCATCATTGCACTTACTTTTGCTTCGATGTATGGCCCCAACCCTCCATCAGCCAGGGAGGTCAATTCACACAACCCCGACTGCCCGGCTCCCCAGTAAGGCCCCCCCCCCCCCGTCCTGAATTGTTCCCTCGTCTTACAGCTGGCAATGTTCATGTTCAATTTAGAGCTGTTCTCTCCACCTGCTCTAGAGAATGGGCCGGATGTCATGACTTGTGTGTGCCTGACATTTCCTCAAGTCCTGTATCTATTTTCTTGTTTCTCTTACTCTCCACTTTACCCCCACCATCTAGCGAGTCCCATGCATCTTCCGGGGACAGGAAGAGATGCGATTTGCCCTCCGCAATTATTTTTAATTTGGCAGAATACATCATCGTATGTTTAATTTTTTCTCTCTGAGGGCCTTTTTGACAGAGTCAAATGTTTGGCATTGTCTCTACCTGAAGATTGAAGTCAAGAAAGAACCTGATGGTCACATTTTCATATTGCACATCTCCACATGCACTGGTCGCTTGAATAGCATCTTAATCCCTAAAATTTAGGATTCTGGTCAGGATCGTGCGTTGGGGGTCCCCCGTACGTGGTGTGGTTACCCAGATGTGCTCTCTCTACTGAGAAGAAGGTAGATAGTGGTTTGGGGCAGAGTGTGTGAAGTATTAGGTCTGTCATGAAGAAATCGACAGATTGTTCCTCCGTCCCCTCGGGGACCCCCACTGCACAAATGTTGTTCCGGCACACTCTTCCTTCCCTGGTCTCCTAGCCACACCATGACTTCCTCTTGTTGCTTAGTTAGTCTGGCGACTTGGTCCTCAAGTCGTTTCAGGACCTCTGACCTCCTGGCCAGAGTCCTGCCTTCCGCCCAAGCAGCTCTGCTGTAGCCTCGCCGGCCGCTGACCCAGACTCCTCTCTCCCAGTTAGGTGTTTAAGGCCCTCCTCCACCTGCAGGCTTCTGCCTGCGCCTCATCCCTGGTGGTCCAGTGGGAAAGCATTGTTCTTCTGCTGTTCCACTGTTGTCTGTCTGCGCAGTTGTGCCCGTTTTGTCTTTGTGTCTTTTGTCTGTCTTTCATTGTAATTTTATTGTAATTTTTGTTCCTGTTTGTCTGTGACTCGGTTTTCTGCCATTTTTAGTAGTTTTTTGTGCCTATGCCCCTGTTTTCTCCTCCGTACTCGTTTCTCGCTGCCCTTTTCCCGCTGCTGCACCTGCGGCCCCTCCCACTGCTGTTCCCACTCCCGCCTACCAGCTGCACTTCCCTTCCCCGTCCCTATTTAATGGTAAACGTGCCAAAGGCATGCCTGTCTGCGCCTGTCGGCGACCCGACCAGCTCCAAAAACCCTGGATCGCTGACCACCCACCGCTACGACTCAGCCGCCCTCCTCGCTTTTACCCCCAGAAGGAACAACAACTGCCATATGTCTACACTGAAATCCACCCACGACCAGTTATCCTGCCGACACTGCCGCCGAACCTTCACCACTCTCTACACCCCCACGGCGGTCACCCCCACGACGAACGCCAACACCTCTAAAGCCCTGAGGTGCATCCTTCTCAACGTGTGCTCCCTGCACAGACATGCGTTAGAGATCTGGGACCTCCTCAATACCATCTCCCCTGTCGTCACCTTCTTTACGGAAACCTGGACGCACTCCACCTCTGACCCTGACATCGCCACAGCCCTCTCTGACAGATACAAGATCCAGAGGAAGGACCGCCCCACCCACCCGGGAAGAGGACTTGCCATCGCTCACAAGAGCTCCCTCCGACTCACCACTTCCAGCACGAGCAACTCCCAGTCCACCACCGAACACCTCCATTTCCAGATACAGGCCAGCCCCAGAGCCACCCTAAGTGGCACCCTCGCCTACAGGCCCCCCAGACCTCAAACAGCATCAACCAATACCATGGCCGACCTAGTCGCACCCCACGGCATCGCCTCCATGGACTACTTACTCATCATTTACGCATGCAAAAAATGGTCGTATATCTAGCCCAATGTTTGGTAAATGTGTGAACAGATCTACATGTAGCTGTTTTACAGATCTTAGTTATTGGTACATTTCTCATTAAAGTAGCAGTAGCCGCTTTCCCTCTGGTGTAGCAAGATTTCGGTGTACAGAACAGAACCTTATTTACCTTATGATCGTATAATAGAAGGCAAGATCCTATCCATCAGCATATGGACTGTTTGTACGTGGCTAGACCTGTACAGACCGGCCTATAGTTTACAAACAATTGGTTTGACCGTGGCTATCTTTTGATCTGTCCAGATAAAACTTTGAGACTCACCAGTTGTCTGAGGAAATGAGAGTCCTTTCAGCAGGTGTGACACGGTGCTGAAAGAAAGTGGGTAGGGAAATGGATTGATTAACGTGAAAGTCCGATACGACTTTATGTAAGAATTTTAGACATGTCCCCAGAACCTTGGTTCATGAGAACATAACGCTTGTGTTTTGCTAACCCTAAGAACTGATGTGAAAGTGTATAAACATGATTGCCAATGATTCGTCCGCTGGTACAGCTCCCCCCAAAGACATAAGTAAATATCCAATTACAAACATTACACACTGAGGCTTTTTTAATTCTATTTCCTAACTATAATGTCTCTTTAACCTTTGTTTTTTTCAGTGAAATTCTATGTTTTTTTAATGTTATTTCCGAACTGTAAGGTCCCTGCAACCTTTGTTTTTTTAAGTGAATTTCGCCGTTTATTTAAATATAATTTGTACTATCATTTGACCCGTAAGTTCAATTTACTAATTTGCATTTTCACAAGTTTATAAATAAATTGTATTCGCACATTCATTCTTATATATTTTAAAACTAAAAATTAAAACATGAAGGTAAGATAACTAATGTAGTATTTCTATCAAAACTGTGCACCAAACCTTTCTTTAAAAAAAAAAATAATAATGGCTCTGTGGTTCTGTTCCCAACCAAAAGCACACATTCAATGATAAAACAACAACATATTTAATACAAAATATGTTATTGCAATTTCTAGAAGTGTATAACTGACTGTGTGGGGTGTCTATGTGGCTATACGTGTGGCTGTGTGAATGTGTGTGTGTGTGTGTGTAAGTGGGTCTGTGAGTGGTTGTGTTGGTGTGAGTAGGTGTGTGAGTGGTTTTGTTGGTCTGTGATTGAGTGTGTGGGTGGCTGCGTAGGTGTGTGTGTGAGTATTTGTTTGGGTGTGTGAGTGGTTGTTTGGAACTGTGAGTGGGTGTGTAGGTTTGTGAGTGGGTGTGTGTTGTTTTTCGAGTGGGGGTCTGATGGTGGGTGTGTGAGTGATTTTGTGTGTTTATGTGGGTGTGTGAGTGGGTGTGTGAGTGGCTGTGTGGGTCTGTGAGTTGGTTTGTGAGTGGTTTTGTAGGTCTGTGAGTGGGTGTGTGAATGGCTGTATGAGTGTGAGAGTGGGTGTATGTGCGAGTGGGTGTGTGATGGCTATAGAGTGAGAGTGTGCGTGTGTACAGCGTTGGCTCCTCCACTAAGGCCAAACATTCATGTGCACTTTGCATGTTCTCCACCCAGGCTGCATTACAGCCTGGTGGAGAACATGCCCAGACTTCCTCTTTCTCTTTGAGCGCCGAACTCCGATGCTCTGACCAATCACGACGCTGCTATCGAGGAGTCTGGAAGCCTGGGTGCATCCTGGTTCCTAACCTGCAGAGGAAAGACGGTGGCTTGTAACGGATGGCAACGGCACCAGCAGGGATTTTGTATGTTTTCTTTATTTCCCTCACCTACCCCTGCCCCTCATCCACTTTTCCTACCAGCCGCTACTGGGTGTGTGAGTGGCTGGGTCTGTGAGTGGGTGTGTGAGTGGGTGTATATGTGGTTGTATGGGTGGGTGGGAGTAATTTTGTGGGTCTGTAAGAAAGTGTGTGTGTGAGTGGCTGTATGAGTGTGGGTCTGTGAGTGATTTTGTTGGTCTGTTAGTGACTATGGGTGTGTGAGTGCATGAGTGGCTAAGTGGGTCTGTGGGTGATTGTGTGTATGCCTGTGTCTGTGTCTGTGTCCATATCCAGGGATCTGCCTTGGATCATGCAGGGGGTCACTGAGCACAGCTGAGAAAACCCAGACCCTCGAGCACTCAAACAAAAACTATTTTTGGACTATTTCTTGCCCATGAGGGGTCTCTCACAGACCCCTCCATCAGCCCCATGGGGTCAGGGTACCTCTACCCTGACCCCTTCTATAACTTTTATATTTTAATTTTCCCCTCTGGGAACCGAGTCCCAGTGCACAAAATGGCAGCCGCAACTTTCCTTTCAAATTGTGGCCAGCTAATCACGGCATTGCTGTTGGTGTGTGAATCCGCGTCTCTGGCTATACATTCATATTTTTACTTTTCTAACTTCACTACTGAACAGATTTACACCAAATTACCAACAGCTCTCGCTCTGAACCAAGATCTAGCTGTCTGACAAATTTGGTATAATTCCTTTCAGCAGTTCAGTCTGTAGTCATTTTTAAAATACCTATGTGAAAAATGCATGTCGAAAACGTGTTTTGGTACCCTGCGTTTTTCTTGACCCAAGCTCAATGGATCACCCCGAAACTTTCCAGACTGCAACTGAAGTGACTGACAAACTGGTTTTGAAAATTTTGTGAAGATTCGTCAAATGGCGCCAAAGTTATTAGCAACACAAAAAACGCCATTCTTTCGGAAACTAGGTCCTTACTATAACTACCTACTGGTGACCACTAGTAGGTAATATGTATATTTGTATGCATGTGTGTGTGTGTATATATATGTATGTATATAGATAGATATTTTGTTGGCACATGAATGTCCCCTGTAGTCATGCTCCAAGTGCCCAACTGTATATATATATATATTGGATCCTGGATTTTGATTTTGACCTCGACGTCACACTAAACTAGTGTGAGCAGGGGCCTAGCCTAATGTCCTGGACTTGTCCTGTGGCCTGGAGGAGATCGCCAAAAGCTCTCTCATTGATAGACATTGGTCTACTATCCTTGTAATGGGTTAGCTGTGGTGACAGCATACTGTGTTCTGTAAATTCCTTTTCATCTGTGTTACTGTAGTGGAGCCTACTGGCGCACTTGTCTAAATTTCTGCTTGTAGGCACTTACCCAACTCCTAACACTAACATCCTAAGTGTAAATTGTGTGTGTAGCCTAAGTGGTGCATGCATAGAGTTCGAGTCAACCAGAGAAATGAAAACCTTTGGAATCCACTTTCGATACCCCTAACATTGCCGTTCACGTAAGATGGAGGCAAGGATATTTTCCAAAACAGTAGAAGCATTTTGCTACTTTCCTGCTGCTGGAGGGAGGAGACCTAGACACTGAAGTGAGGGAAGAGAAAACAAGGTTCCTATAAAAGTTTGATTAAGCCTTTTGCTGGGCTAGCGAATACTTGCCATTGCTATCACAGAGTCAAATGCTAAAGGCGTTGTACTTGGCCTAGTTTGCAGAGCCATAGTAGGATGGACTTTGGACCTGACCTGCAAATGTCTTCAAGCCCCAGGATAGCACCTGCTTGTGGCTTCCTGAATGTGGCCTTATCTATCTATCTATCTATCTATCTATCTATCTATCTATCTATCTATCTATCTATCTATCTATCTATCTATCTATCTATCTATCTATCTATCTATCCTGTTTTCTTCCTTATTCCTCCTGCTGGTAGACCCCGTAAAGTTGGATTGTCATCCTGCTTTTTTTCTTTCAGTACATCCGCAATTGCCTGTATCGCGGCATCAATCCTCACCTTACGATGGTTCACTGCTCTTCCATTATTGCAATGCAGGATGCCCAAGCCAACTGTATCGCACAGGTTCCGAAGCTACGCATCAAGCCACCGCCTCTTCCTGAAAAAAAGGTGAGTCTGAATATGTTCTCCTTCAGACTGCTGTCACTGCAGGCTTGGTACGTGATTTGGATCGACAGAGCACAAGGCGTCTTTTTTTGTCGATGAATAGCAATATCATTTTATCTGTTTGGTTCTAAACAAAGTTCCTTGAGCCTATCAAGATGGTGTGCGCGAGAGATCCCAAAACCTGCCCAGTACAGCTATAAGGGAGGAGCTTGACATGTCTACTGGCTCCACTTGGGTCTAGTATCTTGGTACCTCCCGTGTAGTTTTTGGGTAGTCTGATTAAAAGCGAGTCTAGGGATGGCGTGTGTCCTTTGTTGTTCAGTGACTTGGTACTCACTCACTTTTGTTCCCACATAGCCAGCCTGCGTGTCCATGTGGAGTCTTGAACAGCCATTTTTCATTGACCTGGTGCAAGGTTGCAAGGTGAATGCAGAAGATGGATTGAAGGTTGGTTAAACTTACTTTTGACTCTCCTGGTTCTCCCACACCCTCCATCTCTTTATATCCTCCAGTTCCTCAAAGGTTTTTTTTTTCCTCATCCCTCCAGCTCATTTTTTTGCAACCTAAATCCCATAATCTCTGACCTCTGTGCCCTAACCACCTCTTGTGTACCCTCTTTAATTCTTGTCTCCTTTTACCGCTGTTACTCTCCCCTCAACTCCTTTATCACCCTCTTCACCCACTTTACCCACTTTCTTTTCTGAGCATGGTCTCCTTTGTCACACAGTTGCACATTCTCCTCTTTTCTCCTCATGTAGTTATCTGTCTCTCCCCATTCTTTCTTGTAGAGCCATATTTCTCTTTACTTTCTTTCTCATTCTTGCATCTCCTTTCTTCCATTTTTTTATCTTTTACATTTTGTGCGCTCTCACCACTTCCTTTCTTCTATATTTGTCTAAAACTCGTGTTACCGTTCACTTCGTTCTGTATTCCTTCCCTTTTCTTTTTTCATTTTAAATCTTCCGCTTGCCCCTTGTTTCTTCTCTTCGTTTCTCCTCCATCTTCTCAGCCCCGTCTACCTTCTTTTTCCGTTTCCCTCCAAAACCGGTTTCCTGCTGTTTGGCTCTCACCTGATTTTCTTTTAACCCTTTTTTGTTGCTGGTTGTTTATTTGTTGATTGTTGAAAACACTTGTGAACAGTTGATGGTCAGGTAAACCCGTCCCTCTAACCACAGTTACCCATCATGCTTCTGGAGTGTGGTTTGTCGACTACTTAAAAACAGGAAGTGTTAAGAGTCCAGATTAGGGTTTGATTCCTCGAAGCCGGGGGGTTTTCTCAGTATTGACCTAAAATACCAACCTCTAGCTGGAAAGCTATACAGAGAACGGCGAGGGTACGAGGGGGGTGGGGGTTGAATACACCATGCTGCAGAGATTAGCAAAATGCTGTGCATACCTAGGGTTAAACTGTTCAGAGTTTTTGTTCCGCGAGTCGACAGGGGAGGAAGTTCTTGAAGACTCAGTGTATTTTTGGAATGACAATTCGCCGTCAGTGACGTGCACTGTGCTTGCCTCCGTGAACTTGCCGGGGACCCCCTTCTCTGCAGCTTGGAGGGAACTTAGTAGTGCAGGGATGCTCTCAGCTGCAGGGCGAGATATGGCAAGCCCTTGATTGGGGTCCGAACATCTGCTGTGTAGAATGATAAAGACGCATTTCGCCTATTCTGACTAAAGTAGTGATTTTGTATGGATCTGTAACATAAGCATAACTTGCATTTATTTGTAGCACACGTTCACCCAGAAGGGTATCTTTGCGCTGAGTAACCGATGTTTATTGTTACCCAACTCAATGGTACTCATTTTATCGACCTCAGAAGAATGAAAGGCTGACCCCCGGGATTTGAACCTCTCCCCCTGAGGTCGGACACAGGCCCCTACTGTGGAAGCAGTTATGCAGTCGATATTGTCGGTGGAGTTTCCACTCAGTGCAGTATTTAACAGTTTAACATAATCTAGTGTTTATTACGTAAAATGCGTTGGGGTAAGTGGGATTGAGATCTTTGGATGCCTCAAACGGAGAATGGTTTGTACATGGTTCTGCGCCTTCCAGCATTAAACGGCTGTACAGTCACAAGAAGTTCATTTTGAAATTCTCTCAGAAGGTTACATCTTAATGATTATACAAATATTGTTGCTATTTCTATCATTGCATATCATATCATTTCACATTTTAGGAGTGTAGGATCTGCTTCTTATAGTTACCCCCACTTTTTGCTGATGAATCACTGTTTTTGACTTAGACTGGCTGGGATCCTTCTATCCAGGACCCCGGCCTTGCTGATTTCTCCTCTAAATTGTTGCATGTACTTTAGGTACACTCCAGATTGGATACTGGGGTACCCTTATAAGTCCCTAGTATATGGTACACCATGTACCCAGGGCATAGGTACCCCAGAGGCCTCCCATTGCCTGCAGCATGTATTATGCCATCCCTGGGAGACCATTCAAACCAACACCACAGTTCTGGTACTGCTACCTGTGTAAGGTGGTGAATGCACCCCTTACTTAGATATAGGCTACCTATATCTATTCTAAATCACTTCACATATAAACCTGTCAGTCACCCCTATGGCAGGCTCTAACAATCCTGAAGGCAGGGTCCTGGGTTTTGTGTGAGCGGGTGCCCCTACATGAGCAAAGCCCCTCTGCAGCCTTCGGAATTTAATCTCCGGGTTGTCTGTGATGCAGCCAAACCATATATGCTTAAGTGCTTTATAACCTCGCTGTAACTGCTAACTATAAAACGGCTGCTTAGAAACATGTCGTGTTTGGTGTCAAACACCTTGGAATCATACCTCCCACACCAGTAACTGGTGTGGGAGGAATGATTCCTCCCTTGTAGAACCACTACTGTGGGTCACCGATCTACCCGGTACCAGCTTTCTCGACCTGGGCATCACAAAAAGGATACGGCCAGCCACAGACATGCGTCTGCCCTCCTCCTCCTGCTGCTGAGCTGAGTTTGAGTAGGGGAAGGCTTGACAATAGGTTTCCTGTCACAAGGAGGTGTGACCACCTTCCAGACAGGATTTAGTGTATTGGGGCTGGGTGGCTGCACTCTGAGACTACCTGAAAGTCTGCACTGGGGGCACATTTGGTGTCCCTGTGCATAGTCCAGCACAAACCGTGCAGGAGTCATTTGCTCTGGCGCGAAACTGGACAAAGGACATGGGTGTAACCACCCCTCTGTCCTAACCCTCCCATAGGTGGGACCCCAGAGTTTTTCCAACTTTTCCAACCCCTTCCTTGGGTATAAAGTAGGAGCCCTGATAACAGGATTTTAGATTTTTCCTGGACTAAACTCTGCATACAGAAACCAAGTACTACGATCTACACTACGCTGGACGAGTGAAGAATCTCCCTTGGAATAAAGGAGTTACTCCCCTGCTGAAGCAGGCACCATAACGCATCTGACCGGTTTGCATCTCCCGAGCTCCTGAGGACTCCGAAGATTTCTGCAACACAGGAGGTGGGTTCCTGAGCGTCTATGAGGTCGATCTGCTCTCTTAGCAATTCTGAGACCAGTAGCCCTCGTGGGGACCGTGCAACCCGAACCCCTGTGCACTGTGTACTTTTGTAGCAGCATATGCTTTTAGGCAATCCCTGAGGCTGTGCTTTGGGCTACGTGTAGTCCTGACCCCGAGCAGTATTTCCGCTGAAGAATTCCGGCCTCCACTCCATGAGTGCTCCGTTGGCCTTTACTTTGTGATTCAGCTCGAGGTCCCTTCGCGATCCCTGGTTCGTTGGCCTGTGGGTCCCTGTGAAGGTAACTTTGATTTCTCTTGGGCTACCCTGGTTGCTCCAGACGTGCCCTGACTCCCCATAGCTTGGAGTCTCCAGGACCTTGCCGGTCCTCACTGTGACTTGTTTACTCTGCCCGCGTGGGTTGCATTTGCCATGGCTTTGTGATGTTCGATTCAGACACTGACCCATCCAGTCTTCTCACCTGAAGCACCGACATTGGAGGGCATTTGTCTACCAAGCCCCTGATCACCCTGAAGTGACCAGGGACTGAAGTTAGTGAACAGCATATACCAGGCCAACTTCTCACAACATTCTCTCTTGCGTTCCTTCCATCAAATGCCAGAGAACGACAACATTATTGGAAAGATGCCAGATTAGAGAAATCAGTTACACGTCACCAGCTTTACCTCTTAGGCCTCACAATCCTTTCTCCAAAAAGGGGATGCTGGAATGTGTGTAAGAGAACCAGACATGATTGGAAAGGTGCCAGATTAGAGAAACTAGTTATACGCCACCAGCTTTACCTCCTAGGGCTCACAATCCTTTCTCCAAAAAAGGGGATGCTGGAATGTGTGTAAGAGAACCAGACCTGATTGGAAAGGAGCCAGATTAGAGAAACCAGTTACATGTCACCAGGTTTATCTGCTAGGCCTCGCGTTCCTTTCTCCAAAAAGAGGATGCTGGGATGTGTGCAAGAGAACCAGACATGATTGGAAAGGTGCCGAATTGGAGAAAGCAGTTACACTAGTTATACGTCACCAGCTTTACCCTCTAGGCCTCAAGACCATGACCGTTCCTCTGAAATGAGGAGGCTGAGAAGTGTGCACTGACTGCCACTCATACCTTCTACACCAGCCGTTGCTGTAATCAAAAGCAGTTTGTCATTAAATGGATAGATACTATTGTATTGGGATACGGGTGCCTTTGATGGCAGCGCCCATAGCAGGCTGAAACTGTTAATCACGGAACTGGATTGTTATAGAGTAAACTCCATAGACCCACTGTGACTTGCATTGAAACCATCATATATTTCTGCATCAGTCTGAAAAGCGCCCTTTTGCATGGGCACAGGATGAGCCTTGTCAGTAGGCCCGAAATTATCATCTTTTTGATGCCAGATAATTCCAAAGATCCAAATTTGTTAGATGAAACATTGGAGCTGATTCCCCTAACCCAAGGTGGACCAGGCCCAGTTCCCCTTCACAGAAGCCATGTTGTTTGGGTGAGAAGCATCCAGTGTGGAAGAGTGAGATCCCGCATTCCAATGCAGGCTTCGTTACAAAGGGTAACATCTGTACTCTGGAAGAACTTTGAAGGTCAGCAACACGTTTTTGTGGGTCCCATTGTTGGGGGCCTTTTATGTGTTTGTCTTTAGAGTTGGCTGTGAGCTTGCATGTGTGCGTTTGTATGTGTTTTTGTGGATAATTGTGGGCGGATCTGTGGATGGTCTGTATGCATATGTAGTAGGACCTCTGGGAGCATGCACATTAGGAACCATCCTTGTGGGGATAAGACAACATGTTGTTGTTTTGATTGTAAAGATCTCTGTGTGAGCACTCTGTGCATGGTCATGTTTGTATCTAAACTTCGAATTTGGGGCGATAGTGGGCAGCTTAGAGAAGGGCATGTACGTATGGTCAGCCTGGGCAGTGAAAGGAGAGCCAGGCTGTTGTTGTTAGCTTGACAGTGTGGTTGTCATCGCCTGACTCATTCTGCCTTTGATGATTAAGGTAGAGCGCGTCCATAGCAGTGAGGGGTGCAGCACAATTATGTCCTCTTCCGTGCTCTTAATTGTCTTTACACAGCATCAGTAATGGGCTCTATGTACCCCAGTTCCTAAAACCCTTCCCTGCCTCCAGGCAGTTGCAGGAGACAGAAACAGAATGATGCATCATAGGGTCTTCGCTGATAGTCATGAATAGTAGACTAATTCCCGTGCAGTGTGCATCGACCCCAAAATACTTTAAATCCATAAATCTCAAGGTTGACCAAGAGTCCAACATACCTATTGCAGGCAAGCACTCGCCAGAGCCTATCAGAGATTACATATTCCAAATTGTTTTAGGACTGTTTCTCCTTGCAGAGCCTAGAACCTAACAAGGCAGACTAGTCTAAAAAAGAAGGAAAATTAAGCCAGATAGACCCTAACATTAGAAAAGCTTAAAAGACATCCTACACTTTGAGACTGCAGGGCTTTCATATCCTGTGACGCCTGCCTACTGAGTTGCCTTGGAAAGACCGCTCTTTTTTTCTGGTTTGTAAGATTGAAGTCTTGGGACACTGTGGATTTTTTTATTTTTTTAAACATTTTTATTCGGCAAAATAGCACATATAATGCAGACCTCTGAATCCCAGAGATAACTGCCGCATGAAAGACACCAAAAACAATGTCTCCACAATCCAGAACACAATATGATGGAACCCATCTACTATCAGTCCACCCAAAAGCTCAATAGCCACCATACCATCATCAATTGAGGGATCATAAGCTGCACATAAGGAAATGCAAGGAATGGGTAGGCCATTCGACAACTCTAAGTTACGACCCCGGTCAACCCGTGGGGGCTCCAGGTCCAGACCCCGATACTCCGCCCAGCGCTTCCATATCTTATAGTGCTTCCTAGAACATCCTCTAGCCTCAAAGATGGGGAGCTCAAGGCCCATATTAAAGTCTAGGCCCTTTTTCCAGGTTGAGACCGATGGGGCAGCTACCACCTTCCATGCTTTAGCTATATCTTTCTTTGCTAATGTGAAGCCTAGGAGCAGGAGATGGCGCTTATAGATGTTGCCCCCGATCCTCTCCATCACATGGAGAACTAATTTTGGGGAGTGCGGAAGCTCACATCCCAGAACCTCCGGGAGACAAGTTAGCACCCCTCTCCAGAAGCGAGCCACTGCCATGCAGTGCCATACAGTATGTATCAGGGTCCGCTCCTCCCGCCTGCATCGGAGACACTCCAGGGAAGCCACCAAAGCTACACTCCAGAGCCTAACTATGGTAAAATAAACCCGGTGAAGGTATTTAAACTGAATAAGTCTCAGGCGCATGGCAATAGCCGCCCCACGTGGGGAAGCCAGAGCCTCTGTCCAGTCCTCCTCCTCTTATTGGCCTACATCTCCCTCCCAGGCCTTCCGCAGACACTGCAGGGAAGGGGAGCAATGCATAATCAGAGATTGATAGATTTTGGAGATGGTGTGGTCAAGTAGGTCCCCCATAAAAAGCTTGGCTTCCACGGGACTAAACTCCGGCAATGAGTCCATACCCTCCAGACTGGGAGCAATTGCATGCCGAAACTGCAAATATTAAAAAAACTGAGTCTTCGGCATCTGGAAGGCTGTCTGAATGTCCTGGAAGGACTTCAGCACAGTGCCGTGCATAACATCTCCCAGCGTAGACATTCCGATGTTGTCCCAATCGCGGAATCCAGGGAGGTCCAGCAACTGGGGGAAATGGCCATTGTGCCACAGCAGAGTCTCTTGAGTCCGTCTGTTCCACCATCCCATCTTTCGCTCACTGTGGATGTTTTGAACGTACTTTTTGTACAGTTTTTTCATCAGCATTATTTCTCTTGACTCCATTCAATGTCTTTCATTCTGAAGAAGCTTTTCAGGCTTTCTTTAGCATTTTTTGTTATATTTTTCATTCCTCATGCTTTACTTTCTGGGAGGTAGTCCTTCTCTTGTGGGAGAAAAAAGGCTACTATAGGCCTTCGTTGTTTGTGTTATTGTATCTTACTCTACTAAGCCATCTAATTATTTATCCGAAATGTCTAAAAGGACACAGAAAGACAGGGAGGGCATTAGACTGAGAGCTAAACAAAAGGACATCTGGTCCGAAGACATGTAGAAGAAAGTTGACAGTCACCATGGAATGATCCACTAACTCTGCAATGCTGTCCTTAGTCCTGGTGGACTCTACCAGAGGGAGATCAAGAGAGGAAAACAACTCTGAGGAGAAAAAAGCACCACTGTACTCCGGTTTTGCCACATTGGCACTTTCATTTGACTTCAGTTATCTTGGTGCTGGTGAATGGAACCATGGAGAATGAGATCCTTATCGATTTCAAAGCCCCAGCATCACGAGGTGTCGGGTAAATCTTCAATATCAAAGCACCCAGTCTTCCCGCATGACGTCACAGACTCATGCAACATCAATACACACTGCTTTTTATCATTTAGCATTAGAACATCACTCGGTGTTGCACAAATCGACATTGAGGCACCTTTCATTGACGCATTCTTTTTAGCTAAAGATGAAGTGATGCTGAGAACACACTATCTTGGACACATAAAAACTTTACACCTTCAGGCTTCCTCATACCATCAGAAGACCCATTGCTGATGGCATTGAAGCATCTCCAGCTGCTTCCTCTTTCTGCTTTGAAACCAGTATTTGTGTGTAAATAAACATCTCTGTTGCCGATTCAGAAGAGACCTCAGTCTCTTCGATTTTCACCTATCCTGATGCCAATTTCTTCCATTGTGACGCCTTTCTTCTCCAGATACAATGAGGAAGATGAGCTCCCGCTCAAATGTGGACAAAAGAGGATCTCCATTTCTTGTTAGATCTTGTGAGGGCCCAGACAATGACACTTTATCTTGTTGTACTCTAACTTTGCTGACTGGCTCCACATCACAAGTTTCACTTGTTAAAGACATCTCAACTTTCTAAGACGTTCTGGCTCAGTGGGCTTGCAATCTGACCATAATAACTCGTATTGCAATATAATTTATAGTAGAGACACTTCAGACGATAATTCACATTGACCCTTTTTATTCCTTATCCCAGGTTTGCTGTATGTAGTAGAGGAAGAATCTCTTGTATCAGCCATGCCTAAGGAGTCCAGTCCACGGCTTATGAAAAAGTACATGCCTTAAGGTTCTGCTTTCCATAGGATGGACTCCAAGTTAGACCATGTAATATTGTCCGCTCTCAAGAAATGTCATGCATCAGTTCAGAAAACATCATTCCCATCTGATGGGGTAATAAGAGGATGGATTTTATTGATAAATAGATTGTGAAAAGACTCTGCAGTGTTGAAAGCTCTTGGAGAAAAGAGCTTTTTAGGGAACTTGTGCCTGTTGGAAAACATACATACATGTGTGAATGTTCTGCTGAAAGACCACAAACAAGACTTCTATAAAGTGGTTCAGGAAGGTCTTCTCCATGTCTAATTAAGTAATAAGCATGGTTATCAATTCTGCAGAGCTCAAAGTACTATGCTGTTGCCATGGCATGACCTTGAGAAGATCCTCTTGGTTTCTCCTTACCACCTTCATACTGGATGCCCAGCTGAAAATCCCAAACATTCCATCCTTGGGCAGTGATATTTTTGGAAAACATAGAGAGGAGCAAATGCAGTGAATATAAAAGGAAAGAAGCTTTCTGGCACAAAGATTGTTGCTCCTACCAGCACCAGAGGGCTTAATGTCCTTGATAGTTGTGCCGACCCTAACAGCAGCAACCACAGCACAGATATTCTTACAATCAAAGACAAGGTTTCAAAAATAAGGCTCGTAACCTTCCCCAATGTGCTGACTCACCAGGACCTAAGCTATCCAACCTTGGGTGAGGACTCCCTCGTCCACCCTCTTTAGTCTACTCCATTAAGGGGGGATCCTATTTATTCAAATGGAAAAGCTTATGCAGTCCGCAGAATGGTCAAAAGGCTATCAACGAGATGTCATCTTTCTGATCTAGCCTAACCTTGTCAAGCAGTGGTTTGCCTCAGTAAACGTCCACTTTACAGCTGTAATTGCATATAGAAAAGAAGCATCCTCAGATAACTTTATTAAGGTACCAGTTCCTAAAGATGTCTTGGAGGGTTTAAGTGAAGTCTTCAATCTAAAGACCTCCCTCTATCGGAGTTACATTTGTCTTCTCTATTTGAACCTATAGATCTGGCTTAATTGCAATGTATATTGTGTAAGACTGCCTTTGTAGAAATATTTGCTTCCGCACATAGACGTAAACACCTTAAATGGCATGTGGTTCGCTAACTCCAAGTCTTCCATCCTACAAGAGTACTTATGAGATCTGTCTTTTTTTCCTATGGTCATTTTAGAATTCCATTTTAATCCATCTATTATCTTAGCAGTATTTTTTTTAGCAACATTACTACTTCAGCAGAATGGCCTCAGCTTTCCCTATACATTAAGAGAGTTTAGCAGTTCAACCTACATAAGGCTAAAATACTGAGAAACTTTAACCAGTTGTCTATTTACTATGTTCCTTTGCTTGAGGCTTAGTTACTTCTAAACCATCTCTTTCATGCTCTATTGTCTTGTGCATCATTCTTTGTTTTCAACTGCTAATAAGTCACTTCCAGATAGGCCTGAAGCTCTTTCAACCAAACTGAAAGCAGTCAGCCAGCCTGGTTAATGAATGTTCCCTAATCACAGACCTTTAAAGCAGCAATCTAACACCAGATCTGACATTAGTGTGGATCTAGCTTCTTTTTGAATCGTTCTTCTATTAATTTACTTTTCAAATTTATTTTTCATTTCTGTAATTAATGTTCTCCTTTCTCGCTTATGGGAGAAAGCTGTGACAATTCAGGGATCGTAATGTGAATCTACTCTGTTTAAAGCTATCACAGAAGATCCTATGATGCAGAAGAAATGGTTACTTGTACTCCTCGTTCTGCCATTAAAGGAATCTTTGTCACTTGTCTCCAATGGGAATGCTAGACTCTTTACCCTCCTTGATGTTTATAGATTTAAAGTGTTCATCGGTCCCTACACGAAATGGAGACTACTTAGAGTTTGGCAGACAGGGTACTCCATCTCAAACATGACAGAGTATCCTGTCTGTCAAACCAACAGTCCCCGCTCTTTTAAGGGTCAGGAGGACCACCAGCTTTCTGTCATTGACAGAAGGCATTCTGTGACTGAGCAGGGGCTGTTGGAGGAAGGGCATATGCCAGCCGCCCTATTTAGGGTGGACAGTGTAAGGTCCTTTTTTCTTCCATCTCAGCCATCTTGTCTAGCTAACCAACAGGTACTCCATTCTATTAAGGGTCGGGAGGACCACCAGCTTCCGTCAGTGGAGCCCCCGTTGTCTCCGTTAGTGGAAGGGATTCTATAGCAGAGATGGGGCTGTTAAAGGAAGAACATTATGCCAACAGTGTGAGGTGCTATTGTCTGTCTATCTCTGTGAGGTAAAACCTGGTGTTGAGGGACCAAAACAAACAAATAATCACCCCCACACCTAGAGGAAAAAACTCCTTCGATAGTTATTTGTTTTACATCAATAAAATGGACTGTGACCGACCACCAAACTTTATGCACTTCAAATAAACCTTTATGTCGATGGCTCCTATCAAGATACACTTCTGAGCCAGAGGTGATCTTTAAATTTGGGAAGCAATATTCCATCAGGGTGGTAGACATCATATCCTCCCCCACCCAGATGGACTATACTTCGACCTTGAGGCCCTTAGTTTTATGTTTATGACTAATATGAAGATTCCTACAATGCAGTAACAAACGGCAAGAAAGGAAGCATTTCTTTTTGTACGTTGGAAAGGACGCAGAGCAAAAGTGATAAAATGATCACAGCAACAGTAATGATTTAAGCACAGTACCATGAACAACCTTTTTCCTAATTCCCCAATTTTCAAGAGCTGTTGGTGAAAAACAGACTCTTCTTTCCACTGCAGTATGTTGACATCTGTGCAGTACTTTTTTATTGGCCCCTTACTGTTTCCTCCAACTCTAGCAGCTGATTGTGGACATTGAAATCGTTCTCTTCGAAAATGTATTCGGGAGGGATGAAGAGGACAGCACTGGCAGTGACATCTACACAATATTATAATGAGCTTGTGCTACTCGCCCCCCTCCTCCCTTTCCTGACCTGTATCTATTGGTAGACTCTGGACTGTTCCATTGGACTAAGGAGGTGCTTTACAGCGAGAGCTAGTGATTACCACTGCAAAGAACAATTAATGACTTCTTTCTGATTCCTTCCTATCCAGCAGCTGGTGGTGGAGGCCGGGCTCTTCCATGGCACTGAGATGCTCTGCAAGACTGTGGTGAGCTCAGAAGTGAATGTCTGCTCTGAACCCATCTGGAACCAGAGGCTGGAGTTTGACATCAGTATCCGTGACTTGCCTCGCATGGCCCGCCTCTGTTTTGCCCTCTATGCTGTTGAGAAAAACAAGAAAGCCCGCTCAAACAAGAAGAAATCAAAGAATGCGGTATGCTGTTGTTTTACGTGCTTTACACCATATGGCCAATTTACAATCACAAATGGGATCAGAAGTGAGCATGAGAGGGAGAGAGGGAAGGTGGGGTAAGGAGGGCGAAAAAGGGAACTGTAACGATGAAAATAGTGACCAGAATTATATGCTTTGTTGATTTCTTGTTACAATCTATCCATGGCTGTCAGGATATGCTGAAGATGAAGTAACACAATTTGCCAGATTACAGAGCACTAGAGGAAGAAGCATTACATGCATACAGATTTTAAACCAGTAGAAGGCTGCCTACAAACGTTAAATGAAAGACATTTACTATATAGGTCTGATTTAGGCACACTGCAGTCATTTAGCAGTAGCATATTGAACTGTTGGAATGGAAGTGGCCACGCTTGTCAGACTGTGAAAGCATGCGTGCACAAGTTCATGTTGGTATTAACCAATATCTTATTGAGATGTTTGTACCAAAGGTAGAAAAATAAGACCTGGGCCACAGTTTCCTTGTCTGATTTCAAACACAGAGTTTAAATTTGGATCCGTAGATCTCCTACAGTCTTTGGGATTTTCCACACTTTCAACGTGTGGGTTCTCTGTCTCCAGGTGATAAGGACAGAAAACTACCTTAACAGATTTAAATGCAATGCTATATTTGCTACTACCATCCAAGCAGGCAGGTACCATACACTCTCAATTCACTCCACAGAACACGTGTATGCCTCATACCAGTTCCATTTTTTATGCTAACCATTGTGGATAAGAACCTGTTTCTTCCTCTTCTTGATATTCTTTAGTGGTCTCTAATCCCAGTACTTTTGCGACTTTCTGTTTTTCTAACCCTCTTGCTACTTCTTCCTTCAGATCACGTTCCTCATCAAGAAGTTCTCTGGTTTGAAATCATGCTTGTTATGTCACTGAATGTTTGAAGTTTGCAGAAGTGTGTTTGGGGTTGGTCCCTACAGTGCCAACCTGTACCCAGTGTGCTACCATAGAAACAAAGGGACTCGAGAAGTGCCTTACAAGTGTTCAGTGTAAGGAGTCACCTGTTTTGAAGGACACATTGTTCATGAGTGTACAATCAAGAATCAAGAAGTGGGTGCTGGTTCTCACCTACCAGGCATGATCTGAATTACGCTTTCTGCCAGTGACATAATGAGACACATTACCCAGAAACCTTCCCCCTCCAGAATGGAGAGACCTTTCGCTGACCCTATGCAGATGGTGCAGAAAACACTAGAGAATATGAAAACACAACAACCAGTTTACCCCTGGTCCCGGTTAAATTTGATTTTAATAGGACCTGTTTTCAAGTGTAAGAGGAAGTGCAGCAGTAACCAGGGTAGCCCTTGGGCGACAACACTGACCTCTCCACCATAGACTCGGTTGCACCATCATGTTGAGTCTAGCTCCACACCTAGGTAGACAGATATGGTGATGCTCTAGCTCTTCCCCAGCTGCCTCGGTGTAGGTCATCTCCGCCCCCAGCTGGCACCCCAAATACCTGATGCAGGGCCCCTTCCTTTAGAGTCAAAAGCTTCCCATTAACTTGATAAACCATAGATTATCTAATGTGTGGGATCCAAAACATTTCTTCAACAGCAAGAAGTAGATTTCTCCAACTATAAATAAGCTGTGTCTATGAATATGTAACTCAGCACAAAATATTACAGAACCCTTAAAAAAATCTAAATAAGTGCATGGAGCTGTCCTACAGTTCCAATTGTTTCCATTTTCTACTCTGAAATAGAAAAAATACACAAAACAGTTCCTTTGTTCATTTTGTATTGAGTAAGGAAGAACTGCATTATTGCTTTCACGCAGTCAACACAGCCTCCACAGTTGCATCTTACATCACAGTGGCACATATGGCGAAGGAAGGAAGTATACCTCAAACCCCTGCAAGCATTCTGATGAGGGCTTTATTATGGAGGAGAGCCAATTGTTTTTGATTTGAATGACGGTACCAGTTTTCTTCTTTGCATTTCTTTAAACCACATTAGGGATAAGAACATCTTTTATATGTCAGGTATCTGAATCCGATTGGAAAACATGACAGAAGTACTATTTGAGGAAAAATACATGCGATAATGAAAACAGTTCCATTGACAATCAGAAGTCTGCATTAGTGGAAGAAGCTTCTATCAGGATAGTGAAAGCACAAAGTTTTTTTAAGTGGGAACTTAAGATTATAAAATCTAAATCGAAAACCTCCTGTTCACAATAACAACTTGAGAGAAGCACAGAAGTAAAAAGCTTGAGCTTGATAACCCCGAAGAAGTTCTACAGAATTATTGGAAGCTACCAATGCTGACATGAATGAGAAATGTGCTGCTTGAACTGAGTAGAAAAAGAAGGGAATATATATAGATCGCTCCCGTAAAGCTAATAGACACTTTAAAGAGGCATATTGCTCCAAAGTTGAAACTAGAACGATCAAGGATCCCAGTCCCTTTAAAATGTTACCACCCCGTTTAACTGATGAGGGCACTCACTTTGGATCTCAATATGAGGAATTCAACAGGCACAGTCATCCACTGGCAGAAATGTTGTAGTTGAGTGTCCTGCATTTGAGGATATTGCAGGGGTCCAATCATCTGAAGTGTAATGAGTGAGTCTCTTCCTGGGAGAACGACCTTTATTTTCATGGTGTCTTCTCCTCAAGATATGTACATCATCAGTCTGACTGAGCAATCAGAGTTCCCCACAGAGAAGTAGACATGTTCAACATTAATAAATCAGAAGGGCCACAAATAGGAGAAAATGTTCTAAACATATGATGGTAATATATAAAAATGAGAATATAAATCTGTGCCAGTCAAAAAGTTGCTATCCCCGATCCGCGGTGTATACAATTGATGACTGTGCATACAGGAAAAAAAATGGTTAATGCTAATAGAAAAATAATTGCTTCTTGCACCACAGTTGTGTTCCCAGAGGTAGCAATCAGAAAATACCTTAACCCATAAAGAATTCTCGAATTAGGTGGGGCTAAACCATATGAACCTTTTGGCTGTCCTCAAGAATTTTTACGGTGCTTTACTGAAGCAAACGTGTTGGTGAACCATTTGCATAGAGAAATTAACCAGTCTGATGTAATGCACTGCCTTTTGTCCTTCTTTCTATATCCATATTAGTTCTCCTCAAACATGGAAAGTAATTCATACCTTTCATTTGAAAGTAATCTAAAGAATGTTATATGTCCATATCAAAAGAGGTTTGATTCCTTTAGCCTTAATAAAAGCGCGGCTGGCTCATGTTCTCCAGCTTTGGGTGTTTCATAGATTCACATACTTGAATTATTCCCTGTCGCAAGGCTGGGAACTCTCAATAACAGTCTAACATAGCAATGTACTATTGCCCACAACAACATTGATAAAGCCATAGATAACATACAGCCCATCCCCATCTTTATAAGAGACCTGAACTACAGCCGATCAGCTGCCAGGGCCTACAGCTCTTCTGCTGACAGTCTTCCAACTGACAGTTTTTTTTTACCACATTTAGTGTGAGACCATTTTAGCAATTAAAGTGTCTCTTCAAGCTCCTGTTTAAATCTTTTCGGGACTTTAGAGAAGTGGTATCTGTTAAAAGCTTGCAAAGCCTGTGGGAAAAGAAAACTGTACATGGATTAGGTTTTAATAATTTACAATACTCCACAGAGCCACCACCAGTGCAATAATGTAGACAAGCCTGTTATTTACGAAAGAACTACGTTGTCTGTGAACATGGGGAGAAAATAGAAATGGTAAGAGCAATATTCAGCAGCACAGGGAGAGGGAGTACACCAGCCACATACAGTGTCATGTATAAGCACTCTACAGTCACAGACTGTGCACTTGAATAATAACCCATATTATGACCTGCCAGCCTGACTCCCTTCCATCTCCTGCATGTCCATCAGTTTTAATGCCAGTGTGGAAAGTGGTGTGCAATGGAGCATGTGTGGACAGGCTTTCCCCAGCAGGCAACTGTAAACTAAGAATCATCAAGTTTGAGCTAAATCAAACAGTTCGGTGTGAAACAGCATGGTACAGTTGACCCAGCGAATACAAGCCCAACCCCACCCATGCTTGGAATTTCCTGCCCCAGGTTCGGGATGCTTAGGGAGAAAATTGTGTAGTAATAGATAGGCACCTAGTGTAACTGCAATGTTTAACAGGAAGCAAAAAGTGAATTGAATTCAGTTAAACGGAGCCAGTGGAAACAATATTTGTACCTCACTAAACATGATTGGAACCTCCTCCAAAAACAAGTAGCCAGCTGGCCAACGAGATGCTTATTGCGACTGGACAGCCAGGTAGTGGTGGTCAAAATCTGGAGAACCCTGGCCTCTTTGACCAGTTGGAGGGCTTCAATTTGGTAGGGGAGACCATATAGCTATCAACACCCCAGATGAAGTTGCCTAGCAACATGTCTAATGCTCTAAAATATTGCCTAGGGAGAAGTAGTAGAAGGTTACAAAAATATTACAATAATTTAGGAATTATAATAATTTTAGCCAGCACAAATCTGCCAAAGGTGGAAATGGGAAGCTTCCTCCAAACCCCCACCTGGGATCTCAAGGCTCCAAGGTTACAGCTTTAATTGTGTTTTATAACACCGAGATATTGGAATTACACTGATGCCCATGTAATTTCACCACCACCCTTATCCAGGATTTACTTCGGTCAGGTGGGGGCCAGAAGAATGTGGTGGATCTAGCCCAATTTACCCCACAGGTTGGACGCTGATTTAAATTCTTCAAGAACTTTGGTTAACAGAGAGGTGTCATTGCGTACGTCTTTAATATACACTAATACATTTTCTGTGTATAATGATAATAGATGCTTGGAATCCGAGAGTGGGATGCCTCAGCCCTGCCACTGGGTGCTAAGCATCATGTCGAATGACTGCTTGGCGAGGGCAAATAACAAGGGAGATAGTAGGCACACTTGTTGTGTGCCCTTACAGACAGGAAATGCCTCAGAGGAAAATAAACAGTTTTAACCTTTGCAGAGGGTTCAGAATATAAACGTTTGATCCATAGAATCATCTTCCTTCCTATTCCAAATATTTGGAACACCGTGATCATATAGTGCCACTTGATCATGTCCACCATGATCATATAGTGCCACGTAATCATGTCAAACACTTTCTCCAAGCCCAACACTAAATATGCGGAGTGAGGCCACCATCAAGAGTCTGCTTCCATAATGCGTTGTAGCCGCCTTATGTTTAGGGAGGTGGATCTGAAAGGTATTAATTAAATTTGGTCTCTGTGAACCAAATCTGGCACCTATGTGAGCAACCTACCCACAATAATTGTGCTCAATATCTTTTAGTCCAAGTTAAGAATGGCCAGGGGTCTGCATGAGGATGTTTCCAATGGATCTATATCCTTCTTGGGAAGTGAAACCATCAACACTTCCAGCACTATATGAAGAAGGTACCCCCTAGAAAACCTTTTAGGTCTAGGAACAAGAGGGAAACACCATTAAATGCAAAACTGACTCCCACTAGACCTGTATTGCTTCTCTATTGGTTTATGAAAGCTCTATGGACTAACCACAAATTAATTTAATACATGCTAATCAAATTCATATACATACTTGTATTTCACTCATTTCTTAATGTAGATTTTTTTGTGTTCATTTTGTTATATTAAAACCCTTTCTTTACATTCAAATAATTATCATCAACTCAAAGCACATAACTCTCACACAATGTAATACATCAAATGAGAACCTTTTTTAAAAAAGAATATGAAACTGTACAATCATATAGCGACAGTTTATGGCCGTTATTAGTCGTTGTGTTCTAAGTTGGCATCTTGTAACAGCTGTCACAAGATCCTAACTTAAAACACAACAACGTCTAAATCTTTCTCTCCAATGTATTCACTTCTGTACGTAATTTGTGGTTGGGAAGATCATAAATGAGATATGTATGTGAATCTGTGCTGTTGTTTGTAAGGAGAGAGTGGAATTGTGTTGTTGTTGGCCGAGGGACACATCTAGATAGACACATCTAGATATGTGCCATAAACTGTCCCTATATGATCAAACAGTTTCATATTGTTTTAACATTTCGTTACATATTAATTTAAATTAATCTGAGGTTAGACAGAGAGCTTTTTAAAACCAATAAAGAAGCAATACATCTTTAGTTGGAGTCAGTTTTGTATTTGAGAATCAGCACTTCCCTCAGCGTTTTTGGCAATGGGTGGGTATTCGGCACTGATTTAGAAAGTTTGTTAGTCTAGCAAATAGTGGTTTGCGATACCTATCGTAAAATTCTATTGGAAGCCTGTTGAGACTTGACATTTTACTCTTAGCTCCTCTTCCATTTAACCTCCTACTTCGAGTTTGACAACTCCATAGTATCTCTGATGTATGATGGGATCCTGGGCAAATGCATAAAGTCTAAGAGTTCATGTAAAAATGTTAGCTGAAGGCTCGGTTACAAAGCAACGAAGTCTCCTATAATAGTCGTAAAAAGTAGTATACATTTCACATTGCGTGTCTATATCGGCAAAAGCTAAACAGATAGCTGTAATGAGAGTGGGTGTGTTCTTCTCCTGCATGAGTCGAGCCAGAAGTCGGCCAGACTTATTGTTCTTTACTTGGGTTTTGGCAACATATGTGCGATAGTCCAAACATCGCAACTTCTCTATGAGAGTGGCATGTTTCTCCCTTGCGTCAATAAGGACCTGCTTTGCATTTACACTGACAAGTGGCTCGGCCGACTCCTCCTCCAGATGGCCCAGTTAAGCTTCTAAAGTAAACGGTCTGACACATTTAATTAATAAGGAGGCTGTATATCTTGCATTCACCTCGAAGTACTTGTGTATACATTCTCTCAGAGTAGTTCGAACTGCTGGATCTTGCAGCATAGGAGGTTGGAGTTTCCATGTCGGACTGGAGGGAGTGTTCTACCCCATACCACACCCACCAGTATGTGATTGTAGTCCATGACCATTTTATCAAATATTCGGTAAGGGTCACTGACGCTTGTACCATTTCTGGAAGGATGAAACGATCAAGTTGGACATGGAGGTCGTGAGAAGACGAGTAGGAGTATATTTTTTAGTCGTATGACCGATTCTCTTTATATCCATTAAGGACCAGTGAACCAAACCATGGCAATAGCACTTCAGCAACACTATTCACTGGGGAATGCAGGAGAAGGGGGCAGTATATAAGTTCACCTGCTCAATTTTTGGGACATGCCGGTTCAAAAGGTTGCCTGATTGGTATTATGGAGGTATGTGCTGCCCAACTGATGGTAACCTTTCACAAAAGTGTATTTGTCTGTCCACTTCAACAGCGGCTGGCCTGAAACGGACCCCCAGGCACCCCTATCTGAGCATGTCTCTTGCAAATGCTGAGTATCTAGTGTAAAAGCACTGACCCCTCCACATTTTTAATAACCTGATCCCTTCTGACTCAGTATGATGGATGTCTTGAATAAATATGATGTACACATCTCTGCAATTAGAATAGGAGTATACATTCTTCTTTTTTTTTAAGTGTGCATGCCTTGAATATTTCAGGTCATGGATCTGAGATGCTTAAGTGGCATCTTTGCGGATTGCATTTATCCAGAGAAAGAATAAAACTCGCTGTGTGGTCACTAAATAGTGTTGATGCCTATCAACAGTTGCACCCCCAGCAAACCTTTCATATGCAGCGCAAGCACTGCAACTCCCCATCCCAGGGCCAAGGAGAAAAACACTTCTGCCCAAACTGAGAATATCATAGAACTTTGTAGATTCTTTCCCTAGGCAACATGCTGAGCTAAGGGAATTGTGGGGGTGGCAGTAGTGGGCAGCCAGGTGCTGCCAATCAGCCAGGGGCTGCCCAATCAGTAACTACAAGTGTGATATACTATACACTTGGAGCCGCAAATCAATACAATTAAATAACTAAGCGCATTTAAATATCCTATGAAGGAGCACAATAATTGTTGTAAATCACAAGAGTTCATCAACTGTCTTAGGGGTCCTCAACGTTAGATGATCAGATACATTGCTGCAGGCAGGAGATGATGCTGAAACACCGGAGTGCCCCAAGCCAGTTTCCTCTTAGGATGGGCCATCCTGCTGATGCAGCACTGCAGCAGTGACAGAGCACCTTGTTTGTTCTCGAGCACTTAGTAAATGTAAATGTTAATGTACAGGAATTTATATAGCGCAAATCACCAACCGGTTTCTAAGCGCTTGCTTAGGGAACCCGTCCTGGTATTCCCCTGTGAGATAACCCCGGCAGGGTATCCTTAAGGTGAAAGCCAGGCATCCCGCCGTGAGGGGCCGTTGTGGAGATTAAGCAAGCTATTGCCCAGAGTCGCAGAGTGTGAACCCGTGAATCGAGTAGGCACTGGAGCGAGAATTGTCGAGTCCATGGACATTTTAGGACTCAAGACCCCGCCGAGCCGGGAATCGAACCCTGGTCCCGGGCTGACCTCTGCTTCCAGGTCTGCCTCCTCTAACCAGTGAGCCACACTTCTCCACATATGTGGTAGTATGTGGTGGTGATGCTCTGTGAACTGGCCAGTCCTAATTCAGTGAAGGATCACATTCCAAGGGTGGCACTACCAGCAGGCATGTGTTTCTCCACCCAGTCCCATGCTTCTTCAGGCTTCTTGAAGAAGTAGACTTGTTGATCCACAATTATCCTTTGCAGGAAAGATGAGGGTGTAGCACAAGCCCATGTCTCTAAATTTACAGTTAACACCACTGAAGGAGGCGCGCCATAGTTGGACAGCCAGGCTAAAATTCAGAAATAGCATGATTTAATTACCATTTGTGTCAGAATGGCAAGCTTCTCTCAAATATTGTAGCAAAAAGTATTTTTCTCTATAATTAAGTAATCCCAGCACTATTGGTTAAGGTGGTGCACCCTGGGGAGGGTGACGAACCATAGCCCTGCATGCTCGCTCCTCCTTGAACATTTTGGACGGGCTGGACTGCAACATTTTCTCCACCATCTCTTGTTCGACATAGAACGTGTCATTGGGGTCCCTCATTCCCACTATTCGGATGTTGGTATAGAGAAAGGGTCCTTTGGCATCCTTGGCCCTGCCTTCAAGGATTCTGATTCTGTTTGCGATTTCATTCAGCTGTTTATTTATGTCTTGTGTTTAAGGATAGAGACCTTTCAACAATAATTTGTTGTTGATCACTTTTACAACTAGCTTGCACTGATGTTCATGAAGTACATTAAGGTCGATAGCCCCAGAGTAAAATTTATATTCTAAGACAATATGCGAGGCTTCTGAAGCTTCCAGGATTTTTTTGAGCTTAGCTGATGAGGAAACCAACTCAGAGAAGGTAGGCCAGTAGTGGGTATTCAGTATTTCAAAATTAACAGGGCCTGAATTCCCTCTAGAGGGCGTCGTGCAAGAGGGGGAGGGAGTGCTGCACAGTAATTTTAGCAGCACCCACCTGGCCTTGTCATCCTTGGTACACTTAGTTGTGGAACGTCCATCCAGTCTGTGATGCCTTTCAATCCAGATATACATCTCCTATCTGACAACAAGGGACAAATACTTCTCGACAAGCCTCAATCCCTACAGTTGATAGCCTGACTCATCAACAATTAGAAGTTGGCAATTTTGCTACACCTGAGGACTGCAAGCAGATTCTTTTCTCTTTTAGAATGTGTAAAAATAGAATGGAAGCGTATTGGTGTAAGGACAAGGAGAAAAAAATTGATTTGCTTAAAATTTGAGAATTCAGGTTTCATATATTCTTCCATTAAATGGTGTTTAGCAGCTATCTCACATTTTCTTGCCATCTGACGAGGCTTCACTTTTCTCAGACAGGCACACCAAGGAGTTCATCAAGGGTTTAGTCTGATCTTTTCCTCCAAAAATGAGATTGCCACCAGCTAGGAAGTGACCATCTGTTTTGACTGCATTTGTAAGGCCACCTTTCTAAACAATTTATAGAGCATTCTTCTAACAACTTCCATGTAAAACTGTTCTCTTACTAGAAGTGCCATCAGCTAGAAAAGTAGGCGAGTTCAAATCTCTGTCTTGCATAGTATATTTGATTTTCTCCGAAGACAAAGTAGCATTATGTATAAATCCCAGGCTATCTATCTCATTCTGTAGAGGCGGCTGGCCTCCTAAACGTGGAGCCCTCTGGCCTCCTAAATGTGGAGACCTCTTATCACAGCTTTTAGGACATCCCATAGCACTCTTTGGCTCATCTGACCCATGTGGCATAATGAAAGGTATTTTTTGTAAAGCTTCTCTTATTTCGTGTACGACAATCGGGTCTATAAGGAGGAAGTTTTTGAATCTCCAGGTGCCCTATGGCGCATCATGGCTCCATGTAAGTTGCTCTTGGCCACGATCTGAGATTGTTAAAGGGCCCTTAGTGACATCTTGGATCTGCATTAGAAACCACTGACCGAGTAGAATGTAATTTATTCTGTCATAAGAGTGCTTGGTTGCAGAGAAATGTGAGTAGTTCATCAACAAGGGGTGTTGGTATTGCCACGTGTTGATCAATCATAGATTGTCTAAGATGGCCTTGCCTGCTGCTGGGAGGGGTTGTGTAAATTTGGACTTGTTTCTAACCAATATAGCAACACTTGTCTTTTTCGATGGAGCTTAGGCATGACCTTGAATAGGGAAAAATGTGGTACAAAGTCTGTGTTGGTACTCTTTAAGCAAATGTGTCTCTTCTTTTGTATATTTAACTTTTGGGCTTTATTGACCTTTTCTTGAAGGCCTTACTCACTTATTGTTATCTCACTCTTTCTCTTTCTCTATCTCTATCTCTCTATCTATCTCTCTATCTATCTCTCCATCTATCTCTCTCTCTCTCTCTCTCTCACTCACTCCCCCCCTCAACCCCCCCCCCCCTTTCACAATTACTTATTGTTTTGTCTCCCTGGCAATGCGATCCTGGTACCTAATGGTATCTTTCTATTAGTTTTCCACTACCTACTGTTTCTTGCTTGCGGTTTCTTTCTCTCTAGTTCTTCAGTCGCATTTACTGACATCTTTCTCTCTGCCACTGCCTTTCTCCTTCAATAACAGACTTTCTCAAATGCTGATAGTGTTTGTTTTTGTGACATGCAACTAACTGGTAGTCTCTGTCTAGCACATGCTAACTCTTCCTTTCTTTCTTACTTTTTTCTTTCACTTACGTTATTTAGCTTTCACAGCTTATATTGATTTCAGTGTACTTATTGCTTGTTCATTATGTTTTTCTTTCTTTACTTTCTCTCGTCCTTACTGACATTCTATTTTCTTTTTTTCTCCTTCACCAGGACTGTCCGATTGCATGGGTAAACACAATGGTGTTTGACTACAAGGATCGTCTGAAGACTGGAGAGTTCTGCTTGTGCATGTGGTCTTCTTTTCCAGGTATTGAATGCGATTACTTTTAACAATATTTTATCCTCTGTACCAGTGTAGAGTGTGCAATTGAGTAGCAAATGGGTAAAAGTCACTGGGAATGTTAGAAGGCCAGGCATAAATGGGAAGCATAAAGGCCTGCTCTAGACCGACCTTAACTTGAGAGGACAATGAAGCTATGTTTTGTTTTTCTGTGGTTTGGGGGTTTCCTTGAAAGCATCAGGGATTTGTGGCATCCATGTCAGATGTAGATGTAGGCAGAGACTGGTTTATAGAGGGGATTAAGACAGTTTATGGTCATCTTTGTATTGGCTCCTCTTCACCGATCGACGTGTGAGTAGGTGCATTGTGGGCTCCTGCAGAGCAAGAGGGTACTTACTTTTGAAGTTCCCTTACACAGGAGGAGACCGATGAGGCAACGCTTTCGGACTTAGTAGGGTCCCACTAAGGAATGGCAGTACCTCCAGCCTGTCATTGAATATCATGTGGATTAGGTAGTTTTAGCCTATCACACTGTGTAGATAGTTTTTAACTTTTGGGTCCTGACGAATTGCACTGCATCACTTTGAGCACAAAGCATGAAACATGTTGCCCGCTAGGTAGAGAGTACTTCCCTGGAACTTTGTACCGGATAGTGACCTCCCCTATTTTTCTTTTATTAAGGTAGCTAGCCACACCATTAAAATTGTAGAGTGGACTACCTAACCTTTTTTAACATTTTCACCACTCCCCGGTATCTACACCCCGCCTAGGGCCCTCACACCCATGCACCAATTAGCAGGAACAGAAGATCTGTGATAAAGAGCCCCTTTCAGGGTGCCCGTCAGACATTGCACCGCCAGTTTGACGAGGAGCAAAACCCAAATAATAAAGCATGACACCTAGCTTGTTGGGTGTGTGAGGGTTTTAGTCCCGAAAGGGAGATTCCCCCCTCCCTTTCCCCCTTCGTTTACTGGGGCCTTGTCCCAACCTTCTTTGACTTAATTGTGGTGCAAAACATTTGGGGAACTGCGTACCCTTCTTTGTTTTTTAACAGTAGGTGTAGCCAGAAGGTTTTAGTTTTAGGCCCAAGGCATGTGGTCATTATCAGCGGAGTATGACATGTATAGTGATGCCATGGCAGTGGCAGTAAATGTGGCCCAATCACGCTTCATTTAAAGCAACTGTACCAATAAACATGTACTGACATATTTATTACTACAGTGTAAAGGTGAAATTTGAGTTGTTACCACAGTACTGCGAAATTGATAGTATAAAAACACTTTTCAGTCTCTAAAACTCTATTAATAGTCTTGAGATCTCTTCAATGTGATTTTACAATTCTACACAAAAGTATCCCATTGCATCCTGATTTTGCTTTAATAGCTTTTGGAATAGAGTCCTGTATTGGAGAGCAAAGTTTCCTATGGAAATTAAGATGGGAAATCAACGTTATGCTAATTTGGTGTTGTGCTGGGCTTCTCCGGGAATCCTGGGACCATGGCCATAAGAACCTGGTTTCAGTCAAAAATAATACCTAGTTTGCACAAACGCTTTTAGACTCTCTTCTGCTTTTTCAGAAAGCCTAGGTTGAAAGCATGGGGAGGTGTGCTGTGTCTGAATTGGACGGGTTTTCAAGTTTTAAGATTGGGTTGTCTTTTGGTTTAAGCTGTTGTCATGCCAATGCTCTCAAAGAGTGCTACAAAATTGACTCGGCAAAGAAACCATCAGTCCTGGGAAAACACACTGTTTCTGTGCCGTTAAGACCAGAGTTTGGATTAGAATTTAGTGGAAAACAGCATTACAGTGTCTTCCAGCCAGGAGGTTCTCGAGCAGTGATCGGCTGATTAAAACCTATTTTAAGGCCATGTCAAGGGAGTTGGATGTCCAAGATCATTGTTAATTTTGCAGCTCAGCTGGATAGAACTGATCCAAGAAGATCTGGACTATCAAATGGGTTGCAGATCAGGAGAGAGCTTTCCAGGGCTGTAACTGTGGTGAACTTGCATTGTCTCTTACCTGCCTCGTCCTGCATGCCTTCCATAGGCCTTTAGGATAGTACCCCTTTGGCTAATGTTGATAGCCCAGATTATGGATTTGTTGCAATTTTGCTTTTAGGATTTCTGGTGCTAGGGGTATCAAATTTTAAGTTGTGGTTGCATCCTTACTCTAAATCACAATTCCCGAACCCCAAATTGGAAATGGGTGGGTTCAATGAGTTCAGACAGCTCCATGTTTGCCCCAGTCAACTGAAAATTGTGATTTCTATGTACCAATTGTGAATTAAGGTCTTTTGATAATCCCAGGGACATGCAGTGGGTGCTAGCTCATGTCCAATATCCTAGTACCCTCCTGCACTGACTTCCTACTATGTGAGATGTTTGGACCTTAACTGGTCTCCTCTATAACCATGTACTGTCCCTGGACAATGACTAACTAATTGCTGGTAACCCTGTTCTGCATTGTAGGATCTTCATTGATAGTCATAAAAGTTAGTATGATCCCGGTGCATGCTGGGAATCCAGAACACTTTAAATTCAATGAATGCTTATAGAGAGGTTGCAGAATCCAAATGCACATATGCTGATATGCAGATAGTCAGCGGTGAAAGCTTATCAGAGACAGAGTTTTCTGAATTTTAGACTGTCCAGAAAAAACCTTCTTAAAACTGCATCGCAGCACCGATAACACAAACCTCCGTTTTACCTGTCTAACAGCTAGGAAAGAAGCAGCCTTCTACTCTTTGCATTATGATAGTTAAACAAAGCACTCTTTCGCTACAAGTTTCCAGGAGCTTCCACTCCCGTAATGGACTGCACTGGCCGTTTGTCTCAGTGAGCCATTTCATTTATCCGGCTTGTGTGAGTAAGATCGTGGAACAGTCTTGGCATTTCTTTATCTGTTTATGTATACATTTTATCTCAGAACTTTGTTATTGACTTCACTAGACTTCTTTGAGTGCTAGGAAACATTTAGAGGTGTTTTACCTCTTTTTGCATGCTTTTTTCCCAGCAGTAAACCGTCACTGTTTGTGAAGTGCTCTTTTTGTGAAAAGATAAATATTGCTACAGATCCTCACAATGTCTGTTGTATACCTCCCAGCCTGGCATTCTGTCAAACTGGGAAGTCTGCCAAAAATGTCAAAAATAACTTTAAAAAAAATGAGTAGCGACCAGAATATAGGGGGAAGTTGGACGGACATAGGAACAAGGAAAAGCAGAAGAGCAGCAGGTCATCTGGGGAAGTCTCAGATTCCACTGCTACCATGCCTTCCTTTAAAAAGGACTTTCTTAGATGAGTATCCAGGGAGACAAATCGAGCACAGAAGGTAAAATACATTGTCGCCATCATCAACATTCCTGTTCAGTGTCAATGAAGTGAATGGTTCCGACTCTCTTGCCATCAAGGACAGCATTGTTCTTTTTGCTGACTGCAAAATACCAGGATCATTCTCTGTTAGAAGCGTTCATGATTGGTGACATCACAATTACCTTGTGTTTACTTGACGTCACCATTACTATAGATGGCATGTCATTCGATGTTAAGCCACCACTCCACATAAAAGCACCATTTGACGTGGCACAGACCAGCATAGAGTGTCAAGCCATTCTCTTGGAATATACTCTGAGGAAAAGAGGCTTTCACCACCACCGACCAGGTCTCTAAATCCATTAGGACCTCTGTGTTTAATGTGCCTGCTGATGATATATTACAGGAGTATTTACCATTTCTTGCCTTGCCTCCTCCTGCATTGAAACCTCTGCAAGTTTGATTCAAGGTGTACATTTATGTCTCCAATAGGGAAGAGACCAATAACACCCATGTACTCTCTTACCTTAAGGGGTGCCTATTCTTCTATCCTGGGAAATGGATTTTGAACAACCTTCACTGGAACATAGTGACAGGAGGTTGCCGCCACGATCTCCCACAGTAACCTCCCTTATGGGAACACGTTAACAGCTTCTACCGCGAGGATCTCACTGATGGACAATATCACCACTTTCCATAACATATTCATCAGCGGGAGGAACAAGGCTGAACGACCTTTGAAAAACACCTCAACTTCCCAACCTAGAACTTCTCTCAGGCCTTTGCAGCCTCTTGCTCCAGGTCCAGTGGGGATAATGGATTATTTTATAAACACCAGCCATTGTGAAAGCGGCCATGCCTGACATGCTGAAAAGACGCAAACGTTCCCAACAGGACCTAATATTTTTGGCTTCAGATCTCAAACCAGAGTTCTTTTATTGGTTCTGCAGTTCTCAGAAGGCACACCTCACCGCTGGAAACTTCAGCACCTCCTTACAGGTAGAGAAACAAATGGACTCAGCAGGGAAAAAGATGTGTGGCACTGCCATTACCACTCTGACAACAGGAAGCGCAGAGGCACTCCTAGTCTGATATGACTAGGAAGTTTGGGATAACCTTCAGAAATTTTCTGATGAATTGCAAACTGAATGCATGCAAGTCTTTAAGGAAGTAATTTGGGAAGCACAAACTGTTTCTAAGCAAGTCATCAATGCCACCATAGATTCAGCAGAACTGTTGACTTCTGGTTATTTTCACATAATTAATTAAAGATCGTCCTCTTGGCTACATCTCACTTCACCAAAACCAGATGCGCAGTTGAAAGTGTTACACCTTCAATTGAAGTAGGTGGTAAACTGCGAGTGTTTTGCGGTCGCAAATGATGTTGCAAAACAATAGTACATGGCAGCTATCCTCGCTATTAGGAAGGGACATCCCTTCCTAATAGCGAGAGTTGCAAACACTATTTTGTGAGTCAGTGACTAGCAAAATAGCGTTTGTATATGCAATTTCCCTTTTTTGCAGTTGCAAACGGGCCGATCTTCCGTTTGCGAGCGCTAAAAACAGTCGTACATCTGGCCCTGTGTTTTTTCAGCAATCCATCTACACCAGCTGAACCTTTTTTTAAACTCATTGGTTTTACCTTTGTTTGTTTAAGACCAAAACATTTTGAAAATCCAATAAATGTTTTATCAACTACACCCCTTCCATTTAGGCGCTGTTACTTCAAAACAATCTCTTTCTTGTTGGATTGCCAATTGTATCTCTTTATGATGTCAGCTGATTGCTTACAAACCAATTTCAGGAAAGCCTATGGCCCATTCTACCAGTGGAAAAGCAAATATGTCAGCCTTGTTAAGAAATGTACAGTTGATAGATGTATGCGTGGCTGCCACTTGGAAGTCTGTTTTGTGGTCGCAAATGATGTTGCAAAACAATAGTACATGGCAGCTATCCTCGCTGTTAGGAAGGGACATCCCTTCCTAATAGCGAGAGTTGCAAACACTATTTTGTGAGTCAGTGACTAGCAAAATAGCGTTTGTATATGCAATTGCCCTTTTTTGCAGTTGCAAACGGGCCGATCTTCCGTTTGCGAGCGCTAAAAACAGTCGTACATCTGGCCCTGTGTTTTTTCAGCAATCCATCTACACCAGCTGAACCTTTTTTTAAACTCATTGGTTTTACCTTTGTTTGTTTAAGACCAAAACATTTTGAAAATCCAATAAATGTTTTATCAACTACACCCCTTCCATTTAGGCGCTGTTACTTCAAAACAATCTCTTTCTTGTTGGATTGCCAATTGTATCTCTTTATGATGTCAGCTGATTGCTTACAAACCAATTTCAGGAAAGCCTATGGCCCATTCTACCAGTGGAAAAGCAAATATGTCAGCCTTGTTAAGAAATGTACAGTTGATAGATGTATGCGTGGCTGCCACTTGGAAGTCTGTCCATACATTTACAAAGCATGGTTGTCTTGATTCCAATACCAGAGCTCACTCAAGTGTGTGGGTCAAGATACCCTGATGAATATTTTCTTTCAGTACCTTCTTGCGTACTAATGGTCAGTATTAAAGTTTTTTCTGCCTTGTAAGCCTGATGCTAGAGAGCTCTGGGATATGTTTGTAATTCTATTCTAATGTTCATGGACATCAGTGAGGATCCCAGGATGCAGAAGAAATTGGTATTTATTTGCAAGATTGCTGATGACCTTTAACAAAACGCTCTCCAAGAAAGCTGCCCCAGGGGGGCGTGGCTAACAGCCGACGATGGCGGCAGCAAACTAGAGAGGCTCCTGGAGTAAGGTGGCTTCCCGCATCAATCCGCATGCCTATCCGCTCAACAACTAACCCAGACGGGATGTCCCGGGTCCAGTGACCGAACGGCAATTAGCAGAGAAGTTTTGGAGCAGCGGTGCCCCGGGAACTGGTGGAAAAGACAGCACCCGAACACGGCCTTGTGGCACGTGCAAAGCAGCGGCGGCTGGTTAGGGCGCTGCCTGGGCAGAAGTGGGGCCTCTGCGGTGCTACCAACCGGAAGTGCTCGTAGTGAGAACGACCCAAGCAAAAACGGCAGTAGGAGTCCGATGCCCCCGCAGACCGTCCAAGGGCTGTAAATATCACCCCAACGACAAAGCAGTGCTGCGGGCAGCGGCACCACTAACGGAAACCGAAGCCGGAAAACAAGTGCTCAGACGCCGCCAATTTGTATAACATACGCCACTGCGGGCACGAACTCTCTCGAATAACAGGCTGGGTGGCCTGTGCCGAGGTCTCCGCAGGCTCGACAACGGATCCTAAGAATACCAATGCAACTGAAGAAGGGGTGCACACCGTCTGTGGAGATCCGGCCCGGAAAGCCCAACTACTGCGTGGACGAGGCGCCGCTGAAACTCGGGCGGTCCCGTCGACCACTCACTGCGAAGAACCCCCTGGTAGAATACCACCACAGGCTGCGTGCAACAGTGCTTGAACTCTTGGTGTGTGAACATGGCGGGCAGAGGGTCTAGGAATAATTCCACCCAAGTTAAGCTCGATAAATTTGCCTACGAGAAACAGTCTCTCCCCCAGACGGAACAACGCAAGTCTCTGAGCAAAGGGACGGAAGGAGAAGGTGCGAAGAAAGCCACGCTGGAGGATGTGCTGAGCGCCTTGGCCCAAGTGCAAGCGACGGTGGGGGCGACTGCAACGGAAGTAACCCTTATTCGGGCAGACCTCCAGAAAATGAGTGAAAGGGTGAAGCAAGTGGAGGTGGTAGCTAAATCCCTGGTGGAAGATGCATCGGATCTGCAGGTGGAAATGGAGAAACTGCAAGCCGATAACAAATTGCTCATGGAAAAGCTGGACGATCATGAAGGACGCTCCCGGCGGAACAACGTCCGTATCCTGGGGGTCCCGGAATCTGAAACCACGGGTTCTATAGATCTATACGTGGAAGACCTGATCAAGAACCAGCTAGCCCCCAAGGGTCTCTCAAACTTCTTCACTGTGGAAAGGGCCCATAGAGTTCCAGGAGGAAAACCGAAACCAGGGGCCTCGCCACGACCGATCTTGGCAAGACTTTTTAACTTTCGAGATCGGGACACCATCCTTCAGGCGGCCAGAGTGGTGCCGGCCATCCAAATTAAAAATTCAAGGATATCCTTCTTCCCCGATTACACGGCTGAGGTATCGCTACGGAGGAGGACATTTTTAGAAGTAAAACAGACGTTGCGAGAGCAAGAATTACCCTACTCCATGTTATTTCCGGCCCGGCTAAGGGTGGTCGCCGACAAGAAGGTCTGTTTTTTTGACTCTCCGGAGGCGGCCAGAGACTGGCTCGATGGCTGGCGCACTGCGAGGCCCCCACGTAGGTCCGGCAGAACGAACCACGGACACCGAGCCGGCAGCCAAACTGGATCACAAACGTCAGGCAAAGGAGGCGCGAGCAAGTCGCCGACACAAGAACTATCTGAGGCTGGCGGGGGGGAATAATGTAGACAACCCGTGAACACATTGGACGCTGACTCCTTTTATTGCCTACGATTGCACAAGAGTCTTGGATGGACGCTGGCCTGGGTGCCCTGAAGGGAGCAGGGATGCCGCCTGCTCAGGGAGACACTCTCCCCCAACGTGCAAGTACTCTGTTTCTGGGATGGGTTAAGCGCTCTGCTCAGTTAGGGAGGCGGGCAGTTGAAGGTCCGTTTAGCAGGGAGGCAGGGAGGGGGAGGGAGAGGGGGGGTTGTTGGTTGTTGGTTGGAAATTCACTACGTCGGTCAAAAAATGGTGTTTTCTGTGTGAATACTATAGCTGGAAAGGCAAAATTAGGGGTCCGGATCCACCTCCTAGATTCATTTGTGTGTGTCTTCATGACCGGAAATGGCGGATGGTCTAATACGTAATGCGGGGGACGCTGAGTCACGGACACGTGGCTCCCCCCTTCGAATACTGTTGTGGAATGTAAGGGGACTTGGAGATAAGGTGAAACGTGGCCTGGTACTAAATGCGTTGAAGAGACAAAAACCTCACCTAGCACTGTTAAAAGAAACACACTTAACGGGGGGGCTTCTAAGGCCCTAGACAGGAGGGGATACAAGATGGTGGCCCACTCGGAGTTCACCTCGGGCTCCCGGGGTACTGGTATTTTGATTAAAAATTCCACTCAATTCATCCCACTAGGCACGAAAACTGACGGGCAGGGTTGCTTCGCAGCCCTGCAGGGACAATGGGAGGGTCGCCCCCTAACTGTGGTATCGGTATATATCCCGCCATCCCTTCACTCAATAAAGCTTGCGGCGCTCAGTGAATTTTTGTTGTCCCTCCCCGAGGGTGATGTAATTCTGGGAGGGGACTTTAAAGCTACAGTGGACACACAACTTGACAAATTCCCAGCGACGGGCCCGACTGGGGGACCTTCCCGGTTTCAACGATTCCTGACAGCGATGGGTCTAGTAGACATCTGGCGGCATGTCCACCCCCAGGATAAGCAATACACATTTCATTCAACGGTTCACAACAGCCTCTCACGAATTGATTACTTTTTAGCACTGGGTGACGGCTTACAACATGTTGATACCGTAGACATCCAGCCTAGAGGCATATCAGATCACTCTCCGATCACCCTGACAGTTTCCACTCAAGAAAAGTCATGCAGCCGTATATATCCCATTCAGGCATCATACCTTAAAATCCCGAAAATCAGGAAAACCCTCCAGAAGGCTACAACACAATACTTCGAAGAAAATGTGGCCACTTTGACCTCTTCGGAGGTGGTATGGGAGGCTTACAAGACGGTATTGAGGGGGCAGGCCATAAACTCAATCACAAGCCACAAAAGGGAGCAAGCTGCCGAACAGTCTAGGCTCGAATCAGCACTTCGCGACATGACAACTTTGCATGAGGCAAACCCCACACCAGACACGGCGCATACACTTACACTCCACCAGCAGCTGTACACCGAACATGTTCGGCAGAGGGTGAAGGGGCACAAAACTGATACACAGAACAAGATATATTATGTGGGAGATAAGGAGGGAAAGATGTTGGCCTGGCTAGATAAGAGAGGGGGTAGTTCAAGGGGAATCCAACAGGTGAGAGATAGCAACGGTGGAATTCAGACAAGCCCTGAACGGATAGTGGAAGCACTGGCGACACATTTCGAGGAAGTTTATACCCCATAACGGGCAGTTTCTACTGACATGGCGCGGGCGGCATTGGGCAGGATAGAAACTCCAATATTGCAGCCAGAAGCAACAGCCGACTTAGATGCGGCCATAACTAGGGATGAAATACAATTGGCTATACGAGCGCTGAAGCCTGGCAAGGCGCTTGGACCAAATGGCATTCCAGTAGAATGGTATCAGACCCAATCAGAGGAGCTAAGTGCATATTTACTCGCCATGTACGAGGAATGCCTAGAAAAGGGTGGACTTCCGCTCAATCAGAGAACGGCCACTATAGTAGCGATTCCCAAGCCCGGGAAACCGCAAGAGGATTGCTCCTCATACCGCCCTATCTCTTTGCTGAATGCGGAAAGTAAAATCTTAGCCAAGCTCCTTGCTAACCGGTTGATGGCGCATCTACCTGACCTCATACATCCGGATCAATCCGGGTTTATGCCCCACAGGAACACGGCACTGAACCTTCGCAGGGTGCATGGGGTACTGGCGAGAGCGGACTTGATCCACGATCAAGCAGTAATACTGGCCCTAGATGCGAAAATGGCATTTGACCTAGTGGAATGGAACTACCTGTTTGAGGTTCTTGTTTGTCTGGGCTTCGGCTCGAAATTTATATCCTGGATCAGACTACTATACACGAAACCAGTTGCGCATGTGGTGGCAAACGGCCACATTTCTCGAACATTCCGTTTGGGGCGAGGCACCCGCCAGGGCTGCCCCCTCTCACCATTGCTCTTTGCGCTCTCCCTAGAGCCACTAGCGAATTTGATAAGGCAAACACCCTTACTTAAAGAGATACAATGGAAGGAGGGCTGGGAGGACCGGCTATCCCTTTACGCGGACGACCCAGAGCGTGGTGTGCCGGTGCTCTTGGACCTCTGTGATGATCATGGTAAAATTTCAGGTTACACGATCAACTGGAATAAATCAGAAATGTATGTTTTGAAAGGCCCAGTCCCGGTACTGGGCCCTGACTGCCCCTTAAGGTTAGCTGGCTCCTCTTTTAAATATTTGGGGATCCACGTCACAATGGACCCAACGGAATTTGTACAACAGAATATGGCACCACCCTTGGAACGGCTTAAACAAGACGCCAAGTTCTGGGCGGGGTTGCCCTTAACAATGCTGGGAAAAGCAGCGCTATACAAAATGATGTCCTTGCCCCGCTTCCTATACATACTGGAGAACACGCCGTATCCAGTGGCGCCAGGGTATTTCAAAAAGGTGGCAGCAGTGGTTTCTGGTTTGCTGTGGAGCAATCGCCCGACGCGTATTGCGCAAGCCAAATTACACAGGGGTTGGTACGATGGTGGAATCGCTTTGCCGAATCTTAAACTGTATTACTGGGCAGCTCACCTTAAGCCCATTAACCAGTGGAATCATGCTCCACAGACTGACCCAGCTTTCCAAGCAGATAGGGCACAACTGGGTACCAATAGTATGCTGGCCCCACTCTATGACCAATGTCGAGTGCGAAAATTAGCGGGACCCTCTAGACTTACCGCAGCGTTGTGGCATACGGCACTAGCTGCTCTGGGCTGGAAGGGGAAAATTACCAAACTCACCCCGCTCTGGTACACACGTGCCTTGGGAAATTTGAGATACAGCAAGGGCTTCTCTCACTGGGACACCATTGGGATATGCACGGTGGGAGACCTGTGGGAAAGAGGAGAGGTTATAACATTAGACCGCCTGAATGAACTATACGAACTGGGGCCACAAGAATCATACCGCTATGTCCAGATACGCCATGCTTTACTCACGGCCATCCCCTCCGGGGAGGATATACCAGAATCATCCCCGCTGTAGGATCGTTTTCTAACTGACTTCATGATTGAGCGAGCGACGTCATTGACATACCGCAAGCTCCTTAATAACTTACCTGACCCGCTGACCTCATTGAAAGAGAGATGGGAAGGGGAAGTGGACGAACACGAATGGAATTAGGCGCTAGCATCCCTAAAAGAGGTAGGCATCTCAGCCAGGCTGAGACTCGTACAGCTTAAGGTCCTACACAGAGTGTATTACACGAGAACACTACTACACCGTATACACAGAGTACAACATCCTTACTGTCTCCGTGGCTGTGGGGAGGAGGGGACCTTCTTTCACACAATCTGGGACTGCCCACGCATCCAAGACTATTGGAGACAAATAATGCGCACTGTGTCGCAGACCCTGGAGACCTCTCTACTTCCCGAACCGCGACAATGTCTCTTAAATGTGTGGGGACCGAATGACCTGTCCAGATGTGGCCAACTTTGGGTTACGTTAGGCATGATAGTGGCCAAGAGGGATATCGCACAGCGCTGGGAGGCGGTAGAACTACCAACGAAGTCGCAGTGGTGCATGAACATGGATAAGATAATGGTGACAGAGAGGGCGGTATACTTGAGTCGTGCATGTCCAGGGAAATGGAACAAGATATGGACCCCATGGAATGTGTACTGAGGGGAAATTTGTGATCCTCTGCCAGAGGATGGCCCGTTGGAGTCAGATGAAGAGGGGGAGGTCGGCTGAGGTGCTACGAAGGTGTTGCAGAGGGGAGAGGCCATTGTGAGTGGGAGGGTGCTCGAGTCCTGAAGAGTGGGCAGTATGGGTAGACATGGGTGGGACTGGTGTAAAGTAACGTGTAGGAACATAGGCGTTACTGCCCGTCAATCTGGGTTTGACTCAATGATTATAAATAGTGGCACATACTGTCGGGTACACTTCCAATACAGCTAAACATCACTAATTACTTTTTGATGACCGCAATGTGATTTCTTTGTTGTTATTCCTTTTGTTGTTTTCATAAAAAATAGAAAACTAAAACCATTACTGATTAGCAACATATCGCCAGTTATGTACCTTTCACTTTGCCGTGAGGTAAACCTTTTTCTTTTCAGCAACGTGATCAAAGTATGGACTTACCCTTTTGCACGGCATCCAACGTTCAATTATTAGCGGCCGGCCCTTTGTGTTGTAGGCGAATGGCTGTGTAATTTTGTAAATGTACAATAAAGGTTTAAAAAAAAAAAGAAAGCTGCCCCACCAATAGAAATCTAGAATGTAAAGGCACTGGAAGGTGCTTTGTTTGGAGCCAAGAATATTTTATCATCTACGGAAAATAGATTCATTAGACTTCTGTTTCTAAAAAGTAAGCCTTTGACTCCTTATTTCGTGACTTGGCGCTTAAGAAAATATCCTGGAAAGTGGCACTTACGCCTTTGCATCTGCTGGCACAGGACATGGTCATTCTTGACCTGGAAGAATATAGAGAACCCCTTAAAAATTTATTTGCTTTTCCTGGTGCTCAAAATTGGTTTGTGCATGTAAGAACTATGCTTAGTAAGCTGGGGATGGATGAGTTTTGGGCTAACCCAAAAGACATTACCTCCACTACTAAAATGGCTATAAATTCTGCATACTGGCAGAAAGTAGGTGTTGATACTATGTGCAAAAGTGGAGGTACTCTGACTCTTGATTTTATAAATTTAAAATGTTATTTATTAGGACTCAGTTGATGAGATTACACCCCCTTGGCACGGAAACTGCTCTTATAGGTACCAGACTTTATTAGGGCTTTCTGTGCCAAGTGAGACAATGAAAAATGCAAGAGCACGGAGTGCCCGGCGTAGAGGGGCCTGTCTGAAATTATAGAACGTTTGCTTTTCTTCTGCTCTGCGCACGATCTTCAATGGCAGAAATAGCTATGGCCTTTATGTAGGAATTTGGGCACAAGGAGGCACTTGAATGCCCTTAGGATCCTAAGGACTCATTCCACAGGTTTGGTGGATTTCACTGTTGCAAGATACCTCCAGACAGCATGGATCTGGCGATCCAAGTGCACCTGTGCTTCTTTTGCCTAGGACCATTAGGATGAGCAGGAGAGAGAGGCAATGGTGCTCTCCTTATTTACCAATGAAATATACTCATACTAGAGGCTTTCCTTATTCACCTGGGTTTTTATATATTTTTAAATTTTTATCCTAGCTGTTTTAATGCATTGCTTTGTGATGATAATTTGTATGAAACTTTTATGAACTTTGTATTGCCTGTTTTAAATCTAGATGCACTGGCACTTTACATTAATTATGTGGACTAACATGTAAAATATTGTTTTTAAGGAAATCTGTATCTGTGCTTTCATGATCTGTGTTGGTTGAAATAAAGCTATGATGATGATGTAGTCCTGGTTCTTCTGTATCATCTTCATTGAAGTCAGAAATGACCTGTCCTACTCCCCGGTTACATTTTCTACCATTTGAGATAAAAATGAACATATTATATCTAACTTGTCTCCGTATATCCTTCCAAAAACTGCCTCTATGAGGCAGTTTGCTGCTTCAGTTCATCATCGGATTTACAGCTCCTGGACCCTTATATAGATAGGGTTCCTTTCTAACATTCCTAATGTGAAGCCTGCCAGGCTTGTCTTACCTCATTCTTAGACTGGTTAGGCAACAGATTGTGTTATAGGTGTTGCAGTGTTTTTAACTTTCCTAATGTTAAGCCTGACAGGCTTGTCTAACCTCATTCTTAGACTGGTTAGGCAACAGGTTGTGTTATAGGTGATGCAGTGTAGTTTTGAGAAGATCTTTTTGTATTCTCTGTGCAGTCTAAAATTTGGGGGAAATTACCAAACCGGTTCTTAGAGCCCCCGCCCTAAAGGAAGTGACCAAGGATTGCATTTAGTTGTCTAAACCAGGTGGGTAGTCTTGGGTAAGGGTGATTTTAAAGTTGGTAGAGGAGGCGAGGTACGGAAACCATCTTAAAGATGGGAGAGCTGCCAAACAGGGATAGTGGTAATTGCGACCAAAAACGCACCTGTTCCTTGACCTGTGTCCATAGTGGGGCTAGATTTCTTCCCATGAAATGGACTGAGAAGCCGACAGCAAAACCCCAAGATATTTAAACCCATTTGGGACCACCGTCACCTCACAAGTCCATTCGCCCAATTGGACGTATCCAAACTGTGTCAAGCACGACGTCTTGTTACGTAATAAGTGGGCTTCATGTAAGAGAAGGACATCCGCCTTGTGGCGCTTAGCTTGCAGAAGTATGACTCCCTGTTTAATCTTATGTAGAAGGTCACGGACATTCCAGCTAATAATATGAAGTCCCCGCCCCCTGGATTCTGTCATGGCAGACGGCATGTGTAGTGGTGGGACATGTAGATGTGAGCTGACCCATGGGTGGCAGAGTCTAACTGGGAACCACGTATCCAATGAATGACAATGACACTGGGAACAAACAAGTTCGAGGCATGTGGGCTGCTGAATTCATATCTGTGCATAGATCGCCGCCTAGTGTTGGGTCCGGATGATTGCACATGGAAGAGTGTTCAAGTATCACGAGATAGGTGGCTCCTCCCTTGGACTACAGTGCGCATGGGCATCCTCTCCATGCTCAGATTGTTTTTTTCGGCCATTGGGTTCGGATGTACTTTCCAGCACTCCAAGTTCGGAATCAAAAAAACTTTTCAAAAGACCTTCGGTTTCGTCGGTATTGTTCGCGTTCGGTACCGATAACCTTCTTTAACATTAGTTTGCACTCCGGTCGTCGAATCGGGCCGTTAGGCCTTCTCGACGCTACGTGGACCGACGGTCGATGGAACGAAGCCCATTCAAGTACTGCCCGCAGTGCAACTCGAAGTTCCCGCACACCAATAAACATCCAGTGTGCAACAAATGCTTGTCTCCAGATCACAATGAAGACAATTGCCTAGCTTGTGCCCAGTTCCGGTCCAAAAAGACTATCCGGAATCGATGGGTGGCAAGGCAAGAAATACAGAGGTCGGCACCAGAGCCCAAGAATATCTTCGACGATAAGAAAGAACTGGTTGACGCCGAAGACTCGGATCAAGAGGAAGATCAATTCTCCGAGCACGACTCTGAATATTACATCGACGACGAAGAAATCGTCGATGCCGAAGAATACGACCAAGACATCGTAGTTGTGGGGAGTGAGTGGTCGCAGCAGAGGCAAGATGGCGCCGGAGTGAGTGGTCGCAGCAGCAGCGCTCTGTGAGCCTGGGCAGGCTCGTCAAAACCTTTAACCTTGACCTCGACCCTTCTATGGTACAGATGGCCTAAGAAAACCCAGATGTAATGAAAGGCATGAAAAGCATGAAGGTCAAGCCTTCTAAGGAGAGACATTGAAAAAGAAACCCGTGACAGGCTACAATCTTTTGCGATCGCTCACTACTTGCTTGCTTCCTGACACCTGATACTGGAGCTGATACTGGAGCTCAGAGCTCGGAGCTGGGAGTCTGGAACTTGCGCAGTGCTTGGGACTGAGATGCCTTCGCTTTTTTGTTTTTTTTGGTGCTCGTAGCTGTGACTATGATCCTGTGATTCTGTGCCTGTGTCAGAAATAAAAGGGAAAGAAAGGCGGAAGGCTTTGGCTGTGAAAACTGTGAGTTACCCGCGCAAACCCATCCCGTGAATATACATATATACTTTCAATGTTTCTCTCCTACTCTGACTCTGACTCTTAGACTATTGGTGGGTGTCTACGACCCTAAATTCAACTTGTGCCTTGCCTAATCACCCCCAAGGTCGGACTGTGTTTGAATTATGAGAGAGGATAAAGTGCACTGCTTGTGAGGCTGGAACGGAGCTGGCGTTTTCCGTGAGTGAGGGGAGGAATGGAGAATAAAAGGTAACAGAGGCTTCTGTTTTTCTGCCGAATTTCTATTTTCCCTGGCTTTTTCTGGACCTCCTCTGCCTGCCCGTCCTGCTCTTTGCCCGCTCTGATTGCTCGTGCTTCGGCCTCATTCACTCTTCAACTCACCTGGTGTTTCTCGGCATCTGACTCATCTAACTTCCGGACTCTGAACTCTGTCAGTTCTGCTTGGCGTCATCTGCTCACACGTCGACAGGCGCCTTAAATCTCACGTGCAGCGCTTATCCTGTGCATCTGGGTGCCGTGGAAAACGTGAGAGCATACGCCTATGCACGCAAGGAGAGAGGGGCAAACAGAAAAGAAAGCAGAATAAAAGGAGGCAAAAAAAAAAAAGAGGGCGAATGCAATTTAAAAGGCAATCCAAAAGGCCGGTGTGGCAGGAAAAGCCTCGAGATTACTTTGGAGAAACTAAAAAACATTTTGAAGCAGCAAATAAAGTCAATGTTACAATAATAGCGAAAATACATGTTTTCAACACAGACTGGCATATTGCAGGTGCCCTGACCAAGCAGTATAGCACATTTAAAGGAGGTGCTTGCAAAACCGTTAAAGCGGCGCCAAAAGTGCCCAAAAAACCGACTTATTGGTGTACCAAAAGGGGCAGAGAAGGTAGAAAACTACCAAAGCAACCTCAGAACTGGTGGCAGTTACGGGCACAATACCAGACAAAGGAAGAGGCTTCGTTTTTGAAAACTACACAGGATATGGAAAGAAGGGAGAAAGGTGATGCTGCTGCTGGAGATGTCGGATCGGCAGCGGAGGCACAAACAGTTGTGAAGCATACTACAGCATTTACCGGAGATAATGGGGAAGAGGACGCAACGGCTTTGAAGAGCACAAGTGAGGTCCAGAAAAGAACCCTAGAGGACTTGAGAAACTCACAGATTCTGGAAAACAATCAACCCCCACAAAACGCTGAAATGGAAACGGTATATGCTTCGCAAATAACTAATGATAGACAGAGAGGCCCTGAAACAAGAGGATCCAAAGCAAAGGAAAAGGAAAAAGATGTGGAACGGCAAGAACCGCATGAGAGTGGAAGAAATAAAAATAAAAATGCGGAAAAAAAACTAGAGAAGGAGAAAGAAAAAGCAAGACGGAAAGTCAAAGAGAAAGAGCGTGAGAATGAGAATGAGAATGAGAATGAGAAGGGGAGAGATATAGAGGATAACGCAAAATTGGAGTTAATGGCCAAGAAAGCACAGAGGCTTCAAACAATAAAAAATTTAAAGGCTGCTGCAAAAACAACAGGCTCCCAGGCTACCTCTCAGCCCAGAATTTCTAATATTTTTAGTCCCCTACCCAAGGATGGTCCGACCAATGCTTTAAAAAATGAAAAATTACAGATCAAACATCCAAGCAATTTGAGCGTGGATGTCCAAGGTATGCCCCAAGAGAACCTCGATGTAGAGGAAAATAACACTTTAGATCCAGACCTAGGAAATCAAATTGCAGATCCTAGTGTGGACATGGAAGGGACTAGTGCTCCATTAGGGGTAAAACCGGTGAAAACTAAGCAAGGGGAGCAATCAGACCAAAGCAAGATGTACCCTATGGGCGTTCTAAATATCGAACATCCCTCTTCTTCTCTTAGTTCCCAAATGCTTCCACGAGGGAGAGATCTACATTTAGGAAATAAATCATTTTCCGAGGAAGATTCTGATTCGGACATCTACGAAACAGGGATGTCCATTTCAAGTGAATCAAGCGAATTAAGTGACACAAGTAGAGCAAGTCCAGTCCTACAAATCGGGACCTTATCCTCGGAGGTCTCTGGCTCTCACGAATCGAGAAAACCCAGTGAAACAAACTCCAGGAAAAAACGGGGGAAAAAGAGGACGAGACGCAAAAGAGAATGTAATCCTCCTAATGAAGAGACAACAGATCCAGGCACTAATACGGATCACGCCAAAGCCAGAACGAATTCCGCACGAAGAAGCCCGATTTCAAAATCATTGGGAGAAACACCACGTCAAAACCACAGCTTGGATGAGATAGAAGTGGGAAGCCAAAAAACAACAGGAAACAGAGGCAGCCTTGGAATAACAGCAGAGCCCTCATTGAGTGAAGTGTTGAGCTCAATAAAGAATTTTCATATGGATGTCAAAAAAGATAGCCAAAGGAACCGGGCTGCCATTGAAAAATTGCAAGGCGCGGTTAAAAAAGTCGGCAACATATGTACTGAGATCTCAGAAAGAATGGCCGCAGTAGAAACTCGCACGGAAAATTTGGAAACTGACGTCGCCAAACTGCAAAAAACAGAAAAGGAGCAGGATGGAATAATAAAAGACCTCATGGCAAAAGTCGAAGATCACGAGAACAGATCCAGACGGAATAATCTAAGGTTTCTTGGTATCCCAGAAAATTTTGAAGGAAATGACGCTAGAGGGACAATGATCAATATACTCAAAACAGCGTTCCCGGAATTGGAGGCCTGGGATATGGATAGAGAGACACAGCGTGCCCATCGCTTTCCTTTGATGCTACCAAAACACGCCCATAAGCAACGCCAATATCCCAGGGCCATGCTGGTCCATTTTGGAAACTTCCTTCTTCGTGAAACAATCTATAATCTTGCCAGACCTACAAGCCAAAGGGAATACAAAGGGTTTAAGTTTTTTGTAAGACCAGATTTCGCCCACACCACCGTTGAGCGAAGATGGAAAATGCGCCAACTTTTCGCGCCTTTTGAAAAAATTGGAGCGACAGTTTTTTTACAAAACCCGGCACGGCTGAAAATCATATTCAAGGGCTCAACAAGAAGCTTTACTAGCGAAGTTCAGGCCGAGGACTACTTAAGAGAAATTTCAAAAACTGGGACACGAAATTCAGGAACAGAATAAAAAAAAAAAACAAAAAAAAAAAAAACACACTTAAAGGAACTGTGGAAAGAGATGGTCATTGAACTTAGCTGTCCTAAACAGCCTTAGAAAGAGTTAAGGTTTGGAAGTATGGGGAATCACTAGAAGGGTAAAATGGGGTGGAGAAGAATACAAGCTTATAAAGCAAAATTTTGTAAGGTTATCTGAACAAGTATAAAGACTCTGGGAAACACTATATTCCATCAACCTGCTCAGGCCACGGGGTCCTCTGTGGCGATCTGATCATACGGACGCCCACAACTAGGACCCAGGACCTAGGATGCCTCATAGGATGGTAAGGGGGGGGTTGGTGGGGGGAATCAGGGGTGGGATAAGGGAGTAGTGGGGGGAAGTATAGGACCAAGATATTCCAAGCATATGAAGGATAGAAAAGACTTTGTCACAATGGTGCCAGATAATTCTGTAATGACCAAGAAAATTGGACATGGATATGATACAAGGCAAATGATAATAATATTCATGATATTATGGCTAAGTTGAAAATTGCTTCACTAAATATATGTGGCCTCAATGATATTAAAAAAAGGCAGAAGGTAGCGGCAGGGCTGCAATTAATGGAAGCTAATATTGTTTGCTTACAAGAGACTCATATTGAAGGTTCTCAGCATTTCTTATTGAAATCATTGGGGTATAACCTTATCACCGCCTCGACACAGGGAGTCCGAACTAAGGGGGTGGCAATTTTAGCAAAAGGTGTGGGGCTCCAATTTGACCGAGTACTTTCTGATAAATTTGGTAGATGGGGAATCGCCGAATGCAAGTATAATAATGGACTGAATAAAATGACAATCTGTACCATTTATGGGAGTGTTTGTGATGAACCCGAGACGCTTACATATGTTTCTAATGAGTTAACTCACTGGCCCCTACCTCTCATAGTTTGCGGGGATCTTAACTTACATCTCCCCAGTGACTGGACAATGGGGCTGGAATTTAAATATCACGGTAGGAAACCTAGAGTTTTTCGGGCACTTAAAGATCTGTGTATGGTACATGGCCTAATAGATGGGTGGCAACATAATCACAGTGGAGATCCTGGCTTTACGTTCTATTCATATCCACATTCGCGACATGCTAGATTAGATTACATGTTTATGTCAAATTCATTGAAAGCTGCATGTACGGTAGATAAACTTCCGCGTTTATTATCGGACCATAACCCTCTAATTCTGAACTTATCTTATACTTTGAATAAACGTCCAATTACTACCTGGACTTTTGAACGGGCTCTGCTAAAGAATGCAAATTATTGTCAACACATGAGGGGGTGGATCCCGGGTTTTATAGCAGATAATTTTGGAAGTGCTCCCGTAGCTATAGTTTGGGATGCTCTAAAAGCGGGCATAAGAGGCGAGACACTGCAATTCTCGCTTAGGTCTAATAAGGAAGGGAAACTCCGCTTAGCTGTACTACAACTTAACCTGGGTAAAGCCGAGGAGGATCTGATCGCTGCAGCCCAACAGGGCCAAGTGCTGGACAATGCATTGGCTCAGGTAGCCATCGCAAGAAATTTTATCACAGAAATAATAGTAGAAAAGGCCATCATTAAAGCATCAGTTAATAAGGAGAAAGTGTACGAGCTGAGCGAACTTGTTGGGCATCAGCTGGCGGTGCGCACTAGAGAAGTGGCATCAGCAAGCACTATCAAAGAAATTCAGGACCCCAGATTAGGCTTAAAGACTGAACCAAACGAAGTAAGGGCCGTATTTCAGAGATTCTATCAAGAACTCTATACAGAACCCATTGTGGGGCTTGAGGACCCAGATTTATATTTGGATGTAAATCCGGGGCCCATGCTCAAGAAGGAAGATCAGGAAATGCTGGATGAGTTACCTAATTGGGATGAGATCCTGCTCTCTTTAAATGCGCTAAATAGTGGGAAAGCGGCAGGACTGGACGGGATTCCATCAGAGTTCTATCTGAAATTTGCTGATCAATTAAAAATAGTAATGATTGCCTTATTTGCTCATATATTTCAGGGAGGGACCCCTCCCTCCTCATGGTCTGAAGCTAAGATTGTGGTCTTCCTGAAAAAAAACAAAAATCCACTTGATTTAGGTTCATATCGTCCAATTACCCTGATTAATGGAGATTCAAAAATTTATTCGAAACTTCTAGCAGCTAGACTGGCCCCAATAATTAATAAAATAGTCTCCAAATATCAACATGGGTTTATACCAGGACGGTCAACAACTGACCACGTTCAACGGGTGATCTCGCTATTTGATTATACAGAGTCAACAGGAGACCCTATGGCGCTTATCCTCCTTGACGCGGAGAAAGCGTTCGATAGGGTCTCCTGGAGGTTTTTATGGGCGGCAATGTCTCATTGTGGAATCAATAACAGATTCATCATGGCTACCCAAGGGCTATATAATAAGCCAAGTGCTAAAGTATTGGTTAATGGGCTCCTGTCAGAGAATTTTGCGATCACAAGAGGAACCAGACAGGGTTGCCCATGCTCACCTCTGTTGTTCGCGATCTATATTGATCCTTTTATTCGGTGGTTAGACAATTGTGTATCTATACCACCGATTCAAATACGTAATTATAACACAAAAATTTTGGCATACGCCGATGATATTGCGCTTGTCACTAGTGATCCTAATTTAGCCATGCCAGTGATTGAAGAAGAGGCACACCTGTACGGATTAGTATCTGGATATAAATTGAACTCCAACAAAACCCAGATTGTACTCAATAATAAGATTGTGATGGTAGATGCAAGAGTGACGGAGGAGGCCGTTTACCTAGGTGTTACAATAAGTGCAAAAATTCAAAATATTGTGGATATCAACCTAAACCCGTTGATCTCTCGGACTAAGAAAGAGTTGGCCCGACTGGATAACCTACATTTGACCATAGGGGGCCGCTGTAATCTGATTAAGATGCTTTTTTTGCCCCGTTTTTTATACTTCTTCAGGACCATTTGCCTTGAGTTCTCCCCCAAAATCTTTAGGATTATTGAATCTATGCTTTCAAGCTTTATTTGGGGATATAAGAAACCCCGAAGGGCCCTTAAACGGCTGGTATTACCAAAGGAAAGAGGAGGGTTATCTCTACCTAACTTTAAGCTGTATTATTGGGCCACCGTCCTGAAATATTGCGTTAAACTGATTTCACTTGATGGTATTAACCTAGAGATCCCGTCACCTCAAGAACTTATACTAGGAGAAGATTGCGCTGGTTGTTTTTGGCGACATACCAACGATAGCTACTTCAAGAAAGTCAAGTTTAAAACTATTGTAGGTGTTTATAAAGTATGGTGTAATGTCCGTAAGATTTTGGGGTTGGGGCGATTTTCATTTTATACGCCAGTGAACAGCAATAACGATCTACCCCCTATATTTCACGATAGCTGTATGAACAGATGGGCCTCGGTAGGGGTGGTGCAGCTGGGCTGTTTTTATAAACAAGGCTGTCTCAAGATGTTTGAAGACCTACATGAGGAATATAATATTAGCCATAGGGACTTCTTTAAGTTTCTGCAGGTCAGGGATTTCTTATTAAAGAAAACTGGCGGGCGGGAGAATTTTCAGAATAATCAATTGATTGATAATTTATGTAAAGAAATTACCTCCAGGATTGGGGAAATTTATGAAATATTGAATCTAGCCTCCCCAGATGATATGGATAAACAATGCACTGCTTGGCAGGCTCTGCTGGGAGTCCATATTACAATCCCCCGCATGGCTTATGATTTAGCCCAAAACTCGTTAATGTCGATAAAGCTACAAGCACAATTTTATAAAACATTTTTTTTCCTGTATTACACACCTAAGAAAATCGCCAAATGGGGAACAGGGAAGGGAACTACGTGTCCTCGCTGTGCACTCTATGGGGCTGATATTGTTCATATGTTTGCCACTTGTAACATGCTCTCCGGCTTGATTAAAGATATGTCAGAATTTCTTTCTGAAGTATGCCAAACAAGAGTAGAAGTTTCAACAGAGGAAATCATGCTGGGGGTAGCGAATGGTGAACAGCAGTTAAATATACAGGGATTGATATTTGTGGCTATGGCAATATTCCGACTTAGTATCGCCTCTGCATGGCTAGATCCTAACCCACCGGCATTCCAACAATGGAGGGCTAGACTATTAGCGACCTGCAGCCTGGAAATGGCAATCTATAGGAACAAAGGAGCTAAAAAAAGATTAAGGGGCATGCAGATCTGGGCACCTATCTTGTTGTGGATTCAGAGACATTTATGATTGTATTCTGTTTGTTCATTTCTTTTTCTCTTTCTATGCTTAGGAAATGCGAATCGTAATGTATTAATTTCAGATTTATGAATGTAATAAGTCGTTTCTTTATGACATGGTCTTGGTCAGGGTGACGGGGGAGGGGTGGGAGGGAATGTATTTATTATGTAAAAAATGTTAATAAAAAGATTAAAAAAAAAAAAAAGACATCGTAGTTGTCGAAGACGACTCCGATAACGACGAGGGGCGAACCGTGAGTACACCGCCCCATACAGACAATACACCTATATCAGAGACTCAGGTCGAGGCATCGCCAACAGGCCTTAGCCAAGATCAAGATACTGGTTCTACAGCCCCGCCATACCGCCCGGCTAAGAACATACAAAAAGAGCCTTCTGAGACACGTATTCCAAGGCCAGATCCATCGAAACCGAAACTCATCGACACGATAGTCTTCGGACCGAACGTCTTCGAACCGAAGGTGATTAAGCCAAAGGGCGCCGACCCGAAGGCCACCGTTCCATCAACACCTTCGAAGCCAAAGCCGTTAAATCGATCTCGAAGCCAAAGGCCATCAAATCGACCTCAAAGCCAAAGCCTGTCGACTCGAGCAAATCGGGTTCGACAGTCGAAAAACAAAAGAAGGCTGTCGACGAAGGCAAAAGGGCTACGCCGAAGGCGGTCGTCGAAACGAAACCAAAACCTAAAGTAGACCACACAAGATCGGTCGAGCCGAAGACCATCGATCCAAAAAGGGGCATCAAGCCAAAACAGCAGGCTCCGAAGACACCTCTAACACCTAAACAGGTTACCGAACCGACGAAACCGCTCAGTCCGAAAACTGTGGTGAAACCTTTAAAAGACGTCGGACCGACAAAACCTGTCGGCAAGCCTCAAAAACCGATCCAGGCACCAAAAGCGGTCGAACTGAGTAAAGGCATCAAACCGAAAAAGGGCAAACCAAAAACTACGGCGCCAAGGCAAAAAACTGTGGAAGAGGAGATCATCCATCCAGACCCATCCACAGAAGATCAGTCAAAACTATATATTGACCCAAATACTGGGAAAGTGACTGTTTATACAAGGAAAAAAAGACCAGTGCCAAGTGAAGGCTTTTCAAAAATTCCACTCAAAAAGAAGAGAGACTGTGCTACCTCTCCTATTCTTTTCCAACCTATGTCTCCAGCTATGCCTGCTACTCCATACACACCACACTCACCTGCACGCTCTGACTACAACCTAGATGAAGATCAAGATGCAGATGGGGGTTTTGGAGATATACAAAACCCATATGTAGACCCCAATACACAACCATGGGGGGATGGAGGTGAGCCAGACAATGAGGGGGCTCTACCCATTACAGACCCTACTGTATACCCAGCTAAGCCATCACCCACAGAAGACACAGTGGCTTTTAACTCCTTAATAGACAGAGCTGCAAGCTACCATAATGTAGACATGCATTCTGATGCTATAGAAGAGGACTTTCTATTTGACACGCTGGCAACATCAGAAAGACGTGTCAAAACACTCCCCATGTTAAAGGGCGTCCTAAAGCACGCAAATGACATCTTCAAAGACACTGCTAGGGCACGTGTCAACAACCCTAGAATAGAGAAGAAGTATAGGGCTGTACCAGTAAACCCTACATACATCAGGGGACAACTGCCTTTAGACTCATTGGTGGTATCCAACGCACGAACGCTTGCAAATTCACAAACAACTGGAGAGGCTCCTCCTCCTGACAAGGAGTCTAAGATCTAAGAAGCATTAGGCAAGGGAGTAGCAGCTCAAGCAGCAAACTCATGGAGAATAGCCAATACACAGGCCTTGCTGGCCAGATATGACAGGGCACACCATGATACTTTAGAGGGACTTCTCCAACATTTACCCGAGCCTTACAAAGAGCAGGCAGATGAACTTATACAGGAGCGGAAAGCTCATCACCAATGCCTCCATTAAGTGTGCTCTAGATGCGGCAGATACAGCTGCCAGATCTATTAACACAAGCGTACTGCTTAGAAGGCACGCATGGCTTCGCATATCTGGATTCAAAAATGAAGTACAGGCCACAATTCTTAACCAGCCTATAAATCCAGATTTTTTGTTTGGTCCAGCATTTGACTCAATTCTGGACAAAATGAAAAAGGACAACGAAACCGCAAAGTCCATGGGAGCCCTTCAGTTCCAACAACACAGAGGCTCCTTTCGTCGCTCCAGTTATAGAGGAATGGCACGAGGTAACACATCGCAGCAATCCTCCACTTACAAAACTAATACGCAATCCACATACAATAAAAACACGAACAGGGGTGGATACAGAGGAATTAACACAAAGGGCAGGGGTCGTGGAGGCAATGCCAATAGATCCTCCACTAACACCAAACAGTGACTTATTGGCACTACCCCCAGACCATATAACACCGGTCGGGGGAAGACTACAACAATTCCTGCCAGTCTGGTTAAACATCACTACAGACAGGTGGGTAAGGCAAATTATCCAGCATGGCTATTGCCTAGAACTCACGTCAACACCACCCAACATACCACCCGTGCACCGTCCAATGTCGCAGGAACATATAACATTACTGCAGCAAGAGGTCATCAGTATGCTACAAAAGGGGGCCATAGAACCAGTCCCACTCCAACATCAAGGAACAGGAGTATACTCACTATACTCATTCCGAAAAAGGATGGTTCTCTCAGACCAATTTTAGACCTCAGGCCCCTCAACAGGTACATTCTGTCTGAGCACTTTCATATGCTCACTCTCCAACAAGTCTTACCGCTGATTCGCCAGGGAGATTTCCTAGCAACTCTAGACCTCAAAGACGCATACTTTCATATACCAATACACCCTGCTCACAGAAAGTATCTAAGGTTTACTATTTAAGGACAGCACTACCAGTTCAAAGTCCTACCATTCGGTGTAACAACAGCTCCACGTGTGTTCACCAAATGCCTAGCAACAGTGGCGGCACATCTCAGGAGACAACACATTCATGTGTACCCATATCTGGACGATTGGCTAATACACGCGCCATCAGCCCAGCAATGTGCCAGCCACATGTCAAAGACCATTCATCTCCTGCACAGCCTAGGCCTCTTGCTAAACTACTCGAAGTCGCACCTGCAACCCTCCCACGTCCAACAGTACCTGGGAGCAACAATAGATACACTAGCATCAAAGGCATATCCGAACGCAGCACGAATAAACCAAATGCAAACGTTAATCCAAAGGTTCACACCCCAACACTCCTTACTAGCTCAAGTGTTTATGCAATTCATAGGCATGATGGCCTCGTGCATATTCATAGTCCCTCATGCCAGGTTACACATGCGTCTGCTTCAGGAATGCCTAGCAAGACAGTGGAACCAGGCTCAAGGCCAATCACAGGACCTAGTGTTGGTGACCAGTCAAGCATAAAACTCTCTGCATTGGTGGAATCCACAAAACCTTTGCAAAGGACGACTGTTCCAAGAGCCTGTCCCACAAATAGTGATGACAGCGGACGCATCCCTGCTAGGCTGGGGAGCCCATGTCCTGCATTACACAGTTCAGGGACTTTAGACTATACAACAGAAAAAATGCACATCAACCTTCTGGAGTTGATGGCGATCTTCCTAGCACTAAAAGCATTCAAAAAACACTTATGCAACAAGACTGTGTTGATCCGGACGGACAACATGACAGCGATGTATTATATTCAAAAACAAAGAGGGACACACTCCCCACAGCTGTCGCATCTGGCTCAAAGCATGTGGAAATGGGCCATTCAAAGGAACATGTTTCTCATGGCAGAACACCTTCCAGGCAAAGACAATCAGATGGACGACCTGCTCAGCAGGCACATTCAACAGATGCACGAATGGGAGATTCACCCCAATGTGCTCCAACCATTCTTCCGGAAATGGGGACAACTGGAGATAGATCTGTTTGCCACAAGTGAAAACGCAAAATTCCAGTACTTTGCCGCCAGGTTCCCACATCCGCAGTCGCAGGGCAATCCGATATGGATGAACTGGTCAGGCAAATTTGCGTACGCTTTTCCCCCAGCTCCATTAATACCGCTAGTGGCACTCAAAATGCGCCAACATTCACTGACGCTTATCCTAGTTGCTCCCACATGGGCGAGACAACCATGGTACACGACGTTCCTAGAACTGTCAGTGGTGCCTCATCAAAGACTGCAACTAACACCCAGACTTCTAACTCAGAACCGTGGAGAAATCCAACACCCAGACCCGCAACAACTCAACCTTGCGATCTGGCTCCTGAGATCCTAGAGTTTGGATACCTAAACTTGCCTCCAGGCTGCATGAATATTATCAAAGAGGCAAGATGACCCACTACCAGGGCATGTTATGCGGCTAAGTGGAAACTATTCGTCATTTACTGCAGTAATAACGACATAAACCCATTAGACGCTTCGACACAAAACATCACTTGCTATCTCTTGCACCTACAACGTTGCAATTCAGCCTACTCATCCATCGGGATACATCTAGCTGCGTTAGCAGCATATCTCCAAAACAGGCAACACCTTTCACTTTTTAGAGTGCCAGCAATTAAAACATTTATGAAGGGACTTAAACGAGTAATTCCCCCAAGGCACCCACCTTCACCAGTCTGGAATCTGAACATCGTTTTAACCAGACTTATGGGACCACCTTTTGAACCACTACACTCATGCGAACTACAATTTCTTACTTGAAAAGTGGCTTTCCTTATTGCCATAACTTCACTTAGAAGAGTTAGTGAGCTGCAAGCCCTAACTTTTCAGGAGCCATTCATTCAAGTACATGCAAATAGAGTAGTTCTCAGAACAAACCCTATATTCATGCCAAAAGTGGTATCCCAGTTCCATACAAATCAAACAATAGACCTGCTGGTGTTCTTTCAAAACCCACAGACAGTTGCTCAAAGGGCCTTGCATACTCTAGATGTCAAAAGAGCTCTGCTATAGTATATAGATAGAACTAAGGCATTTCCAAAAACAAAACAGTTGTTTGTTGCTTTCTCACCACAACACAAAGGCAGCCTTATTTCTAAATCAGGTATAGCCAGATGGATCGTTAAGTGCATTCAGATATGTTACTTAAAGGCAAAACACACCTTAACCGTTCCCCCTAGGGCGCAATCTACACGCAAACTAGGGGCATCCATGGCTTTCCTGGGAAATATTCCTTTACACGAAATTTGTAGAGCAGCCACATGGACAACCATACATACATTCATCAAAAAACTACTGTGTAGATGTACATTCCAAACAGCAAGCTGCTGTAGGACAGGCTTTTCTCAAAACTCTTTTACAGACTGCTGCAGCTGACACAGAGAGCCACCGATAGGGGAGATACTGCTATACATTCTATGCACAGATATGAATTCAGCAGCCCACATGCCTCGAACGGAATATGCTACTTACTAGTATGCATCTGTTCTTAGCATGTAGGGCTGCTGACATTCATATCGCCCACCCGCCTCCCCGTTGCCTGTTGCAGCTGTAGCATTCACTCTTTGCATGGACATCTCTTACTGTACTATACTCCATCTCTGCCACAATGTCGAAAAACAATATGAGCATGGAGAGGATGCCCATGCGCACTGTAATCCAAGGGAGGAGCCACCTATCTCGTGATACTTCGAAGACTCTTCCAGGACAACAATGTGCAATCATCCGGACCCAACACTAGGTGGCGATCTATGCACAGATATGAATGTCAGCAGCCCTACATGCCAAGAACAGATGCATACTGGTAAGTAGTATATTCCTAACTTTCCATTAACCCCCTTACCCTTCCTCCCACCTCAATAACGTTGAAGCATCGGGGGGTTGGATCAACTCCCTGCCAATGGATCCCAATGAACATTCCTTGGTCATTAAAGTGTCTTAAAACCAATGGGATGTATGTACAAAGGTAGCCCTTGTATTCTTGCCGTCAATTTTAGTAAGTGTCCATATAGGGCTCTGCAGATGTGGGTTAGGATGCTGTTCGCACCAGTTGACCCTTCATCGCGCACATGCAGGATTCACTGTGAGTTTTGTATAGTCTTTTGGATCGCGACCAACGACGTTGCTTGCCACCTGTCCTGGGGAGATCTTGGCCGGGACCCCCAGATAAAGTGTCGGAGTCTGTCCTGGGTGGAGTATGCGGCTTCAGTTTCACAGCTTCGTTGTCCAATTGAACACCTCCTCAGGTGTCTCAAAGAAGTGTGTCTGTGATTGATAGGACACCCTAAAGCGATTGGAAACTTTCTTTTGGTGGGTGGTTACCGTGGCTTCCACTGTCAAAATTCGAGATTCCGATTCGGTAATACGCTGCCCCGCATTTCGGTGCTCTTGCCGAAGTAGCATAAGATCAGAGCCGACAGCGCCGATCTTAGCCTCCGGCATGTCTCTGCATTGTCAGGTGTAGGTGTCGCTAAGTTCCAGGGTCGAGCGGCTGGACCACATCGCCTGTGAATTTAACTGTTATGCATTGTTTTGAGGTGGCGCTGGGCAATTTGTCCTTCACCAATTTGTCTGGAGACGTATGCGGTCACCTCTGGGCATAGTCATGCCCCAGTTCCTCAAGGCATTCGTGGAGCTGATGTTTCTAGCCTGATCACGCCAATGGTGTGGCCGGGAGCGATAGTCGGAGGAAGGCACCACATCCACAAGCTGCACCGAGACCTAGCCGCGCCACCTCCACGAGAGGGCATTCCTACTCCCCTTAGCGGGTACCGTTGCCCGCTCCTGTGCTTCAGTTCCAGAGAGGATCACAGTTTCCTCTTAGTCAGTCCTGGGGTTTTCAACCAGGGACCTGAGGCGGGGCGGGCAAGCAGTACGTAGTCAGTGTGCCACAGGGACACCTTTGCTAGGACTCCTTGACAGCACCCCCACCACTGGGCGTCTCCGCTGCCGTCAGGCGATAGTTAGCCGCCAGCCCTCCCCGCGGGGGTCCCTTGTCCAACAGCGGATCAGCAGGGGGGCACCAGTCCCCCATGCAAGTCACCCTGCGCAACCAGTAAAGCTAATTGTTTGGTTCGGAGCCGTGGTATTGTAGAAATCGGAGGGGGTGATCACAGGATGTCCAAAGTCCACCCTAAATAGTACCCCGAGGTCAGGCGGGGCTTCTCGCCACGGCAGCGTTGGTCCCGGCACCCCGCTGAATGTTATCAGGGCTGCACTCTGAGGAAGGTGGGAGGGTGGAGGCAGAGGAAAGAGAGCACTCACTCCCGGTCCCGCATCAGCACAGTCCCGGGCCAGGCCTCACCGATCCTCGCAGATCAGGCCCTGGGCTCTCCCCCGTCAGGGATGCACCACAGCAGGTCCAGCAGTATAGCTGTAAACCCCTAGCAGCGCGGGACTCTGGTCCAGAGGGTGCCATGGCCCGATATGGCCGCTGAGGTCTGGGTATCCGGCATCACCCAGGACGGGGATCTGCTGCTCCAATCCGGCCGTCCGTGTCACTGGCCAGCTGCGGGTCCCATCAGGCAGGGTCTCTTGCATCAGCCAAGTTCCCCACAGGGAGACCGCAGCCCGGTGGGGAGGGCGTCACCCCTCTCACTCACCGCTCTTAGGCCCCAAAGTGGCCAGACCGCACCCATTCTGTGGCTTGAAAAGGCAAGCGAGATCCATGTCAAGGTGCCGATAGTGACAATGGGATGTCGCGCCTCTAGGCACGCAGTGCGCCGCAACATCGTAGTAGGGTCGCCACCACTTGCCTGGGCAGAGAGCAGTCTTGATCGTCTCCGGGTGCGCTGCAGCCCACTCAGAGGTGTGTCGCTCAGTCCGGCGTGTCGTTCACTCCAAGGCCAGCGGTCCATGCCCCAGTCTGCTCACTGCCACAGGCCTTGTAAGAAGCACCCAAGTGGCTGCGAAGTATTACGAAAAGCTGTAGAGGGTGCCAGATGGAAATAGGCACGCTGATGCGGCAGGATTAATATAGGATTTTGTAGGGCTACGGGGAGCTAACTTAAGGTGCGTCCGCCATGTTGGACCACCCCTCAGTTTCAACTTTTGAGTGTTTAGTTCTTGGTCTTGCGAGCTGTACTGCGATGAAGAGTGACAGCCTGGCTACCAACAGGCATCTACAGCTTTTGTGGCACTGTGCTGTGAACAGATAGTCAGCCAACTGACTCTTGGAGTCTCTGCTTCTGGCTGGGCTCGGTGGACGACTTCTCCACAAGCAGGATACAGCAGGTGCAGTCCTTCCTTCGCTAGTCCAAGGAGCACCCAATGCAGTTCATTTTCGGTGTTGCTTCTTTTTTGCGTAGTCCAGAGTCGCAGGGCAATCCTTCTTCAGTCCTCTTCTCCAGTCCAAGCAAGATTTGAGTTATGGCGACCAAGGGTCCCCTTTTATTCCCAGAAAGTGCCCTTAGAGGAGTTTGCGGTCACTAACCAATAGATTACTTAGATCCCACCGGCCTGATGACAACATTCTTTGAAGTGTGGCATAAAGCTATCCCAGAGTGCTCTATTCTGTGTGTGAAGTTTGGTAGCCCACTCTAGGGGTATGACCACCTTTGGGCTACACACCCGTGGGGAAACTGGTTTGGCAACTGTTTACCCACTCTGTTCCTGCTGCCAGTCTGGAAGGAAGTCTTTGTGTGAAGTCCTAAACGGTCAATGAAAACATTGGCAACTTACCAAAGTTGCACTTTGCTCATCAATATAATTAAATTCGATTTAACCATTTAATCGGATTAATGCACTGATTCTTTTGATACCTTGAAGTACCCACCTCACTAGTTCCAATCAGAAGTTAGCAGGGCTGAAGTGTCTGTACTTGCTAATGGGGCTACCAGCCTCTCTTACAGAAATAACAACAATTGGATTCTTTGCTGTTATAATATGTAAAACAAATATTCTTTTTAATGTTCTTCACCCTGCCCTTAGGACTCGGTAGGCCTGCTGAAGGGGTGACTTATACACATTAAAGAGCGTAGTTTGGGCTTCGTAATTACTTTCAATGGCAAAGTCAAGTTAACAGTTTAAACTCTTCTACCAGTCTGCCCTGGAGTCTGATAGACATGTTTTACTTTGTTATAATCGTGGTGGTACACCTAGGCCCAGATGTACAACCTTTTTTTGCGGTCTCAAAAGGGAAATCAACCCGTTTGTGACGCAAAAATCAGCGGTAGTATGCACAAACACTATTTTGCATCTCACTGACTCGCAAAACAGCATTTGCGACTCACTATTAGGAAGGTGCGTGCCAATGGGCGTCCCTTCCTAATAGCGACTCTAACCCCAACACTTGCAGTTTACCACCTACTTCAATTACGTGATAAACCACTTGCAAACGGGAAGGAACCCCTTCCACTTTGTGAATGGGTGTGAAAAAATAATTTAAGAGCAGGCAGTGGTCCCAGTGCCCACTGCCTGCCCTTAAAAAATTAAACTGAAAAGTTTAATTTTTCTTTTTTTAAATGCAGCCCGTTTTCCTTTAAGGAAAACTGCCTGCATTTAAAAAAAAACAAACTGCTTTATTGAAAAAGAAGTCACAGACATGGTGGTCTGCTGACCTCGGCAGGCCAACATCCCTCTGAGTGCTAGCCATTTCCGAAAGGGTCGCAAATTGCGCTTGCCTCATGAATATTGATGAGGCATGCAATTTGCAACCCCATTGGGAATCGCAAACAGTTTAAATAGAAAGAGAGAACACCCTGCCTCAGGATATAAAGGCCCCAGCTAGAGGGTCCAACAGATATATGTAAAGGGGTGATTCGCCTAGGGGTTGACACTACACATAACAATCACATGGTCAAATCAAATAGACTATACAGTTCATGTTAGAAATATATATATATATATTTTTTTTTATATAAAGATAACAAGGATATAAATATTGAGTGAAAATTTTTTTGTATCACAAGTACATATAGGTCATAAATAGGACAGACATAGATATGAGGGCAACAACAACAGGGAAGATCGTCCTACCCAGTAACGGCCACACTTCACACACACTGTTTCATTCACTTCAATCTCTACCCACTCTTTCTCATCTTGTACCATTCACCATTCATTCTACCATTCATTCTTCTAATCCTGGCGAATACAACACATAGGTGGTTAATGTGTTGTATAGATCGGGGTGTTAGTCCAGGTAGATGGTTTTAACTACGGGTCCTGATGTAGTAAGGACAATAACCGTATTCCTGGAGACACAAGCCGACGCGCGTTTCCGTGACAGGCCAGTGAGGCCGCACCTTCGTCAGGGCAAGGGGCAGTATACTGGGAGGGGCACAGGGGTAAAAATCTGAAAGATATGTGCTAACAAAATATATTCATCATGATTAATGTACAATTACACATTTCAGATATCTATAAAACTACTAAGATTTGAGAAAACCATTTTGTCCATATGATAAACATTGGAGCAATGCTCCTACAATTGACCGTTGATCGCTATGCATTGTCAAACCCTCTAGAGACACTCCCTGAGTTTTATAGATATCTGAAATGTGTAATTGTACATTAATCATGATGAATATATTTTGTTAGCACATAACTGTCCTTTGAGCAACATATGTATATACACAAAAGTAAAATGAATTTTGTTTTGCTCTCTATCTTTCAGAATTTTACCCCTGTGCCCCTCCCAGTATACTGCCCCTTGCCCTGACGAAGGTGCGGCCTCACTGGCCTGTCACGGAAACGCGCGTCGGCTTGTGTCTCCAGGAATACGGTTATTGTCCTTACTACATCAGGACCCGTAGTTAAAACCATCTACCTGGACTAACACCCCGATCTATACAACACATTAACCACCTATGTGTTGTATTCGCCAGGATTAGAAGAATGAATGGTAGAATGAATGGTGAATGGTACAAGATGAGAAAGAGTGGGTAGAGATTGAAGTGAATGAAACAGTGTGTGTGAAGTGTGGCCATTACTGGGTAGGACGATCTTCCCTGTTGTTGTTGCCCTCATATCTATGTCTGTCCTATTTATGACCTATATGTACTTGTGATACAAAAAAAATTTCACTCAATATTTATATCCTTGTTATCTTTATATATAAAAAAAATAAAAAATATATATATTTCTAACATGAACTGTATAGTCTATTTGATTTGACCATGTGATTGTTATGTGTAGTGTCAACCCCTAGGCGAATCACCCCTTTACATATATCTGTTGGACCCTCTAGCTGGGGCCTTTATATCCTGAGGCAGGGTGTTCTCTCTTTCTATTTAAATTGGTTTCTCCCCCCTACTACCTGCCCATATCCTAAAGCTACCCACGGGGGAACCCCCTGCTTTGTCTACTGGAATCGCAAACAGTGTCTGTGACCCTGTTGTACATTCAGTTTAGCGAGTTACAAATTGCGAGTCGCAATTCTGTGCAATTTGTGACTCGCTAAACTGAATGGTCATACATCTCGCCCTAGGGCAGCAATCCACGAGTGACACTTTAACTTAAAGGTCCTAGGGACCCCAGGTACCATATACTAGGGACTTTCAAGTAAGTTAAGTTAAGTTAAGCTAAGCTAAATGGGTATAAGCCAATCGACCATGTGGCCATTTTATGGGTCAGAGCACATGCTGATTGGAAGCGATCAGGGCATTTCAGAGCCATACCACCAGTGACTAGAAGTCAAAATGGGGAAAACCAGTGGAGTGAAACCTGCAAAAAGCGTGTTTACTTACTCTTACTTCCTATGGTTCCTACTCCCTCGGGCCGTTGGAGGAGGTTTTCATTCAGCGTGAATGTGGCAGTCTGCCTACCTCTAAACCGGCTCCTCAGTAATCATTCTTCCTGAACAGGAAATGTCTCTGAACAACCCCTTTGGCACTGTGGAACATCACCATTGACTTTGACGGGCCCCTTTTCAATCTCAGCCATGAGAACTGAAACCCAGTAAGTTGTGCATCCTTTCACCTTGGACTGCAGAGAAACTGGGGTTTGCAGCAAATCCATCCTAGCAAGCTTCATATTACCTCTGCTTCAGTGGGAAACATCATTTACAACGGTGTCTTTTCCACGCTTGATGTTTTTAACGATCCACTTACCCCGCAAACGTCTCTTCAACGAGGGAGCCTTCAACGACCGTCTTGACCACGAAAGTACGTTCAGCGTGGGTTGGGGGGAGACGTGGTATTCAGGGTTGGGAGGGGGGCTAGGGGGGCTGGGGGGGCTGGGGGGGTCTCCCCCCCCAAAAAATAATAACAATTAAGGAGCGAGTTAGATAAATTAAAAAAACGCTCTGTGGTATTAATGAAGTAAAAGGAATGACCCTCCCCCAAAGACGTGCAGTGTACGTAAAAAAAACAGTCCTTTTTTTATTTTAGAAAACGTGTTTTGACGCTTGTTTCCATGGTAGATGGAAGTAAGGGGCTGCTGGAGAAATACGTGCAGGTAAGACGTTTCTACCGTGGTACAATCCTTCGTTGTAAATTCCAGCGTGGTAAAGCCACTTGCGATGTAAAATTCGCGTGGTAATGCCATGCGTGGAACTTGTAATATTGAAAAATCATATATTCTGCTTCAGTGGCTGAATAAAGTAGTTGTTTTCCCAAGTAAACCTCAGAGTTACGAAGATTAATTGTTAGAAGAGGCTATTTCCATAGAGGAACATTGGTGAATAGGCAAGATGTAATTTGTTTTTAAGTGCCTTACTCATACAAGCCATGATTATGTTTTTATGTTTTCTCAGATGGTGCTAAGACACACTTTTTTTAATGTTTCCTTATCGTAACAGCTCTTGTTTTTCGTACTTGTAAATGTAAGATGTTACAGTGAATTGACATTTAACTGAAGTTTATTTGCTACCTTTGGACCATCAAGTGAGCAAAGGAGTAACTTGGTTATCAAATTAGATTGCAGTTGAAATGAAGCTGAGGTTATCCATAGTGAACAGCATTACCTGCCACATATATTGCTCAGTAATCAACACCTTCCCAACGAAATGAGGAAATACCTTGTTTGTACATCTGAGAGCTTCTGAACTTTATCTATTTGACAATATTCTTTTGTGTTTTAAAGATGACAAAGAACTGTTGAATCCAATGGAAACTGTGCAAATCAACCCGAACACAGAGAGTGCGGCTGCCCTTCGCATCAGCTTCCCAACTGTTTCTCCCCAGCCAGTGTACTATCCATCCTTTGAAAAGGTGAGTGGATTGGGGTCTGGAGGGAGGTGTATTGTGATGTAGGTCCAGATAGAACAGTTGGTTTGTGTTTACCCTTTTGCAGACGTTTTGTCACTCTGGGTAATTCTGCCACTTTCATATGCAAGTGCAAGTTATTGGTGGGACCAGAGGAAGAAAAAGAATGTAGATTGTAAAAAGTGTCTTAAATTCTCGGACTGAAGAAAAACATCTTCTTGTACAGACAATACAAAGTTTTTTATTGTGATATTCACCAAAGGTGTAACCGCATATTTTAAATAGGAAAGTAGCTTTATCACTAAAGGCCCCATCTAGGGTGAAAATCAAAGCAGCAGGACAGCAAAAAAATGTAATTGAACAATTGTCTCTCTACCATCAAAATCAGATTAGACCAGTTAGTGCCAAACTCAGGTCTACTAACATTCTCTCACCATACACTCAAATAAGACTTCAGTCTACCACCAGATCCATTGGACTAGTTCCGCTTTTTAATGACTATGAGCAAAGAGTGAAACTATAATATCTCATGCGCCACTGTAGTCTTCTGTTGCCCTAGGATGTCTTCCGTTAGATTTGTTTTTTAACATCTACGGGATGCACCTTCTTAGAGATTGCTTCCTAAGATCTACAAAGTCTTGTTGAATGAATGAAGTAGTGTCCTCACACTGAAAAGGCCCAAGGTACAGGGTTCTTGTTTCAGGCTCCCACTGCATGTTCTTTTCCAACATCACTAGTCAATCCCCTACCTGTTTCACTATGTTCCTTGCCTTCCCTATCTCCCCTAAAAATCTCTGTTCTGAATGCTGATTTGGGAGTGAATTTTCACTTAAACCTGTTCACAATAGACAATCTTTCCAGATGATGCAATTAAGTAATGGCTTGTGTACTTACCTCTGAATATGTAACCTCCTACTCGTGACCCTGGAAAAAAATATATGTCCGAGGCATGCGAGCTGTAGATCACATGCTTTGCACACTCCGGCCATCTAGTGTTGGGTTCGGATATTTGCAAGTTGTTTTTCTTTGAAGAAGTCTTTCCAGTCACGGTGTAGGTGAGTCCTCCTTTCGGTGATAGTGCGCATGGGCATCGACTCCATTGTTAGATTGTTTTCCCACAGAGGGTGAAAATGGAGTTAGTAAAGGTAGAATAGAGATGTCCTGGCGTATGTATGTAAGATAAGAAAGAACTGCTATAGATATAGGTACCCGGGGAGGCGGGTGGGCGCATGTGAATCTACAGCTCTACATGCCAAGAACAGATGCTTACTGGGTAAGTAACATTTTCAGTTCGAGACATGTGAGCTGTAGATCACATGCTTTGCATAGACTATACAGTAGTATTCTCCCAAAGCGGTAGCTAAACTGTAGCTGGTGCAGTTGTTTCAAAAAGTGTTTTAAGTACTGTCTGGCCTGCATTAGCTTTTTGCCTCACTAACACATCTACACAATAGTGTTTGGTGAATGTGTGCGGTGTAGACCATGTTGCTGCCTTACAGATGTCAGCTAAGGGAATATTCCCTAAGAAGGCCAAAGTAGCCTCTTTTTTGCGGGTGGAATGCGCTCTAGGGGGTATTGGCAATGTTCTTTTTGCTTTTGTATAACCTGTTTAGATGCATTCAACAAGTCATCTTGCAATGCCTGATTTAGAAATGGGATTGCCTTTGTGTGGTGGAGAAAAAGCAACAAAGAGCTGCTTGGTCAAACGGAAATCTTTTGTTCTTTCTACACGATATTGTAGAGCCTTTTCTAACAACAAGTGTGTTTAGAGCTTGTTCTGCTACAGAATCAGGTTGAGGAAAGAACACAGGTAGCTCAACCGATTGCTTGATGTGAAAAGCAAAAACCACTTATGAAAGAAATATCCATAAATCTGCTTTGACAAAACCCTCAATGAGGGATTTAACCATTGATTTCATTATGTGCTAAGGCTTGTTCTGAACAAAAAATCGATTTTCTGATAGGGGCTTTCCCTTCTAAGCAACAGTTGAATATCTGTCCAAATATGCAGGAGTCCATGAAACTTTTTCAACATACACATTTTTCAATGTTTTAAGTAATTTGTAAAGAAACATGTCAATGGGCACAGTTTTAAATTTTTTCAAATTAGATGGAAAGCACCACTCAAATATTTATTTTAAAAGGAAAACCCGGAGAAGAGGATTGGGTTTCTGTGCTTAAACTGTAATGTTAGACAACGGACACTGCTACTTTAAACCTTATAGTAGCTGCACTGTCCGATCATGCACATCAGTGACAGGTGGGTAGTTTTTTTTCGTTTCTGCTCACTGAGCAAGGATCTCAAAACCCAGAACCTTTTTAACACTCTCTTATGAATTACTGCTCCTTTGCACAGGATGCTTTTTGTCTATTTGGCATCTGATGGCACATATCTCAGAATTCTATCACTTTTTTCCTGAGGTAAAAACATTTTTTTTTCTTTCACCCTTTCATTGTCTAGTGATCCCTGACCACCATGTTTACTTTGTATGAAAATTGCACATTCAGTGGTGAGAAGAAGTCTTTAAAATCATGCCTGCAGCATCTGTGTGGTTTGCCTGCCAATTCAGGATACATACAGATGTTGTATTTGTAAAGAAATGACTTGACCAGTGGTTTAACTATTTGTAGCATTTTTCCAGGGGACTGTCAAGGAAAAGGACCAGTAGGAAATCTCTTCCCCATAGAAATGGTTGGGGAGATGACTCCTCCACCTCTGCACCTGGAGGGTGAGAACATTGGTGGCATCCAGTTGGACGCTGAGGCACCTGTCAAGAGCATTATTAACTTTGAGAAACTTAAAGTGGGTTGGAGCTTTACTTCAGCAAACCATTGCAAGCACCTGCACATTATCGACTTAGGAGAAAGGTCTCCTGTTCACCAAAACCTGTACAGTTCTCTACTGCTCTAGCAGGTTGCTCTAGCAGGCTGCAAACTGATCGGGGACCCCCCTCTGACTTATTTTGTGTAGGTCTTGGAGAAAAGACAGACAACAAACAAACTAACCCAATATCAAAACCTCCACGTGACCTATATTTCTTTTATCAAGTCTGAGACCAGCTCTATTGGGCTACCTACATGAGAGACATGATGCACAAGCGATTTACTATTTTATCAAAAGATTTATTTTATTCAAAAATCCTTTTTTTATTATTTGTATCACAAGAGAATTAAAAAACATTCATTATAGCCATCATTTTTTTCATAATTATTTTGATTAAATATTCCACAATTTAATTTTTTAAAGAGAAACAATCAACATTAACGTTGTCATTCATAAGAAATTAAATGACCCCTACAGATTGACCACATTAACATACTAGCCTCTCACATACACATACATACACACCACACATCGTATCCTACCCTTCCATGTTCGCATACACTTTATGGTCACCAAGAAGACAGATGTGTTACAGTCTTCGTGACCGTGTTGTGTGCCAGGTTATTTCACAGACTGGTCATCGCACGTTTCGGTGGATATTGACAATTTGTGACCACCTTCTTCAGGGCCACCAATGTAACAAAATTAAGGCGAGCGGTTGGGGTATAACGTCAGGATGAGTAATTTGAGTTATTGTCCACTAAGGAGTGGAATTTCCGAGGTAGCGATATCCGTCAGATCTGATAGGACCTCATTCATAAGGATAGAGCACAAGTCTACACTCTATACTGGTATTGGTTGTATCCAAACACGTCTGTCCCAGTATGGGCCGGTGTTGTTCTTGATAGTCTTTCAAAAACCCCAGGCGGGCTGAGTGGTACATCAAATGATACCTGTATAATGTCCTTCCTCTACTTCATATGGTTCAGGGTCATACTTTGATTGATTGGTCCATGATTGAGAATGATTGCACGTCTGAAATTAGATGAGTTTCAAATCTGCCTATTTTTTAATTGTTGTATCAGCAAGCATGGACTGCTCTTCTCACCAAGTAGATGTGGGGTCAAAGCACGTTGCCCCACAACAGCCTTAACCATGACTAGGAACAGCTAAGAAACCCAGAAACTAAAGGTCATTGGAATACATTTCTAGAAATGAGCAGCACAGAGATGGATGTTAACCATGCTCTTCCATGATGTTTGGGCTGGTGTGACTTGGTGAGATAGGGGTTTTTTAGTGGTATATTGGTGAAATAGTAACACACAGTGACCTTTCTCTAACTCCACTACTATACTTTACTTATGTCACTCTACCTTTGTTATGTCTCATCTATGTTCCTTCAGTGTGATCATGGCTCATCTCTTCTCTTGGTGTTTCAGATCCTCGAGCTTGGAAAAAATGGAGAGCACGTGCGCCCAACGCCTGAAGAGGTACTGGTGCTCTCACCATGAACCAAGGGGTTGTTCTCAAGCCTGCTGGGGGAAGTCCCCACTGACCTGGAATATCCCCAACCTGTCCATTGGGTGATTTCATTATTTCCATTTAGCTCTCTAACCTGTGCTGTTTACTGTTGGCTCCAGTTGGATTTCATGATGACCTTCTCACCCAACTGTTAACAAAGGTTAGCTCAGTCTTACAAGTTACCCCATTCCTACCCTTCAACAGTGAGTCTTCAGAGCCTCCTGACATGTCTGCACCAATGAAGCCACAGGGAGTTCTAACTTCCTGCATAGGAGATGTCCCTTTCAGTGCCATCTGTACTCCACCAAGCCTTTTTTGTGATTTCCCTCTGCACCTTTCCCAGGGAGTTAAATTCTATGTCCAGAAGCTGTTCCATGTTCAGAGTGATTGCCAGTTGTTCGACTTATTGCAAGCACACCTCCAAACACTTTTTGTGTGTTGATGCTCCTTGTGCCCCCAGTTACCTCCCCCATTACTAAAGCGGCTCTCTTTTTGCTAAGGTCACGTACCCTGGTGCTGTGTGGCGAGAAGACAAAAAAGTGCCTTATCAATCACATAATTTGTCTCCAGAGCTACAATGTTAGAGCGAAAAGATGCTCTAGGTGTAACCAAAGAGTTTTATGGTTAGGGTGTCTCTAAGGTCACATAACTGAGTGTGGAGTGAAAGAGTGCTTCTATAGCCATGAACAGGTGTATGTCAAAATATTGAGTTTTTATTTTTGACATTCAAGAATAATAGGTCTCGAATATCGACGACAACATATCTTCAAGGTATGTATATATAGGTTAGTATATAATTACTATTATTATCTCATCTGAGTATTTTGCCTATATGTGTATATAAAGACACATACGTCTATATATGTATAAATACACATACACACACACACATATATTTATATATATATTAAATATATATGTATACGTATGTGTGTGTGTGTGTGTATATATATATATATATATATATATATATATATATATATATTCACTGTATAACAAACTAAGGTTAAAATGATGTTATAGTTAGATATGGTAACAAGATTTTAGTTTACATTTAAAAAAAAAAGCTCAAACAAAGGTTAAAGTGGCATTATATATTGAAATGAGATTAAAACATTTAAAACAAGAAAAGGCACTGAAATTCACAAGCTATAGTTTAGTAAGATAACAATAGCTTGCACTTGAACCCCGCCATGCATGGCTTAAGACCTCACACATTACATCTCTCATGGCATGTTAAATGACATTAATGACATCAGTGATGGCATTTCAAATTACATCATTGAGGACATCATTGATAATATCAGAGCCATATACAGCATAGAGTTACTGTGTATACTCTTCTGGGTGCTTGGTATTGATACTGTGTAAACCCTGGATGCAACTGTGAGTGTGCATGGTGAAAGTTATATGGCACACTGTTCAAAAATCAATAAAGCTTAGGGTGCAAGTAGTACTCCATGTCAAACGAGGTAAAAGCTGAGCGCACTTGATGTAGGTCGTTGAGGTATGCTTAAAAGTTGTGGCTTAAGCCCTAGTATTTTGTTGACAATAGATTATCCACCAGTGGATGTCTGGCCACATTAGATAGTTAATTAGTTGTAATACAGTGCTAGAAACAAATTATGTGTAACAAGGATGTTTATAAGGTGTGAGTGATTATGTCCAGAACTTCACTGAGGAGTTTGAGGCATTGCAGATGTTGAATGATGTAGAATGTTGGGGCGTACCACTTAGAGATGTATATCTAACAGTGGTGGTGTAGGTATGCCTGTAAGGTTGTATGCCATTGTGCCCATCTCAGGAATGTGTGTAGTGTATTTGACCACAATATGGAAGATTGTCCACAGGACGTGGCAGAAGGTGTCTTTTCAGTATCAAACACATACTGGTTAACCTCTTGACTTTAAATTGTGAGTTGTGTGAAGACTTTAAGAGTGTAATCCTGATAAGGGGAATAGATTACAAACTCTTTTTTGGTGCATGCTCAAGGTTTAAAAAGTGGATGACCCCATTCCCAATCTATTGATGCTTTTTATTAAAGGGTGTGAATACTAGTCAAAAGAAGGGAACAACCACCAAATGTGGGTGATTTGACATATGTGCCTGTTTGCCACATGTGGCCAAAGGTTATCTCCAATAGCATGTCACTGATAGCATAAAGTTGGTCACAGGGGTAACATGTTGAATGTCTTCTAGCCCACAAACCCTGAAAGACTGTGCCACAATGACTGAACAATGTGATTTAAGATAAATAATAATAATAAAAAACATTTATTAAGCGCATGGTTACACAGGAAAACAGTGCGTCCCTGCGCTGTGAATACATTCCGTCCGAACTCCAGAGCAGGCCCCCCATAACAGGAGGGAAAGAGCAAGAGGCACCAATACAACTAGACCTTGGGGAACAGATGTGTCTTCAATTTCAGCCTAAAGCGCGATTCCGAAGGTTCCATCGAAGTTCGGTTGGAAGTTCATTCCAATATTTGCTTGCTAGGAACCTAAAGGACCGTCCTCCCATCCGTGCTCACCAATAATGTCATTAAACATGTCATGGGTGAGGTGACAAGCAGTGGATGGCAAGGGCACAAGTTACATTTTGCTCATTAAATGATAGTTTGTGAATTTCTGTGTTTTGTTTTTAAATATCACGTTTTATGTTATTTCATCAGTTAACTATAACATCACTTTAAACATTGTGTTTTTTCAGTGAATCTATAAGGTTTAAATGACGTAAGCTAAGGTCTTTTTACCATACCCATCTATAAAATCACTTTAACCTGTTTTTTTAGTGAGTTCCTGTTTTTTTTTAACATATGGTAAGAAGTTATTACCACAACTAACTATAACATCATTCTAACCTTTAATTTGCCAGTATCTATCTATTGGTCTATCTATTTTTATGATACTTAGATAAAGAGTTAACAACAGTACATCTATACTTACCTATGTATACATACTTTGATGAAGTGGTAGAACACCAAAAGAAACTGATTGTCTGTAAGAATAGCTCAAAAACACCTCTTGGTTTACACAGAGTTTTCAGAATGGAGAGTGGAGATCATGTTTTCCCTCTATCCTTACATAAACCCAGAGCTGAAGGAATGGATGAGAGAGGTAGCTGCTAGTGTTACATTTCCCAAAACTTTGTCTCCCGAGTAACATATAGCATCTGTTCCTTCTACATCTGTGGCGGTAGAAGGAAAGAGGACAGAAAGAAAGGCCATACCTATGGTCATAACCTTTGTCTACAGAGAAAGGCCTGGGAGCATAGGGTTATAAAACCAAAGCCTTTCCTGGGTCTTAGACCCAGGTAAGCCCTCTACTTTCACATGACGTATCCGCTCATGTTTTTAAGGTAGACTAGCAGCAGACACCTATGGTCACGCACCCATGCGTTCCACATGTGTTTAGTTACAGGAAGAGGATATTACTAGCTGTTCTATAACTGAATAAAACAGTGCATTAAGGATAGAGGGAGAATATTCCCCTAAAGGGACAGACCTGAGCTTTTCATATCTTTAAGTACAAAGAGAAAGCCCCATAGAATCACAGAACATATCCCTTTAAAACTGTGCAGTTAGTGGCAAAGAATGCCTTTTTAAGTAATGTACACTGTTCGTCACTTGAATAAGAACACAGAGTGCACTTACCTCGGTTCACATACCTGATCTCTGCATTTTTGGAAGGCTAAAGGGAGAGGATAACCCCTCTCATGGTCATATAATGCCTTGGTCACAGCTTTCTTCCACCTACTACTGTGAGGGACCACCCACAAGCATTGCATAACAAATTCTTTTTCTAGAACACTATGAATGGAAAGAGAGGGCACCATTAATGTTCATTCTCTATGCCTAAAAGCTACATTTTGACAAGGATACATTATTTCTTCTTTTATCCTTCATGTAAGCAGCAGCTGTTTCTGAAGGACATTTTGGAGAAGAAGGGACCTATAGAACTGTACGAGCACGAGAAGGACTTGATGTGGAAGCTACGTCATGAAATCCGTGATCAATATCCCGAAGCTCTGTCCAAGCTCCTCCTGATCACCAAGTGGAACCGGCATGAGGACGTCAGCCAGGTGACATGGAGCCCTATGCGACTGAGATATGCATTTGTTTGGCAAAATACTATGCATGAATGGCCAAAGAACTGCTCCTCAGTCTCCAAGATGCTGCTCTTTGTGTCTCAGTAGCTCTGCAGCTGTATAATTTGGATAGGGTTTTTGGTTTTCAGTTCAAACAGATTATAACTGATAAAACACTACCAAAGGAAATATTTGCTTTTCAGTAGAAACTGAAAAATGCTGAATTTTGATGCACCGGTACTGCTTTGGTGCCTTCCGGTCGTAAAGTAGTGTATGTGATTTCTCTACTTCTAAGCACCTTTCCCTGATCAATACTCCCAGTGTGACCCACTTCAGCCATGTAAGCAACAAAATGACATCGGCATAGCCCAACAATGTAAAATAAACATAATTTATGGTGTAAACTGCCCAAGCAAAACATCAAGGCACCCCGCATTTCATGAGGTTTATTTTTACAAGGTTAGCTACTTTTTTGTACTTAACGCCTTGGGTGCTTGGGCTATTCTCCTCCTGTGCTGGAGGTCACTGTCAATGGATGGGCTCATGATGAGCTCAGCTCGTCATGAGCACACGAGCACCGTGCATCATGACGAGCTGAGCTCGTCATGAGCATCGAAGGGGTTATGCAGAGATTTCTGTTACCAGTGTGATCCCATGGCTAACAGCATACATATACATTTTTTAGCAGGCTCTGCCTCTAACCAGGTAGTAAGGAAACAACAAACCTGCCTATACTGAGAAGCTATTTTTTAGAGAACAACCGTTGTTGAAGCATACATGAAAAAATAGCATGAACACTTGCTTTTAGAATTGCAACGTTTACTTTAATTCTTTTCTGAAGACTATTATGATTTTTAGTCTTTTTTTGTCTTTTTAGTGCATGAGAATACAAAAAACATGAAAAATATTATACATTTATATACAAGCAAAAAACAAACATTGGTATGTACATAGTTCAGACAAACTCACACTCAACACATTCTTTGGCCATCCAATCATACCAAAACCACATTCATACTGGTCCCAGTGTCATGAAACAGTTGTGTAAAATAAAAAACAATCTCATTTGCTGGTTTTTACACGTTAATCAAACTTTTTCAAAATTTTAGGAAAAAGAAGAAAGTAATCTTTCAGTTAATTGACACATTCCATATAGAAAAGAATGACAAGGGACCGGGTCGGGTCGACGCGTTTCGAACCCAGTAATTCTGAGGGTTCTCTTCAGGACCACAGTTTAACTATAAAGAAAGAGGAAAACAATCGTCACTAATCGAAACCTGAGAGATCAACGTCTCAACCAATGTACAGTTTCCCTCAGCCTACCTCAACAAGTGGGTCAAGGCTCCACAGAAAGCGAGAGGAGACAGATGCATTCCCAGTGGAGAAGGAGCGAAAGGTGCTGCAAGAGAAAGGAGGTATACTCAATCTCGCTGTGCATTTCACACATAACTGTTCCTAGGCTGGTTTGTATCAAAGTGGGTCTGCGCGCTTACCTTTAAAGCAGCGCGTGTGTGCTCAAAAGGATGCTTCCCAGTCGGGTTGCGCTCGGTCCGGAGGTTCGGATCCGGCGTCACTGAGGCTGGGGAATGAAAAGGCGGAGATCGTGGGTTACCGTCACGCGAGGGTAATCGCATTGCCAATTGCTGGATGTCGGCGCTCACTGGCGCCTAGGTGTTATGCTTACCGTGATTTTTGCTCTGTTTCTAGAAGTCAGAGAATTATTCGAAGTACTCGCTCCTCACCCTGCAGTCAATGGCGGGTTACTGAAGCCTCACTGCGGTGTAGCTTATGGGTGTGGCTTCGCCCCGAGGGGTGTAGGGAAATGTAGTGCTGTTGATGATGTACCAAAAAGGATTCTGGGAGATGAAGTCCTCTTGCCAAATTCAAGAGTGGGTTTTATACATTTCAGAGATTTCATTTAATCCATTGACCGCTGTGTCATATTTCATGATCAGCAAAGCTTCTCTTTGGTTCAATCTTGTTTCCAAATCACCACCTCTGGGGTCATTTTCAATTTTGGACAGAACAGTCCACTTGAAATTATTTTTGTCATGTTTCTTAGTCAACCAATGATGAACTAAGGGCGCATTCTCAACTTCTCTGCGCAACCTGGATTTATGCTGAGTAATGCGTTGCCTGACCTCTTGGGTGGTTTTCCCAATATATAACTTGGGACAGGGGCATACAATCGCATATACAACATTCCTTGTTTTACAGTTTGTGAAAACTTCATGCTTCCAGTGGATGTTGTTGAACGAGAACAATGTCTCTTCTATGGTTTCATGACAACAAATGCAAGTTCCACATTTATGGTGTCCTTTAGTCTGTGGAAAGCCAAATAGACTTCTTAGGGTCGGGGGTTTTTCAATGGGTAGTGCTGCCCTCACAATATGATTAGCCACGCTCTTTTCTTTTTTAAAAGCAAACAAAGGCGGATTCCTAAAGTCCTCATGCAAGTCTTTCACTAGATGCCAATTTAGATTTATCAACTTCTTGAGTTGATTTGCAGCAGGGCAAAAGGTTGACACACACACCACTCGATTTTGCTCCGCTCTAGCTTTCTTGTGCATTAATGTCTCACGTGGCGTCCACCATGCTCTTTTAAGAGACATTTTTAATAGTTTCCTCGGATATCCTCTTAGGAGAAGCCTCTCCATAAGTAAATTTGCATGCTCAAAATATTCCTCTTTGCATGAACAATTCCTTCGAATCCTGAGGAATTGTCCAAATGGTAAATTTTGTCTCAGACTTCGCGGATGGTTACTTGTGAACAACAGTGCTTTATTTCTATCTGTTGATTTTCTAAATAAAGTTGTTTCCAGGCTTCCATTGCGAGGTACAACTTGTACGTCCAGGAATGTGATGGATTGGTTAGAAGATGTACAATTAAATTTTATATCACTTGTGCGTCCATTAAGCCATTCAACAAACACATTGAGAGTTTCAAAGTTCCCAGTCCAGATGAGGAAGACATCATCTATATATCGCATGTAATGCGAAATCTGGTTACTGAAGGGATTGTCATTGTAAATGAATTTTTGCTCGTAGAGACCCATGAACATGACCGCTAATTCCGGGGCAAATGGACACCCCATAGCTACTCCCTTAACCTGAAGAAAGTATTCGGAATCGAAAGTAAAAAAATTCTTTTTCAGTGCGAAAGATGCCAGCTGAAGGATAAATTCTGAAGGGACCTGACACGGTCTAACACGTGTGTCCAAGAAAAATGAAAGTGTCTCAAGAGCTTGATCTTGAGGGATCTGAGTGTACAGCGAAACGACGTCTAGCGTCACTAGAAGCTGGGTGCTTTGTTCGAACGATATTGTGCTGATTCTTTGGAGGAAAGCCGTGGTATCTTGAAGATGTGCTGGGATCTCTTCAATGAAGGGTTTTAAGAAAAAAAATCAATATACTTGGCGACTGGTTCTAATAAGGATTCGCACCCAGAAACTATAGGGCGTCCTGGTGGATTTACTTCATCCTTATGAATCTTTGGTAGTAGATAAAAAACTGGAGTTCGTGGATTCTTATTCTGTAAAAATGCCAGTTCTTTAGGTCCGACAAACCCTAGATCGAATCCTTTCTGAATCGCTAGAAACAATTCGCTTTGAATTTCAAGTGTGGGGTTTTTTGTAATGCGTCTGTAACATGAGTTGTCATTGAGTTGGCGGTAACCAGGTAGAGCAGGAATAGGCATACATAAGATGTTACTATTACATTTATTACCCCATTCCTTACTTGGTATCTGGAGACAAAGAATATGCTACTGTGACACTTGCTTGTATTAGAAAAGCACTGAGCACCCCACAATATATATATATCTCATGTCTTGAATTGAAGATTTTCATTCAGTTGCTCTTTTCTCTTTCTGTGAAGAATATAGAAGCAGGAAGGTGTGTTACCAGATGTGTTCACCATTAACCTTTGATCTGCTGCAATCACAATCGCATATTATTGCCGGGCAAACATATTTCCATTCATGAAATTCAGGGAACAAAAAGACAAAGTAAAAAAAAAATCAGAGCACAAGGAAACCAAGAAAAAAAAAGAATACATTGATATGGTGATCAAAGATATCAGATGAAATACTATCAGAATTAGCTAAAACAATTGACCCCTTATGAGTCTTCTCCATGATGGTTCCTGGTTTCTAGCTGCCTCATGTGAACTAGTATACCACCTGATCAAAAGAGATCTAATTTATTCTCTCATCAAAAGGTTGTCTGGGTCTTATTACACTACTCATGACAAGGCTAATATGTGGTCTTGCTCCTTTGATTTAGTTTTTGTATTTTTTTATACTTTATTACTCATATATGGAATTACACCAAGTTTGTCCAGGAGTGATGGATACTTCTAAACACAGATTTCAAACCTTATGAATATCCCTAGGTATCAGACTGATATCACAAACTCTCGTAATAGTGCTGGTGCTCCAAAAGGTGGTGCTACTGACCTCCGATCATGATGACACACAGTTGCATTATGATGCCACCCCTGTATGCTGAGGTCAGTTTCTTTTTAACCAAAACCAAAGAGGCAGATCTGGAGCTCCCCTCTTACCGATATAAGTTTCCACCATATTCTTAAATTTTCAACTTTGTCAGTGTGCACAAATGTCCTGCAAAGATGACAGGTTTCATGTTGGGCCGCCAGTGTGAGAATCAGAAGTTGGTGATGGAACCACCATTGGGTGCCTCAGGACCAGCCATGACTCAAATCCATTCAACCTAGATGTACCAAAAGGCCTTCAGGGAAGGAGAGGCCGAGCTCTAAGTCACAGAACACAAGAAGTAAGGTTAGTCTCAGTCGAGGAAGAGGTATAACAAATGCATACGAAGCTCCTCTACTTCCATATGCTCGTGCTCTAGGAGGAGGTCATAAAGTCATTGGGCCCGATTCACAAAACTAACTTAAGACAAAATCCTAAACTTACTACCATTTTGGAATCCACGGAAGACACTTACTCATTTTGGTATTCACCGAAGGCACTTACTCATTTCGGTATTCACAGAAGGCATTTAGGAGTCCTAAAGTTACTCCTAACTTTAGGACTCCTAAAAGCCTTCTGTGAATACCGAAAGTCTTAAAGTTAGGATTTTTCTCAGTTTAGGAGTAGTATAGTTAGGAGTCCTAACTTTAGGACTTCTAAATGCCTTCTGTGAATACCAAAAGTGTTTGAATTCTGCAAAAGAGGGAATAGTTCTGATTTTCGGGGGGGGCGGGCGGGGTTGGGGTGTTACTAGAATTTCCAGATTTTGGGCTCGTTCCTATCGAAGGACCTGGCCACGTTTTTTTGTTTTTTTGATTTCAGCTGGGTGTTTGAGCTTCTGAGGTTCCTGTTCTGACTGGTTTTTTTTTAGTTTGGCAGCCAGATATTTGGGTTTGCCGGTATGCAAGGTTTTGTGTTTGAGGCAGGCTGTTCTGAAGCTCGCCCGCATTTTGACTAGGAGCCACTTGAGTTCTCTGAATGCAGGTGAAATGTGATCAAATTTCTTGATTCCGGTGACCATTCTGGCTGCCGCGTTGAGAGTTGTTTTGAGGGGAGCAAGATGTAATTTAGTTATTTCTGAGAGGGCTGCATTCCCATAGTCTAGTCTTGACAGCACCAATGATCGGGTGGCTTGTTTGAGATCTTTGGGCGGGATGAAAGGTTTTATTTTGTTCAGTAGCTACAGATTAAGGAAGACTCTCTTAGCGGAGTTCTTAATGTGTCATGTCCAGAGTCGGCCAGGGTGAGGTTCCCGTTGAGCGCATCAATAGATTTTAGCCATTCAGCAATTTGGGGGTTCTCTTCTTTGTTCAATATGAGGAGTAATTTGGTTTTGTCAGGATTCAGTTTTAAGTGGTTACTTGAGAGCCAGTCTTGGACTTCTCTCAGTATGTAATTGAGTCTTAGAATGTCTTTGATGGAGAAGGTTTCCAAATAAATTTGAGTATCATCAGCATATAGGTGGAAGGGAATGATAGCTTTTTTGAGTAGGGTGCTGAGGGATTCCATATAAATGTTGAAAAGTTTCAGGGAGACCACTGAACCTTGAGGGACTCCCCAACTGACTGGGTGAAGGTCAGATGCAAAGTTTTTGATTTTGATTCTCTGGGTGCAGTTGTGTAGGAAGGAGGAGAACCATTGGAGGACCACCTCATCGAGTCCGGCCCTTTCTTGGAGAACCTTAATGAGAAGTTTGTGATCTACTGTGTTGAATGCTGCTGATAGGTCTAGGAGAATGAGAAGGCAGCATTGGTCTGAGTCAAGTGATTTGTGGATATCGTCGAGGATGTTGAGGATCGCGGTTTCAGTGCTGCAGCCTTTCCTGAAGCCAGACTGATCGGAATCAAGGAGGTTGATACTGTTCATTTGTTGGGTTAATTGTTGGAGCATGTATCTTTCTAGGGGTTTGGATAGAAGAGGAAGCTTAGAGTCCGGTCTAAAGTCATTCAAATCCTTTATATCCAGGCCATTTTTTTTCGGCAGTGGTGTGATTTGTCCCACTTTGAAGCAGTCTGGAACGACTCAGCTTTTTAGAGAGCTGTTTGTTATTGCACCAGAGTGGGGCTAGGGAGAGTTTCAGCTTTTTGGTCAGTTGGACGGTTATTGGGTCTAGGACGTGAGATGAGAGATTGGAGGTGGAGATAAGTTTGACTATCTCAGCTTCTTGAATGGGATGGAAGAGTAGCCAGGGTTTGGTGGGGGTAAGGGAGCGACATCATATGCCCCAGACGAGCTGCTATTGGTGGGGGGGGGTGCTATTGATGTCCCGTGAGAGCTTGATCTTGGTGATCTTGTTATTGAAGAAGTTAGCAAAGTTGTCACATAGTTCTTTGGACGCCTGCACTGAGGACGTAGCGGGCTTGGAGGTTTGTTGTCTGATGATGATAAAGAGCTCCTTGGGTCTATTTTTTGCGCTGTCCAGTGTGGAGCAAAAAAGGTGGATTTTTTGTTCTTTATGTGACTGTTGTACTTCTTCCGGACTGTTCTGAGTTGTTTGTGGTGGATAGTAGTAGGATTGTTCCATCTTTCTGTGGCTCTTAGTTGTCTCCTTTCGGCGTTGATGTCTGAGTCAAACCATCATCTGGAAGGAGTAGTTCAGTTTTTGTTTTATTTCAGGGGTGCTAATTGATCAAGCATGACCACCATATTTGAGTTGTAGAGCGAGGTGAGTTCAGTTGTGGAGAGGTGATCATTGGCGCTGGGGAGGAGCGCGCTTATCCTTTCATCCAGGATGCCCAGGGGAATCTGGGTGAGATTTCTAGTCCATTTGTGTGGGTCTTGCAAGGGTGGCAGGGATAGCACTATTTTGGTTAATGTGGAATAAGATAATGTGGTGGTCTGACCAGTCCACGGGGAGTATGTGGTCAATCGTAATTGTGTTTCGTTGAGTGATGATGGCTTCCAAGGTTGCTCCTTTAATGTGCCTTTCCTCTGAGCAGTGTAAGGATAGATTGTTGTCACAGAGAAGATTGTTTAGAGTTTAAATTAGTTACACGTTAAGGTCACCAAGGATTAGGTTGCTAGCATCTCCGAGTGAGCCGTGGGCAATCAGGTCGGAAAAGTGTTCCCCGAATGTGGAGGTGTTGCCTGGTGGGTGATAAAGAAGGTGGCAGAGTATTGCACTATTTTCCCTAGTCTTGATGTTGATGGTAAGACATTCAAAGGAGCTGTACTTGCAAGTGCCCCTTTCCATGAAGGCGATGTTGTCCTTGTGTATGATAGCTACACCTCCACCTCGTTGATCTTTTCTGTTTTTGTTGATAATAGTAAAACCTGGGGGCACAAGCATGTCCAAGCATGGTGAGGAGATCTCATTTAGCCAAGTCTCTGTGATGAACGCAATGTCTATGTCCTGCTGGAGGATGGTTTCTGCTAGTTCAGTTGCATGCTTAGAGGCTGATCTGCAGTTAATGAGCATGCAGTTGGTGGAAAGCCCTCTTTTGCTGTGATTTTTTCAGGGGGTGCCCTAGGTATGGTGGTGAGGAAGGGCGGGGGTCTTAGGTGTTTAGTGAGGGGGTAGTCTCTTCTGAAACCCGTGATAATTTGGATTTTGGGGAAGCTGTAGGAGAGTCGTACGTTGAGGCTAGATCAGGCGCTTCTTCTGCAGACATTGCGGCTTTGGTTCTTATAGGTCTCTGTGTCAATTCTAGTGGGTCTCTGTATCCGGGTAGCGTGGGTGATTAAGGACCCGATAGGGTACTTTAAGTGGTTGGAACTGGTCGGAGTGGGAGTCCTAGGAGGGGATTGCCGGGGATTTCGGGTTGTCGAGGTTGGTTAAGATTTCGTTTAGGCCCAGTCCTAAGTCCTAACAGCTACATATTTCCCGTAAACCACCATTTTTAATGTCTCCCAGACTCCCCGCAAAAGAACTCAGTCCCTTCTTTCTGATTAAAATGTGCCTCTTTGTTGTCCAATTTCCTCTCCATAGACTTTATCACTCAGAAGAGAAAGGCATGGGTACCAGGTCTTGTTTTGGGGATGGTTTCTAAACGGCAATCCTAGTTAGACTGCCGTGTGATCTGACACTGAAAGTGACACTCTCTTGCTGATATAGTGGAAAAGCGCAGTGTTACTTATAAGTCCTTGTCTGAGAGAAGTGGACATAAGGTTAATATGTATATTCAGCATCTAATGCATGCCATTCCCTCCATCCATTTCTAATTTTCATAACCTGCAACATCTGTTTAAACTTACTTACAAAGATCCCTCCGAGCTTCTATCTTTTTGTGGGCCCCAACATTCAGGTCCCCAGCAGTAACAATCCTCCACCTTGCCAATTCAGTGAGAGTTGGAAGAATTCCTCTCAGAAATGTGTCTTTGAGCAATTTTAGATGAATATATTGTAATTAGCAGCAGCTGTATTGCAAAGGAAGCACTAGTCAGGAGTAGATATCGGCCCTCGTTGTCAAGCTGGGGGGTCTGTAATGACTAGCGACACGTGCCTCTTAATGAAGGTTTCCACCCCATTGTCTTTAGTTTTAACAGAGGAGTAGGCAGCAAGAAATTCCCTTTGTCTTACCCTAGTAATTAAAATTTACTAAGATGTTTGAGGCCACACAGAATACTGCAGAAGATGGGGCTTTACATGGCTTCTGTAGCTTTGCTTTCCAGATACACTGGTATATTGAACGCGGGAAGTCCTGGTATTACACTCGCCTCAACTTCTTGCAGCTTTCAGCACTTCCTTCTTTTTATTAAAGTAATTAAAATTTACTAAGATTTTCGAGGCCTCACGAAATGCTGCAGGAGATAGGGCTTTACCTGGGAGCCCTGTCAAAGTGAATGGTGCGGGGGTTCTTTCCTAGGAGGGTCGCACATATCCCTACCAGAAACGCCTTTAGATTGGAGCTCTCTCTGTCTTGATTCACAGGTTTTCTCATCTGGCCCGGTTATCCAATTCTTACATTTTCAAGATAGCATCTAAAGTTTCTGCTCCATGGGTTTCTGAAGTAGTGTGGCTCACTGGTTAGAGGCGGCAGACCCGAGAGCAGAGGACGGCCCGGGACCAGGGTTCGATTCCCGGCGCGTCAGGTTTCTGGACCAGGGTCAGCGGACTCGATAATTCTCTCGCCTCGGTGCCCACTCTGATCAGCGATCACACTCGGCAACTCTGGGCATTAGCTTGCCTCATCTTCACTAACGGCCCCACCAGACCGCCGGGGATGCCTGGTCTCACCCTGGAGATACCCATTAAGGGACCATCTCTCAGGGAAGCCAGGAAGGGTTTCGCAGCGGTCGAAGCGCCTTGGGACCCTACGGGTAAGTAGTGCGCTATATAAATGCCAATACATACATATATACATACATTCAGAGCTCGTTTTACATGTTTCTCGTGTCATATTCCTGCCCTCCACCTCCAGCACTCTAGTACCTACAGAGCACACATTCTTTTACAGCTCACAGATCATAGAATTCAGATCTGTGAGCACCTCAAATATTCTCTTTTCGATATCACTCATAAGGTATTTTCGCAGTTATTGTGTAATCAAGCACAGGCTGTCCAGAAGTTCTGCTTTCGAAATTGCCAAGCTTATACCTTGTTGCTCTGCGATGTTCGCATTTAATGCGTGTGTGTGCCTCTGATGGTCTTGACCTGACCGTAGACATATCCAGAATGCCAATACTCTCTTACTGAGCAGATTTATGTTTGGGAGATCGGCATTTGGGGGAGAGGCCAATAGACTTACTGTTTGTACCTCAGGGAAGGGGTGTCGAATCAGTTGTTTCCAACAAGTGTTACCATAGAAAGGCCAGTGGTCCGAAGGAGGGTTTCCCTACCCTTCTACCCAGTTCCCCCCCCCCCCCCCCCCCCCAAGGCAGCTCAAAGTCTCATACATTTTGTCTGTGGGAGCCGATGGCCTTTGCATCTCTGATTTCCTGTGTGTATCCTCCAGGACTCCTCAGTGTCAGTGCTGTCGTACCTCCACCCCAACGCAACCCCTATGTCCTCTGCAGACACCAATCTTATTCAGCCCTGTTTGCATTCTGACCCCATTCATCCCCCCACCTTCTATAGTCTGGGTCGAGTCCGTCTTGCGAACACAAACTTTTACGGCACCCCTGCCTTAGCAATGGAGTAATTTTTACGGCTGGATGACCCTTAGTTATTTGATATTTGATATTTGATATTTATTGATTTTTATATAGCGCAACTATCGCTCTGGAAGGAGCATCTTGGCGCTGAGCAAGCAGAAGAGACCAACTTGATGGGAATAGGAATCAGATGGCTGCGAGTTATTACATCGTATGCCAAAAGTATAGGGAGAATGTGGAAAATGTTGGTTCTGTTGGGTACAGAATTGATTCTAAGTTAACTGAATAACAATACTCAAACCTTTCAGTAATAATCAATCAAAAGCGAAGAGAAGAAAAGTCAAATACTATGAATGAAAGAGACATAAACAAAACACACCAACATTAAATCAATCAAGGTCTGTATTTAAGGATAAATCCATATTTTCTTTACATTTTATGGTGTTGAAATGATATTAACAGGCTGTCAAGGTTCATGAACATGTAATTTGTTCCAACGGCGCAAGTGATATAGTGAAAAAAGTGCGAAAAAAAGTGCTGCCCTATTGATGCGATTCATCACCATCTAGGACGCCTTCCATAGTCATTGTGAGCCCAACCCATGGTGGACCATTCCCGGAAGACCATTCTTGCAAAGTCCCTTTTATCACCTTGTCCTGAGGAAGACCTGCCGTGCCTATCAGTAAATCACACACCCCATCAGGTCGAAACGTCGACGTGCTCGTGATAATCCTGACCCTAATTTCTCCCCCGTCGTGAAATGGAAACTTAAAACTCCAAGCGGCGCAGAGCTTTGTCTACGAAGGAATGGATGTATTTTGAACGACCAGTTTCATCATTGCGTCCAGCACTGTATATATCTTGTTCACATTCAGTACTTTTTTTCACACTTATTTCACCATATCACTTGTGCCGTTGGAACAAATTACATGTTCATGAACCTTGACATCCTGTTAATGTCATTTCAGAACCATAAAATGTAAAGAACATATGGATTTATCCTTAAATACAGACCTTTATTGATTTCATTTTGGTGTGTTTTTGTTTTTGTATTTGTTCTTGTTTCTTTGATTAATGGTATTTGCCTTTTCTCCCCTAAGCTTTTCATTGATTATTACTGAAAGGTTTGAGAATTGTTATTCAGTTAACCTAGAATCAATTCTGTACCCAACAGAACCAATATTTTCCACATTCTCGTACACCCAGGTTGTGAGAGGCACTGTGCCACCCCATTACACTTGATGTAGAAGTATAGGGAAAGCACTTCTGCAGACGCCTTCACATTTCTGCTCCTGCCACCGCCAAGCCCATTCCCCAGGTAATTATATCTTAGCCCTCTTGAGCCCATAATCCTCTGTGCTTTTTGGTTTAAATATTTTGTATTCAGGGTTAAGAAAAGCAAAAAGTATTGAAAATGTCAGACAACCTTTGACTCAATCTCCAAGCCCCCTATTTCAATTATATAACAACACCAACAGAACAAAAATACAACAGAAAGCAAAGCAGGGGAAAAAGGGAAAAGAGAAGCAAGGGAGCAAACTTGGTGTAAGAAAGTAAGAGGTAATAGGGTAGAGTAGAAATAATGAAAGGGGGGTTTGCACACCAGGGGGCAAGCCCCTTAGGATGTTTGCTTGTAATTTAAATGCATATGTGTCTTAAATCTGCTCACCCAAACCCATGTCATACATTTAGCACCAAACGGTACATCTAGCGATGAGCTTTAAAACTCATGGCAAATGCCAGGTATCAGGTTGCACCTCTACTATACAATTAAAAATTTGATGTGTGTCCATCCAGAAATGATTACCCTGATTCCACATGAGAGAATATATACTTCCTGTTTTTGTACCAGACCCTGAGCCTTGTATGATCCCATACACAGCTCTTACAACAATCTCCAAAATATCTCCGTGGATCACTTGCCATTTGTGTCTCTTCTGCAGAGTCTCCGCACCAAAGTCAAGAAAAAAATTAAAAGGATTTACTCTGTGGCTGCAGAGCATCTCTGAGGGTTTAAGGAAGTTTCCTTATATAGAATCAGTTCTCTAATGCCAAGATCCTCGAGTGTAACAATGATAGTCCCACAGTCCAAGTATGTTTTCACATTGGTGCTCTTGAGGGGAGTTTGTAAGCTGTGTGTACCAATGCACCCTTTTTCCATTGGGAGAGTGAAGTGTTCTTTAAAAAAGGCACCTGCCACTTCCAGTTAGTGTGTGTCAGCAGCAGTTGGTAAAAAACCCAGTTCACCAAAATTGTCCACCCTCATATAATGTTCTGGCATTCCAAGCTTGTGGTCTGTGAGGAACATCGATCTGTCACAATGTTTTGAGCCCCTCTATGCTACTCGTGCTTGCCCGCACTATCTTCCTACCGTAACCTTAATCGATTCCCGCTTTGTCTCTACTGCAGTGATGGATTTTTATATTTCTTGCTTACTTTCTGCTGTATGGAGTCTAATGCTCCCATTATAGCTTTCTGTCCCATAACAAGAGCACTAATCATTATGCTGTCCTCTAGATTTGCATCTCCTCTGCTCCACAATCAACAGGCTGCTAGGCTTGTACCTGGGCTGTCAATAAAAGCAGCCTCTCTTCGAGTCCCCCCTTTGCCTTGCCCACTTCTGCTCTCAAGCTGGATCAGGATACCTACTTGAGTTGCAGATCCAGGTTAAATCGAAGCCAGACATGTCCTGGAAGGGTGCCCCACCAACTGCAAGTGCGGAAGGGCCCAAGCCCTCCTCGCAGTAGGCTCTGGGTACTAATGTTGCCCGGACTTCCCACAACTACGTTTTGAGGCACCGCAATAGCTTCTCTACCACCTTGAAACCGATCCCTTTGGTCACCAACAGTTTCTGCTCCCCATGCTATTTAGCATCCTCAACTGTCACCAAGGGCCCAAAACGCAGGACGCAGTCTGATCCTCCAAGTGGAGTGGCCATCTTGCCTGCCTCCAGTTTCCTCCCATTTTGCTGTGCTTTTCACATGTGGATTTGAATCCCATCCTCATCACCAGTGTAGCAAAGTTCCTTGTACGCAATAACCAGCTGCGACTTCACAGTACAAACAAGTTGCTTTTTTATTTACTGTACAGTGTAGGTTCAATAACATCAGGTTTCTGTTGAAAGTTACAAGTATATATCTACAGGATACACCACCACGAACATCGCTGTTCCCTGTTTAGCCTCTCTTCTCAGCTAGCATGGCTGCCAGACCAACATTCCAAGTGACCCTCATCACTGCATACAGCATCATACTACTTATGTAGCAATGACACAAATAAAGTAGGGTAAATAAGATGGAACACCGCTGCACTCTAGCCACAAGCATACTCACCAGAGTGAATTGTTATAAAGCTATCTGTGCATTCATTCATTTTAGGTAGTTTGTCTTGCACATTATGCTGTATCCATGCATACACTAACTTTCTTACGTTGCAGATGGTGTATCTGATGCAGTCTTGGAAGGAGGTGTCTGTGCTCAGTGCTCTAGAGCTACTGGATTTCAGCTTCCCTGACCGCTACGTGGGCTCATTCACAATCAGCTGCCTTAAGAAACTGTCGTGAGTATGAATGCCCTGTAGAATAGTGGGTACTCTTTGATGCATGTATATTTGCAGTGTAGTGCCTGTCACTCATTTCTACTCTTTTCTTCATATTTTCTGTTACTTTTCACCCTACATGCCATTTATCATGATTTATTTTTGGAATTTCACCTTTTCTCTTTTGCCTTGTTCTCCTTCCTTTGCGACTGGTGGGGAAATTTCCACACTGTCAGACACGAGCAGAAAAGGCTTCTCTAAAAATAATGCTATCACACTGAACCTGTTAGAGCCTTCTATGTATGAGCTGTCCGCAATCTCATACCTGCTTCTTCAACTTCAACATATTTCTGTTCTCCCTAGCTATCTCACAGGGCTGAGGGGTTACCATCGCTGGCAAGTCCCCTTTTTTGGTTAATAATGGACAAGTTACTTACCTTCATTAGTGCCTTATCTGGTAGAGACTCGATCTAGTTGCAGATTCCTTACCTTAGAATTATCCCCAGGCATCAGACTGGATCTGAAACATTTTAGTGAGCCGTATCCCTGTGTGCCGGTAATTGGCATTGATCAGCTTCACGTGGTGTCGTCCGCCCCAGAAGTGACATGTGCAGTGTTTATAAATGCACCAACCCAGCATACTGACGTCAGTTACTTTTCGTGAGTTTTGATGCTAGAAGCACGGGGCAACAAAGAACACTGACCAATGATGGGGAAAACTAGGGGCCTGAGAGGTGGAAAGCCCTGTCCCTAGAAATCCGTTCACAGAGCGGGTAGGATGGGTTAGATAGAGTCTCTACTAGATAAGGCGCTACAGAGGGTAAGTAACTTGTGCCTTTTGATAGAGACTTCTAGCTTCAGACTCCTTAACTTAGAATAGATAACCAGCAATACCTCCCTGGAGGTGGGTCTGTGAAACAATTTCACATCAAAAGTCCTGCAGGACTGAACGGACAAAGTTCTAGGCAGTAGTGTTTTGTGAACATGTGGAAGAAAGCCCAGGTTGATGCCTGGAAGATGTCCAGGACCAGGACCTCTCATGCTAATGCAGTAGTCTGAGCCTTGACTCTGGAGGAATGAGAATACAAACCCTCAAGAGGTTGCTTCTTGGCCAAGTGTGTAGCATAGTTTATTGCAGAGCACAATCCATCGGGAGATGGTCCATTTCTGCACAGCCTTTCCCTTCTTTGCTCTGACATACCCCAACAAGAGTTGGTTGTCCACCCAGAATTCTTTTGTGTGGTCAAGGTAGAATGACAATGCTCGTTTTGTGTCCAGTCAGTGAAGTTCCTCCTCTTCCTTAATCGTATGTGGCGTAGCATAAAAAGTAGGAAGAGTGATGGACTGGCCATCACGAAAGAGAGTGATATATTTTCTAACAATGGAATCTCTAGTTCGTAGACCCAGCTTGTCTGGGTATATGTTCAGGTATGGAGGCTTAAGTGACAAAGCCTGAAGCTCACTGACCCTTCAGGCAGATGTTGTTGCCACCAGGAAGGTCAGTTGTGCAAGGGCTCATAGGGGCCGCACATCAGGAACGACGGGACTAAGGTCCCACTCTGGCATGATAAAGGGAGAAGGAGGATACATATGTTGCAAACCTTTCAAGAAGCTATGTACAAAAGGGGAATTGAAGAGGGATGACTGGTTAGGCAACCACAGAAATGTTCAGATAGCTGAAAGGTGCCCAGAACAGAGTCCTGTTAGGCAAGGGAAAGAATAAAGAGAAGAACCTGAGAAAGGGGAGCGGAAAGAAGGGTCAATCTGTTACTCTGCACACAATGCTACAAACTTGCCCTAACGGTAAGCATATACCATTTTGGTGGAGGGATGACTGGCTGCCAGAATAACATCACAGACTTCAGGCAGAGGTCGAAGGCTGTCAACTGTCACCGCTCAATCTCCATGCAAGAAGGCGGAGTGTTGACGGGTTTGGATGGAAAATCCTCACCTGCTGCTGTAACAGAAGATCCTCCTGAAAGGGCTGCCTGATCAGAGGGCCGACAGCCATGCTCATCCGCTCAGGATTCCAGCCTCTCTGAAGCCATTCTGGGGCCACAAGGATGACTTGGGCCCGGTCATTCCTGATCTTCTTGGGAACTTTGAGCAGGAGTGGTATGGGCGAAAAGACGTACAGGAGGCCTGATATTTACTTGACACAAAAAATCATCTAAGCGAGAGCTGTCTTGGAAACTCCAGCTCACAGAACTGCTGACATTGTGCATCTTGGCAGTGGCAAACAGATCTAACCAAGGCTTTCCCCACTGCTACAAGAAACCTTGCACCACCTCAGAATGCAGACCCCATTTGTGATCCACTAGGCTGAGTTAATCCGCCTTGGTGTTCAGAAAGACCGTCAGGTGTTGAACCACCAGGAAAATGATGTGACGTTCTAGCCATGTCCAAAGACGCAGGGCCAGTTGACAAAGGGTACTTGAACCCACTCCGCCCGGTTTGTTGCAGTACCACATGGAGGTGGTGTTATCCATGAAACCTGCCCTAGTTTTCCCTTGATGGAGGGTAGAAAGGCATTTAATGCCATATGAATTGTCCAGAGCTCTAGAGGGTTGATGCAGAGTCTGGATTTCGCAGGAGACAGGAGGCCTTTGATCACCATTTGTCCCAGATGGCTGCCCCATTGCTGCAGTGACACATCTGTCACTACTGTCAGATCTGGTTGTGGAAGGGAGAGGAGTTTGCTGCTGACTCAATCGCGGTTTGTTAACCTCCACTGCTGATCTTGTGCAGTTTTCTCCGATACCTGGATCATGTTGGTGAGATTTACTTGATGCTGGCCCAGTGGAACTTTGAGTTCCACTGCAGATCTGCATACACCAGTGGGCAGGTGTCTCCAGCAGGATGCAGGAGGTGATGAGTCCCAGCAGCCTCCGAGTGAGCGAAATCTAGGATAGAGGCTGAAACATCGGTATCATAGGCTGAATATCCTGGGCTCTCTGTTCAGGAGGATAAGCACAAACTGGTTATGTACTGGGATGAAATGTATGACATTGTACTGCATTCTGTCCATCAATTGTTCTTTTTGCATTTGTCTCCCCCGAGTGGGACGGGTATGCCCAGACATGGGTCCCGTGCTCTCCATGCCTCTGGAGTCAAGCTATCCTGGCTGATGAGGGATGAAAGTCCGAAACCGGTCTTAAGATGCTTGTTTCCAGTCCAGGGAGGACCTGTCCAGCCAGTTCGGGCTGGACTGTTGTATTGTATTGTATGTAATATTTATAAAGCGCGGCTATCACCCTACGAGTATCTTGGTGCTGTAGTACATGAATCATCAGTCAGTGGAAGATGCCAAAAAGAGTTTCAGAGAGAAGATCCCTCCTAACTGTCAGGTTCTAGGGAACAGCCACATTTTAACATTTTTCCTAAGCTGCAGAAGGTCTTGAAACTGCCTGATTTCCAAAGGAAGGCTGTTCCAAAGTTTGGCAGCGGCAGAGCTGAACACCCTGCCTCCTGATTTGGCTTTGCGAGTTTTCGAAGCTCTCACTAGACAGGCTGTGGTGGAACGGAGACACCTTAATGGACTGTTCCCATTGGGTGCAGGGTCAAGACTGATTTGCATATGCTGGGTCCAAACTGGAATGGCATGGTGAGCAAAAAAATGATGGATTGAAGCCCGGATCTCTGTACTGGGGTGAATGTATGACATTGTTCTGCATTCTGTCCATCAATTGTTCTTTTTGTCATGTCCAGAACAGCCTAGATAAAAGGAAGCATCTGAGAAGGGAGTAAAGTATGACTTGGGTACTTTGATAGTGAACCCTAGCGCATGGTGGAAGTTTGCTGTGGTCTGCAGTTGGGTGACAACAGCTTGGGGCAAGTCTGCCTTCAACAGCCAGTCATCGAGGTAGGGGAAGACTGTCACCCCATGATCTCCATTCATGGCCACACAAGGAGAAAAAGGGGATTGGGGTGACCAGGGGCCATTGAAAGCCGCTGGGACCTGGCCATAGCCCTGCTGCCTTTAAAGTGCTGAATACGCCTGGTCTTTGAAGAGACTGGAGCCATCAAAGGGAATGTCCATAAGTGAAGCTTGGACATCCCCAAGAAAGCCAGTCGCCCTCAACCAGACGTTGCAACTGTTGATGTAACCGTTCTGTCTAGTGAGGCAGTGGTGTCCAGTCCACATCGGATAGTGAACTTTGCTGAGTCCCTCCCACCATCAACCGCCTGTGAGACCATTAGCAGCACCTGTGCAACGTCTCCAACAAAGCTTGGGAATAGCGGCCCAAAGTTCATGTGGTGTTCATGGACCACAATGCCAGGCTGGTGGAAGAAAACATCTTTTTGCCTAAGAGTTCCAGCCCCTTGGATTCCAGATCTGATGGTGCGGTTGAGAATGTGCCAGGATTTACTTGGAGAGTGTAGGCTAGGACCACCAAGCTCTCTGATGTAGAGTGTTGCGTGAGGAAGTTGGGGTACCCTGGGGTGAGGCGGGCGGTGGCAGCGGGCAATAATCCTGTTCATTGCTGTCCTTTACTTTCCTGTATTATACTTGAGCCAAGTCTCAAGCAGAATATCAGTAAGAGCTTCATTAAACAGGAAAAGCGATTCAGAAGGGGACCATCCCAGTTAAAACACTTCTTTCAAGATGTTCGTCTTGACAGCCACCAAGGGCAAGCTAAGGTGCAAGACTTCTGCTGCCCTCCTCTGTTCTGTTGCAAATGACGCTTTGCCCTCCATAGCCACGGTAGGGGCAGAAAGCATGCCATTATCTGGAGAGGTATGCAGTCCACCGGTGCCCAACAATTACTCACACCAGTCCATGTTAGGGTCATAATGCAGGTTTTCTTCGGGGTCCCCTCCCTGAGCCCTAGCCCATAAGAATAGGGCAGAGGCTCTGGCCTGGAAGGGGACTGCCACTTGTCCAAATCCATCTTTGGATCCAAGCGACCTGACTGGTTCCGTAGTCTCTGGCGTGGATCCAGTAGAACTGCCCGAAGGCACACCAAAGGGTGCAGGCTGCCAAAATATGAAGTGCATAGCCTCATAACTTTCTCTTAGTTGGGTAGTACTATTAATTAGTTACAGACGCTGTTATGACATGTTTTGTCCGATTAATTTCCTGCTGGCTTGGAAAATAGAGTTAAGGATAAGATTCATATTTTTATCTCCAAACCTCCTCATATTCCTTAAGGGGTGGAACCCTTCTTTATTTGAAACACCTTACTGAGTGGAGAGGAGCTTTAGCGGCCTACCATACCCAAGAAGCAAAATGTAGACCACAATTCTGACTCTTCCAACTCAGATGTCTATGAAGAACCTCGTCCCTATACCAGCCATTTACTTTCTTGTATGAGAAAGGCCACAAATATTCTCAACTTGTGCCTGCCTACAAAACCTGCATCTCCTGTTCTGTTTTCAAGATTAGATCCATCTGCTATGCTACAGTCTTTCTTCAGTATACAATTCTCTTTAGTGGAACCTTACTCTGAAGAGTCAACATCAAAATCTTTACATTTTACATACAAAACATTCATGGATGAAGCTGATACTGGTATTGGACAACCAGCTAGCTAATCTGCAGTGGTTAATGCAGCCTTAGGGCAAGGCACCAATCTGATGCCTCATTAACCTTGATGCTGAACAAAGAGGCAACGCCACAGTAGAATCGGGCAAAAACTTCTTCCTGCCTTTCACTCAGGCCAATAAATACAGCCTCAGTTATTGCAACCTTCAATTTATAGAATTCTGAGCATTTAGTGAAGTTTGAATTTGCAATTACTCATGCTGCATTCCTTGTGATTATGATACTGCTATTATAGACAGCAACCGTTCATCTGAAAATTATTCTTAGTCCCATTCCAACGGGAGCAGTGCACCCCAAACTGCCAGGCCAGGATCCCTCCATGAGGGAACACAAGGTACCCCACACTGGTTTCTACGTACTTGGGCCTCATCAGGAGGGTGCTTGACAGTGAGAACGGGACCTAAGAATGGGCGGGCCATTCACACATTGGGCCTTCTCACTTAAAACAAGAGATGGGTGAAATGCTTGCATTCATTTCAGTTTGGTAATTCATCGTAACACAATGCAGTTAATTGTTTTGCTCACTGTGCCACCACAGGCAGGTACCTCCTTCTCCAGTGAACAACATTTTACTACCATAATTATGATGATCATACCAAGGCCTCGCCACGGACGAGATTAGTAGATCTACTGCATATTTCAGGAATCAGTGATGGCCTAGGCTGCACACAGCCTAATTCCCCAAAATGCTAATTTCCTGGGCAATTGAAACTCTTTAAAATGACATTGACTGGTTTGAAAAAACTTTTAATAAAATATGCACTAAAGCCTTCTCTGTTTAACATTCTGGCTTCTTGTTTTAAAGCATCTTTTTATTTGTATATCTCATCAAAAAAAAGGATGTAACAGAACAAAGGTGTGCACCATTCATAGTTTTGCAAAGTTTAATTAATTTACAATGGTGGTGCCTCCATAGACGATTCACTCAACGTACCTCTTCCACAGGTTATTCCTCTCTTGAAATCATTCAAGATCAGTGTACCTAATCCGCGGCCTCCAAACGTTCTTGAGCTTGTTCATACACCCTCTGATCTTATTCATTCCTCTTTTCTTTAGAATACAACAATCCCTATCCATTAATCATTTCCTTTCCTTTTTTGCCAAGAGCCAAGTATCCTTGCATTGGACAGTTTAGTCCCATTTAGGTAATATCACTCCTAATAGTTGTAAGACCATGGTATGCCATGATATCTTTATGACCACAATGATCCTTAGTACAATTTTGACTTTCACTTCCTGTTAGGTTTAAACAGGGTTTTAAATCACTCGTATAACTGTTGCTTGACCTATTCTTCATCTCACCATCTGGGATCCATCTCCAAAGTCGTATTTGAATCTTGTGCTGGCCTAGCTTATGTGTAAACCATTTCGTGGTCAGATTTCTTATATGAAGAGCCGTACATTGTCCTCACCAAGGATATTGTGGTTCCTCATATAGGGCCAGATGTACAACCATTCACTTTAGCGAGTCGCAAATTGCGACTCGCAATTTGCGACTCTTTAAAGTGAATGTACAACAGTGTCTCAAACACTGGTTGCGATTCCCAGTGGGGTCATAAATTGCATAACTCATCCGTATTCATGAGGCAAGCGCAATTTGCGACCCCATTTGGAATGGCTAGCACTCACGTGGATAGTGGCCTGCTGGGGTCAGCAGACCACCATGTCTGTGACTACTTTTTAAATAGAGTTGTTTTTTTAATGTTGCCTGTTTTCCTTAAAGAAAAATGGTCTGCATTTAAAAATAATAGTACATGGCATTGAGACTCGCTATTAGGAAGGGACGCCCCATCCTAATGGTGAGATTCACATACGCTATTTCGCAAGTCAGTGACTCGCAAATTAGCATTTGTACATGCCTGGACCATTTTTTGCTGTCGAGAGCAGACTGATCTCCCGTTTGCCACCGCAAAAATGGGTCGTACATTTAGCCCATAGTTCCTTACTTGGTTTTTGAATCCCCACTAGTGATTATGCTTTCTATTTTTCAGTCTCTAATGCATGATTCTGTGATGGAGGAACACTATAAAATGTAGTTGCTCTCTGGAGCTCTGATATATTCAGCCAGGAAACCATAAAGCCCTTTAGGGTTTATGAAGATCTGTGTATAACCTATGGTGTTCCTTCACTAAGCACACAACTTCCAAAGCCTCTATGGCAAGATGGTTAAAATCTCTTGCATTTCAAAATATTACAAAATTATATTGGCTCCTCAGAGATTATCTGAACAAATTCAGCATTGGTGGTATCCCGTTGACATGTCCCCTTGGTGGGTATTTGTAATATGGCAGTGTGGGTCACTGTACACACATTTGCACAGATTTCTCTCTGAATGCCTCTTCCATTTAAGCTGCAGATTTCACTCAGAAAGTTCAGTGCAGATTTTGGCTTGAGGTTTGACCAGGGACATACTTTCTCCTTGTGTTAAAGTCTGTGAAAAATCATGTTCTGAACAAGTTGGGATAGAGAAAGAGCACCACTACTTAATACCGAAAAATTACATCCTTGTGATTATGATACTCCTATTCCTTACTGTCCCTCAACCACCCCTGCAGCATGTGCTATGTTAAAAGCTGGCATTATATCAAACATGTTGTGACTGAGTGTTGTAATTGTTGACAAAATGGTCGAAGGAGACCGGGCGCAAGGACATCGAGAACAAGCAGGTCTCACTGACATGAAGGAATGCTTGTATATGGATAGCTCCAAACTTTAAAGTTAGAGCATCCTTTTTAAATAAGCATTTTCTTGTTCTTCCTGCTGACACTATTTACAAAGGAGGAAGAGAACGGACTAAGTACTACAGTCCAAAGAAGGCCCTTTTTAATTTTTCTGTCATCTTTCTGGTCTCTCCTTTTTGGTTACTCTCATCCAAACCCATCGCTCCAACCCCTTTCCTAGTCTTTGATTTCACCCTTCTATCATAGCTGTTCTGTCTGACTCACTCATTCATTACCCTCACCTCTCTGCAGTGATGAAGACCTCTGCCAGTATCTTCTGCAGCTTGTACAAGTGCTCAAGTACGAATCCTACCTGGACTGCGATTTGACCAGGTTCCTGCTCCAGAGGGCTTTTGGCAATCGGAAAATCGGGCATTTCCTCTTCTGGCACCTCAGGTAAGGTCATATACAGTGAACCGGAAACAGCAAGAGAATTTCAGAGGGCTAGAGTTATGTACGAAGATCGATCAAGAGCAGAATGCTTACAGCAAATCTCATGTCCTGGTGGTAAATCCTCACAGCAAAACTTGTGTTACAGGAGCAAAGTGCATGCCACTCACTGTAGCAACCATGAGAGACTCTCCTTGAGGTGAAAATGTATTTGCAGAGGAGAAAAGCAGGAAAATTATTCATAACAGTAAAACCTCTGTTGAAGTTGCAAATGACAAGGGGCCTAATGGAATCCCTGCGTTTAGAGAGCAAACGGAAAATGACTCTTGACACAAAATCGTGTTCAAAGATTGAACTTGCTAGAGTATTTTGCATGGCACCCTTGTTTGCATGAAGCTAAGTGGAAAGTGAATCTAAAAAACAATCCTTCTGCATAAGGGAAAAACTAAATAGCAAAGTGAATTATTAATTATTACATGTATGCAGAGATAAAACAAGGATCTTAGTCTTTGGAAAAAGTATGAAAATGAATCCAAATAACACACATTGAGTGGAGGAAGAAAACCGAAGTGAACCATCACTAATATTAGAAACTACAATGGCTGCTCATGTGTGATATGATATGAAGTATATTTGTAGAGCACAAGTAATGCCTGGAGGCACCTAGGCGCTACACATACTGAGAGAATGGAACCAAGAAGGCAAAGAAATTGGAACAAGCTCTGGTACTGAATAAAGAGCCAGGTTTTGAATGCTTTCCTAAACACCATTAAATCTAAGGCAGGTCTTGGGGGAGAAGGCCGGGAGTTCCACATTTTGGAGGTTGCAGAGACAAAGCTCCTGCTACCCCAACGCTCTAGCCAATACCTGGAGAGCTCAACAAGGTTGGCAGAAAAGGATCAACGCTGTCTTTGGGGAATGTACCAGGAGAACCTGTGTTTAAAGTACTCAGGACCCACCCCATGCAGAATCCTAAAGGCAATACATAGGTCTTTAAAATTGATCCTTGACTGCATAGGTAACCAGTAAAGATGAGCAAGCAATAGCCTAGTGGACTGCCACCTTGGCATTTTCAACAATCGGGCAGCCGCATTTTGCAGAACTTGGTGTCTGGCCAAGAGCCCCTTCTTCAGACCAACGAAGAGGGTGTTGCAGTAGTCCAGCCTGCACATGGCGTTTAAGGCTGGGGTGGGTAGATTACCCAGTTCATGGGGACACCAACTGGGTGTCCAGAAGGAGACCTTAGATCCGAAGAGCAATACCGGTCTTTCCCGATTTAAGCCTTAAACAGTTTTGAAGCATCCATTTGCTGATCTGTTGCATGCACTGGTAAAGCCTGGATGTGGTGCCCTGAGAGTTGCTTGATACAAAGACGATAATCTGGGTGTCATCCGCATATGACAACATGGCAGACCCAAAGGATTTAATGAGTTGTGCCAGGGTGGTGACGTAAAGTTTAAAAAGAGAAAGGCTAAGGGAGGAGCCCTGAGGCACCACACAAGGGAGCTGGAAAGGAGTGGAAACAAAGTTGCCAATATCCACTACTTACTCTCGATCAGTTAGAAAAGATTTGGTAAGAGATAAACTAGAACCACCGACCCCTAGATCCTGAATTCGGCTGATCAGCCTACGGTGATCGACAATGTTTAATGCCGCTGAGAGGACCAGCAGGATCAGTGCTGGAGGAGGGGTATCCCCGAGGAACCCCACCACAATGGATCTCAAAAGCCGAAAGGTAGCCGGCGGGATCCAAATCGGAAGTGCTCTAAAGTAGTATATCAGCGGCAGGGTAGCCCAAAAATCCATGTTACCTCGCAACGCGCGAGTACAGCGGGCTATATTGCCGTCCAGAAGGTCGGCGGGGTCATGGTATATATATACCCCCAGGTACTTGAGGCAGCTAGGCTCCCACCTAATCTCTCTGCTGGTGTCGGGTCTGGGTTCTCCTTTACGAACCGGGAACAGACAGGTCTTGGCCCAATTCACCCGAAGGCCCGAGACCTCCCCGAAGGATGTCAAAGCCTCAGCAGCCCCATCCAAAGCAGTATCCGAATTCTCAAGGAAGAGCATGAATGAGTGTGCAGTGATAGCGTGTGAGTGTGAATTAAAAACTGTCCACGGGTCTCAGTTCCTATACTAGGTACTTTTATTAGCGGTCCCTTGTCAGTGTTAAAAACAAGGCAATGGAGGTGTTGTGGAGTTATCTATGGTCTCCCACATCCTGTGTGGTCAACATGTTTCAGCCAGGCCTTGGCAATGAGCTGGCTTTCTTCAGGACCTATGAATGTGTGTAGTGCTCGTGAAGTGATTTAAAAAAAATAAGGCAGGATCAGGAATTCAGTGTAAGTGACCCGCTATGTGTTGCACTCGCTAAGATGCAATATGGGTGAGAGGGTGCTTCCCTCTGTGCTTTGTACCTGTAAAAAGAAAGGACATAAAACTATACAAACAAACACATAATGAATGGAAATTAGCATCCCAGAATGCACATGTATTTTATGTGATTAAATGCAGTTGTGTCCATGTGGTAACCATAATGCTAAAATAGTGGCGCGGTACGGACTGTGACGTGATAGTTGGTCGGCGGTAAAAGCTAAATGTGCATATAATCAATAGCGGAATCACGCCATGCTGCCGAATTGGTGGCAGACAGTTAAAAGATTATAAATGCTTACTCTTGAGATAATCAGATCAAAGCTTCATGAGTATCCGGCATTGGGGTCAGCTTAGAAACGCCTTCTATTAAGTTAAAGAGGAGACATGATATTTTGGGCTCATTATTCAGGTGGTAAAGCACCAGTGGTGATGTGAAGGCTAGCACAGGCACTTTGTTCATTACAAACTGCTGCCAGGTTCAGTAGCGCCAATTAATGCACAGCAAGGCGTTTCCTAAACACACACAGCACAAGGAAAGGCAGACGCAAGGCCTCGCAAGTTCACGCACAGTCTGTCTCTCGCTCAGACACACAACACCTCAAACCAAGGCACTCGAAGGGTATACATACAACACGAGACATGTCACACTCAGAGACTGGCAGTGACGACCACAGACACACAAAGAGGCCTCCCCAGTCTAGCGCAGAGGAACGCCTGGAGACACCCAGGCCCGGGCTGGCCGTTGAGGGCACCGGGCAATTCCCCGGTGGGCCGCATGGTTGGGGGCCGGTTTTGGGCCCCTGGGGCCGTTTTTGTTACAGGGCCGTTATGCTGCAAAAACAGCCCTGTAACAAAAACGGCTGAAAACCGGCCCTGTCACAGAGCGCGGTCGCACCTCTCCCCCCTCCCCTCTCCTCCCGGAGGGGGGGAGTGGGGCCGGCCGAGCACTTTGCCAGGGCCGGTTCTGGTTCTTAGTCCGGCCCTGGAGACACCGACAGATAGAGCTGTGCTCCTCAATTACCTGTGCTGCAGCCAGGTGAGGTGAGGCGCTATCCCCACACAAATAGGATTGTGGCGCAGTATCTGTTCCTGACAAACAGGTGATATGAATCATTTTTATCTTTCTCACTATATTTGACAGCAGTAGCAACACCTAGGTCCTGATGAATGCATAGGCACTTTTCCTCGTATACAGAAACATGTTGACCACTCACAGAGCGGATATTTTGTTAAATCTGCTATCTCACTATTGTTTTTATGTTTAGGGTGCTGAGAGAAAACATTAAAGCTTCCACTTCTACTCAGTCTCACCTAATTTTATTCACTTCACTAACTATTCACTTGCACTGCTTTTTCAGTTGTCACACTACACTGACACCACTCAGTAGATAAAAACTCAGGGTCTTCTTACTCTCACAGTCCTCTCTTTCAACTTGTGTGACTGTGTGCACACTTACTCCTGGGTAAGAAGAACCCAAATGATGTAAAAGTGGTGGAACAGATCGACAACTGATGGGAAAATTCTCACCTTGGGTATGTGTCGCACGTGAATTTGTTTACATGGTATCACTTGTTGTCACAGTTTATTTTAATTTAATTTAGTTCACAATCCCTCTTTTTGTCATGTCAATGGTCGTCTGTGATTAGAGTGTGTTTTTGACTCCTGGATACTTTCTGTGTGAATTAGGTTATTGTGAGGGGGCGTGTTTCCAGTATGGAGTCGTTAAACTAGCCCTTGGACCCTCTTCTAAGTAGTGTGTTTTATAATCGTAGGAGCAACACACTGTCAAGCATTCGTTAAAAATACACACACACACACTGAAAGTTATAGCACACCAATGAGCGACAGGAGGACTGCAGACACCCCCCACACACATTATGCTGAACTCAGGGCTGTAAACACACACACACTATGCTGCAGTCAGGGCTGGAAATGCATGGTGTCATACAGCGTATTTCCCTTCATTGTTGGAGCCAGGTAATATTTTTGATGAGAAATATACTTATTGTGAGTCTTTGCGGCAGCCTGCAGAGACAAGAGCAGGCAGCACCTGAAACAGAGTGTCGCAATGTCTTGGAGAGCTGCGAACCCCAGAGCAGCCCTCCGCTGAAGGTGCCACAGCGGGCAAGAGCAGATAGATCCTAGAGAAGAAAACAAGTTGGCCTTGGACAGGGGCAGACCTTGTAGTGGAGGCTGAGACTAAGCATGAATTTAAAAGAGGAGGCTTCTCCATGAAGGTAACAGGACAGATCTAGGCTGTGCAGGTGGCTGCACGTCAGACACCAAGTGTCAGACATGAAGGGAGTGGCTGGATTTTTGAAGAAACCAATATCAAATGCAGTCACCGCGATAATGCTCCCCCTTAGGATTAATGATTCTCTCATGAGTAATGCGTCTCAACTCTAGGGAAGGGCTGGTCTAAAACACTCTACTTTTCTTTCTAGATTTCTGCAGCAGGTTTAACTCCCCGCCTCCAAGCCAGGGGAGCCTTCTCACAGCACATGGTGCAGACAATGCATAGCAACACACCAGACTCACGCACTCTTCGAGGTTCGAACCGAGGAGAACGGGGATCACTTATTCAAGATGAATGCATGCTTTTAATTTAAGACAGTCGTCCTGGCTCCCACAATGAGTACTGTTGTCATATTTTGATAGCAACTACCCTTTTCTTTCTTCATCCACTAATTTATTCTTGCACAATTTCCTGCTCAGTCAGGGTGACAATGTATCCGATTACAGCACATTTCTTTGAACGGTTTGTTTAATAGTGGGCACATGTGTCCAAGCACCGAAGGGCCATGCAGCGTTCTGCGGTCCCGCTTGAAGCAAGGCAAGGAGCCGCAGCCTTTCAAGGCCAAATAGTAGGCGGAGAGCGTGTTGAGCCCAGGGACTGCCTCCAAGGACCGGGGCCCGCACCAAAACCATACTGTACATGATGTGCCCGGAAAGAGCGGGAGAGATAACGTTTCCCATTGTTTCGCGAGGCGCGAAATCGTATAAGTGTAGCTGCGTGCACATGAAATGTTGCAGTGGCCTACGGCCACGGACCAGTGCACGTACAAGGAGGGGAACAGTTCCCCCAACAACACATGAGATTACGTCGAAAAGAGTAGACTGCACCCGGACACTACTGCTGCCGAATTCAAGCAGCCACGGGTCACAGAAATAATTGGAAAGGCTTGATTAAGCCTTTGTGGCAGCTTCAAAGCCTTGCAGTGATCAACAGGAAAATTACCGCCTCCACCCAGATGAGAAAGTGTCCCGTCAAGTCAAACAGCCACAACAGACTGCTTCTCAGCGTCGAGTGGGAGCTGAACGCTACCTGGGTATGCTGCTAGTTTTAGTGATACATGCTGAAAAAATGCTGATCTGTTTCCAATTAACGAGACCGTGAGACGCAAGCGCAATAATTGGAAACCGATGTCGCTGCTGCTCGCTCCCAAGCTCCCTAGGCCAGGGGAGAGAGACGGCGGGACATGCATGCGCCTTTCACCTACCTTTGGCCAATTGCGTGCTGTCTTTCTTAGAAAGACGCATGCAAAGGCCAATCGCGAGTAAGCAAAAAAAAAAAAGCACACGCACAAACGTGTGCTCGGAGTTTGAAGCCCTTACTAGAAGCCTCGCAGAGCAGCACTTTCGCGCTGGCTCAAGCAAGACCTAAACAATTGGGTGAACAGGAAAACATATAATGATTAAAACAGATGCATAGGCAGTACCAATTTGACTCCTGCTGAGACAAGAAGCCATGCACCTCCAAAATACAAGGGGAAGAACGTATTGCTCCAAATGCTCAGTGTGAGCTGCATGGACGCGCCATCACATTGTTTAAATATACTGCCCACTAAAGGGGACATGTCCCCACTCCTGAATCTGAGCCCAATCAAAAATTAAAGATTGGCAAAAGAAAATGCAGACTTCTAACTGGGGTCCAGCAACCCCGTCAGCGTTGGCAGGCTCCCTTGCGAGTTGCTCAGTACTGGCTAAAATAAAAACAATTAAAACTAGTCCAAACTTTCTTGATTAAAATCAGCTTTTTTGGGGGACTGATGTTGATATTGAACAACCCTATAACCACAATGCTATTTCTGGCTAACTGATGCTTTTTCATGTAGTGAGGAGATGGCTTTAGCCGCATCTTCTAAATATTCCATGGATGTAAAGAGGGCCCTAACTTTCGGAATGTTTTTGAGAGGCTCAGATATAGTAAATAACTACTAGTTCATAGTTGTTTTTCTTTTAAGAAGACACAGCCAAATTATTTTCTAGTTTTCCATCTGTTTGGCTGTGTTGACATAAAACTCACAGCCTTCTTTAAGAAGACACAGCCAAATTATTTTCTAGTTTTCCATCTGTTTGGCTGTGTTGACATAAAACTCACAGCCTTCTTTCTCTGCAGGTCGGAAATGCATGTCCCCGCTGTTGCAGTGCGTTTTGGGCTTATTCTGGAAGCATACTGCAAAGGCAGCACTCATCACATGAAGACCCTGAGGAAGGAGGTAAGATTTTAGGGTGAGGTAGCTGTGTTAGCCAGTATCTTTGTTTTTGTTTTTAGAAAATTGAAGTCAGTGCTTTACATTGGAAATGTATTCTCTTGTGTTGATAGATCATAGTAGTCTCTTTCACACATTTAGGAAATCCTACTTTAAGATAACATTTCTGAAACAAAGTGCAATCATTCCCTACCAATAAAATCTCAATACATGATATAAAAGTTAGTTTTATGCTTGGTAACACAAAATGCCTTTGATGAACTCACTGCAACGTTCTTTATTGTTTGGGGGCAACATTTGCTTCTGGCACTCAGAATTCTTGCATAAATGTACTGTACAAACTGCATTACATTAGCAGTAAATACGGTGCCTGTCACATAGCTTTCCTAGGTAAGTCATTTGCAGTGTTATGTGACTGCAGAGTTTAATCTTGCAAGCTTGTATGCACCTTTCAACCTTCTTCAAGCAAGAAAGAAATGGTCCGCCTCTATCAGAGGGTCAGCTAGAACTGGTACATAATACAGATATGTTCACTCAGTCACATTTAAATCTATGGAAACATTAAGTCTGCCTCCATCCTCTAAACCAGTTCCATCTGGCATAGTTTAAGGTTAGTGTTTTCTAAATAATATCACCCATTTCATAGTATGTACGTTTCAGTAATGGATCACCCTTTAGTGTTTTTCTCTAGGCCTCGGTCACAAATATCCGCTTAGAAATGACTAAATTCATAACATAAAATCCCAACACTGGTCTCAAAGTAAATTCTTGTAACCATTGCTTCTGCATCAAAGGATTTTCATTGATAGTCAAACATTTTAGAATACCTCCCTGTGCTGCGTGTGTGGACCTCAGAGCTCTTCATATCCAATAGATGTCCATAGAATATTGTAAAAAAGGGTGCTTATGTCCACATGGTGAGCAGCGCCATTCAGAAGCCTATTCAAGGCAAGATTTTTCTTAAATGTAGATTATTTAAAGAGCCTATTTTAAAATAAATTGAAGCATCGGAAAATTTAATGAGCCAAAAAATTGTCTAACATTGAGGGGGGAAACACAGCTTCATAAGATTACATTGTGAAAGTACACTGCTGTTCCGTTAAGGCTCCAGGATCTTCAATTTCCCATGAAGCACTGTAGTGGCAGTTGCATCCCATAATCCTTTCTTTTTTCCATGGTAGAAGGATCCCAGAACACCTGAAGGGTTTCACACCTCTGTTCTTCAGAGAAACATTCCACAGAAACAAGATCTTTACAGATTTACTCCATGTCCCTAGCAACCATTTAGCAAGTAACCATGTTTTTCGTACTAAAAGTCCTTCACTATTGATGAATTGGCCTTCTTGCGGCATAAAGAAGGCAGCCGCAAATAACTCTAGCTTCAAAGCAATCTTGTATTGTGGTGCAGCCAGAAGAATCTTATACAGAGAGAGCTGTTTCAACAGGAAACACTGTTACTAATGATTGTGAAAGATGCATCGCTCACAGGATGGGGAGTACATTTGGAAAATCTATCAGTCCAAAGTCAATGAACAGAGAAGGAAATCTCTAATCAAATAAACTACCTGGAGCTACAAGCTGTACTCCCATCCCTTGAGACAAACAACAGCTTAATTCAGACGGTCAACACAACTGTGATGCATATCTAAACAAGCATGGAGGCTCAAGGTTGAGCACACTCTCAAGGGAGGTGCAAAGATTTGGCTTTGAGAAAGTAGCTAGAGGTCTGACCCTTAAAATTGTGTACATTCTGGCCTCACTTAGTCAGTAACCATATTTCCTTATGCAGATTTACGAGGAAAACTGCAAATGGGTCCTAGATGGGGTAACTATAAAAATATGTCTTCACACAATGGGAGCTCTATTGATCTTCTTGTGACAGCTCAAAAACAAATGCCAAGACTTTGTACCCAGAGGTCCAGAACTAGGATCTGTGGGGAATGTCCTTTTAATAAATTGGTCAAGGAGATCACTTGAAACCTTTTCACCTGTACCACAAATTCTAACAGTGCCATTGAAATTACGCAGAACTCAATCGAAGTGGATTCTGACAGCATCGGAATGGCTGAGGCAATGGTGGTTCTCTTCCAGGGGATCCGCATCAACAGTCATTAGCACATAAATATTCCCGCCCATGCGCGGGACCCCGGAAACACAGATCATATATGTGAAAATCATATATGCAGCTCTATATATATGTATATATACATATATAAAAACATACAATGCAGCCTTCCCTAGACATGCTGAACAATGCTGCAAGAGAAGTCTTTGCACATAAATACATTCCAATAAAGCAGGGAGAAAGAAAGCCTTTGAAAACTGCTTTATTATACAGCAGAAAAGGTAATCCTGCAAGGAAAGTGAAAACATTGTCAAGTCAAGTCAAGTCAGATAATTTATATAGCGCACTACATACCCAGAGGGTCTCAAGGCGCTTAGGAGGGGAGGAGGATCACTTAGGAGGGGAGGAGGATTGTCAGCACATAGGCTGCATTGTAGAAAAAAACATCAGTGTAGAAAGCTGAAAAGTGAACCCACATAAACAGCAACAATAAACTGGCACTGTGCCTTTAAGACAGCCATGACCCCTAGCTCCCATCATACCTCAGGAATGACAGTTAGGTCAGTTGTTCTTTCCGGCTCCTTCTGACAGGACCCTGGTCTCTACAGCTCTACTTTTATCTGATTTTTGTCAGAAAATACTTTTAATTTTGAAGTTAAACCTTTTTCCTTCGACATCTTTTCAGTGTTGAGTCAAGTGTTTTTCAACTGTTTTCGAAATGTTTGGGCATTTTTTTCCCAAATGCCTTCCCTTTTTGATCCTTGCCCCTCCTGTGGCAAAAAGAAGGCAAAAACAGACTCTCATTCTTTTTTTTTATTTTTTATTAATTTATGGAATTTTGTGACAGCATACAGACAGTAAAGAACAAAAGCATTTTTCGCCATAATACCGTTGAGCATTAAACAGTATCTTATTCATTACATCGGGTCATGGATTCTTATAGTAACAGCATTTAGAGGACAAGGAAGAGAAAAAATAAAAGAAACACCATATACATTAATTTCACCACAATTTTCCTTACTAGCCCAACCAATTAGCTAACGGGGACCATATTTTAAGCCCATACGTTTTCTTCTTAATGCTCTTGATGTTATATAATGCTATCTCAAGATGGTACATAGACAGTAATTTAGTTTGCAACGTAATAAAATTTGGTGGGTCTTCATCCAGCCATTGGGATGTGATGCAAGAACGATATGCCGACAAATAAAAATGAATCCTTCCTCAAATGCAGAACCTTGATACGTCTTACTTTCATCGCACCCAAAAATAACCAAAGGAGCTGTTAATTTAACAGAAATATTCAAACTACTCCTTAAATAACACTGAATATCCGCAATAAATTGCGATAACCTAGGGCATCTATAAAACATATGGGCGGCATCCACTGCGTGTAGATTACAGCGACTGCAATTCATCCCACACGCTGAGTTCCATTTAGCCAGTTTATTTGGCTTATAATATAATTCAAAAACTGACATAAAATGTTGGCTAGTCATTGACCCATTAAGTAGCACATTCCCCGCAATCTCCATGCTTCCATCTAAATTGACATGTTCAACATTCAGCTTGCTTTGCCATTTAAATGCCCTATCCTCTAAATCGTCTTTCACCTTCTCCAGAAGCAACTGATACAAAGATCCTATTTTATGCTGTCCCTTTATGGCTTCAACTATCCCTATTTTCCCCAGCAATATCATCTGTTTTGCAAGTTTGTGACCACAAAAACTTCGTATCTGAAGATACTTAAATGTAACAAAATCATTCCCTTGAAACAAATCGCAAAAATTCCGAATCCTTAAATTATACCACCTTTGCATTACCCCGTCTCTAAAGAATTCTGGGAGAAAAGGACTTTTCTGCTATGGAGTATAAATATTTATATTGGGGCCCATTCTAAATCTCTTTTTATTGTCCTCCATATAACATAAGCGGAATAAATAGTCTTACATTTTAGTTTTTTTGTAGTAACTAGGCTCAGTATTCCGGTTTAAGCATTGCTTAGCCTCGGCACCCAGAAGCATCTCGTAAATAGAGGGTGAGGCAAAATCCTCAACCGGATCATCAGGAAGAATTAATACACCCATATGTTGCTGAATCACTACCCAATGATAAAATTGGAAATTCGGAAAGCCCCAGCCTCCTCTTTCTCGGGGTAACACACATTTTGCTAACGCTCTCCGAGCCCGATGATCTCCCAAGAGAAATCTGGAGCACATTCTATTTATTCGGGAGATGTAACCAGAGGGGATAATAAATGGGAGAGAGCAAAATAAATACAAAAACTTAAAAAAAATTAACATCTTTAGTACATTACTGCGGCCAAACAGTGATAGCTTTAGATTATTTATTCTTTCTAGCAGCTTGTTAGAGGAGCCAATAATGGGGTCCAGATTTATAGAGATAATTTCTTCGATGTTAGCTGTAATTTTAATCCACAAATAATTGGCTTCTTTTGCGCTTTTAATACTCTCCAGTCGGGCGGCGTCTGAGTGAATGAGCTGTGTCGTATCAATGTTCAACGGATGCAAGATGGCAGTCGTGGCGTGGTCGGTGTAGGCAGCCCAGTCCCTCTTCCCTGGTACCGGACCCGAGAAAGGACGTGAAACCGGAGAAAATTACCTCAATTTGGCTACTTAGCGAGATTGCCTGGTGCGACGGAGAAAAGCATTGGCTTTCGGATCTTCTTTGTCCGTGCCTTTTGGTACCATTTGGTGCCTGTCTGCTGTTGAGGCGTCTGGAACACTGAGGATTGCCAAGAGAGCCCAGGAGCCGAGGAGGGGTGACTCTCAGGTGTGGGGCGGATAGCGGAGGAAAGCCAAAATACAGCCGTAGCCGAGCAGCAACAGCAGCGGCAGCGGGAGTGGAAAGCCCTCTCACAGGTGCGGGAGAAGTCAGGATGCTGTTGAGTTGCAGTTACTGTGGAATCGTAAGCTTTCTTCTCCCCAAAGAAATCCGTGGAAATCCTGCCTCTGTAGCAAACTCATTAAACGCAGGTTGAGGAAAACTTAGAGAAAGCGGTCACCGATGTTGGGCGATTTTTTGGTTTTTCGGCGCAGAGCCCTGATACGGAGATTTCCCGCACTGTTCCTCTGCGGTTATCGCTGCAAAGTTTACCGTGGCCGAGGTGGTGCTACATCGAAGAGGAAGATGCCGTCAAAAGCCCCATCAAAGCCAAACGATGGGGTGAAAGTGATTACCCGCAGCGGGAAAGCTAAGTTTAAGTCGGAGGAGCCGAGGCAGGAGGAATGGGTGGCAGTGCTCTTGTGGATTGCAACGAAGAAGGTGAGCAAGCCTCAGGAGTTAAAGAAAATGTTAAGAAAGATAGTGATAACAAAGGGAAAAGTGGCATGCAGCAGCTCATACCTAAGCAAGGATCCCATAGCTAGACTCTTCTTGCAATGTTTGAGCGACATAACGCTCGGAATACTGAACTTGCGGTGGGACAGATTGGGGGGGGGCGCTACTACCCCTGCTGAAGCCATTAGTGATTTGGATTTAGACATCAGTGGCCAGACACAGCTAGATGGGGCATCTGCAGACACGTTAGTCGCCCTAGAATCGATTAACACAAGTCTAACTGAAGAGTGTTACAGCAGAGGGCAGACAGGAGATGAAAGTAGTATTGTGGTTCATACAGTTTTTGGAAAACACCGACATGCTACAAGGCCACAATGTGGATAACTTGGCAACTGAGACAGGACATGCAAGGGGGGGCAGGAGCATTTGACCCTGGTGAAAATTTCTACTCACTCTCCAAAGCATCCTCAGACGAGGGATCAAGTATGAGCAAGGTTGTGGGTGGACTATAGTGAAGGCAGTAGCCAGGACGCAGAACTAAGAGAAAGTGTAATATCCCCCGATTGTAGTGTTACTAAAGTTCGGAGAGGAGGAAAAAAGGGTCACGACAAGTCACACCAGAAAATGCCCTGAATATAAGTGAAACTCAACCACCAAATACAACCGGGCATGTCAAGGAGAGAGGTGGTCAAGGATCTTCAGGGATATTAATGCCCCAGGAGATTACTTTAGTCACCATATACGAAACTGTGATGGGTCACAGAGCGGGAAGTAAAGCCGAAAATTCCAAAATGCAGGCTACTTGTAGTAAGGTCAAGAACGCAGTCAGGCGGGCAATTAAATTAGGGGCAGAAACAGCAGACAGAGTCACGGAAGCAGAGGCACAAATTTCTGCCCTTGAAGATTATGCTGCGGTAGAAAAGGAGGAATTGCAGTGTGTAAAGGCCCACCGTGATGATTTGAGCTACAAGTTATCTGAACTTGAAAACCAGTCCCGTAGGAACAATTTACGTTTCTTAGGGGTGCCCGAGAAAAAGGAAGGTGCGGACGTACGGATATTTGTTGCAGAGCTGTTAAAAGAAGCTTTTCCGGAGCTAACAACTTGGGACTGGTCTCGGGAAATACAGCGGGCTCATCGGTTTCAGTTTACAACAAGAAGGCCTCGACAAGGAGAAGAGAACTTGCCTAGAGCAATATTAGTCTGCTTTAGCAACTTTTTGGCTCAAGAGGATATATATGTTCGGGCTAGACCCGACAAGAAAGCTACAGCGCAGGGATGCAGTTTCTTTGTCAGACAGGATTTTTGTAAGGCCACAGTTTCAAAGAGGTGGCATTTACGCCAACTGATGCCAGGCTTTCAAAAAAAAGGAGCTGTGGCATATTTACAGAACCCTGCTAAATTGAAAGTTATGTTTAAAGGCCAGACTAATTTTTTTTGGTCCGAGATACAGGCGAAAGAGTTTTTGGACACTTTATAAAGTACTGTATTACTATGACGTAAAATATGCAAGCCTGGAAGGAAGCCGGGGGGGCTTTGAAGAGGTTTTTTCCCCTTTTTTTTAGGGATTGATATCAGTTTAGATATTGCGTTTCGGGCTGGGGGGGGAACACAGCACTCCATATCTTTCAGGGACTAATGGTCCTTGGGCCTTATAGGTTGGGAAGGATGGGTGGGGAGGGGGGGAAGGTGGGAGGTGGGAGGGAAGATGGGAGGTGGGAGGGGTGAGGGGGGTATGGGGTGGTGGTGTGGGGGGGTGAAAAAGACAGCAACAGACAGTAAGAATTTTGAACAGCTCGGCAAAGTTCAGACGAAAGGGAAAATGGAGAAGAGATATAAAAGAATTAAAAAAGCAAATTTGACCAGGGGAAAAATGGGGGGAAATGGCCACGCTCGCCTTGAACAGGATATGAAAAGTCATGTTAAAGGGTTAGTTAAAGAATAGAAAATGGATAGAAAAATAAGGATTTGTACTCTAAATATATGTGGCCTAAATGACTCTAAGAAACGTAAAATTTTAGCAAAAATTATACAGATAATACAGGTAGATGTATTGTGTTTACAGGAAACGCACGTAGCATGGGCTAACAGAGATTATTTAAAAAACATGGGAATGGAATAAGTTGTTTGTTCTAAGCAAACCGGAATCAAAAGAGGAGTGGCGATACTTAAGAAAAGGGTTGTTGGAGAATGTGTAAGGGCTGAGGCGGATAAATGAGGCAGATGGGCTATTTGTGAACTCAAGGTGGGGCAAAAAAGGTTTTCACTCTGTAATGTGTATGGACCGAATTTGGATGATGCGCAAATTTTTAATTTTCTGAATTTAGAATTAGCACAATGGACCTCGCCCTTGTTAATGTGTGGTGACTTTAATATCCTTATTGATTCACGTATGAATATTAGAAGTAATACGGTACACCCAGGAAGAAAGAAAATTGTTTATACGTCTTTAAGGAATCTGTTAATGGACCATGGTCTTCACGATGTTTGGAATGCAAAATATTCAGGGGATTTTTTACTCTGCTCCTCACTCTAAGTTTGTACGTTTGGATTATTTTTTTATAACTCATGAGCTGCTAACTAAAGGCCAAATTGAGATTCATGCGAAATTGGTTTCAGACCATAATCCGATTGTTTTACAGTTGGCTTTAGATTTGCAAGAGAAAGTAGAATTCCAACAGTGGTCTTATGAAAGGAACCTTCTTATGGACGAGGAGTACTGTCAGATGATACCCAAAAAAATTCAAGAATTTTTTTCTGTTAACAAAGGTACGGCCTCTCAGGAAATAGTCTGGGACACGTTTAAATCGGTAATAAGGGGGGAAACCCTTAGTTTTTCTAAGTTTAAAAGTAAAAAAAATCCGTTCCAAGCATCGGCAGAATTTCAAGCAGGTTCTCAAGGCAGAAGAGAAGTTGGCAGAGGTTATTAGACACGGTGCTGAGGTAGAAGTAGTTCAGTTGGCTCAAAGGGAACTCACGGTCAAAAGATCTAATGTATATGCCCATATTGTCGATCAAATTGCCGCAAATTATATACAACATATAGAAATGGCATATGAGTTTGGGGAGAGAACAGGAAAAGTGCTGGCAAAGAGGTCAAGAGAGAAAATGGTGTATAACGATATCCCTAAGATTAAAGACTTGCAGGGGGTTTTGCAAGAGACCAAGGAGGGTGTGCTAATGGCCTTTCAAGGGTTTTATCAACAGTTATACAGCGAGAAGCCAGATAGAATAAATGTTGGAGACTATTTAAGGGATGGGATTCGGAAAACCTTATCGGAGGTGCAAAAGACAGCACTGATAGCAGTAACAGAGTGGAAAGAAATTGAGTCAGCAATTTTAGATCTAGCCCAGGGTAAAGCGATGGGGCCTGACAATATCCCTCTAGAATTATACCGAACTTTCAGGAACGTATTAAAAAAAGAACTATAGGACGTTTGTCAGCAAGCCTTTTTGGGGAAGGCTCCCCATTCATGGGCGGAAGCTACGATAGTGGTTTTTAAGAAAAAAGGCAAAAATGCTGAGGAGATGGGGTCATATCGGCCGATATCTTTACTAAACTCGGATAGCAATTTTTTTCTAAAATAATAGCTAATCGGCTAAACGCTCTGATGCCAGGCTTAGTATCTCTCAGACAACATGGATTTATAAAGCACAGAGGCACTACTGATCATATAAGACGGATCATATCCTTGTTGGATTGGGCACAGGGCTCACATTCTCCCGTCGGCGTGGCCCTTTTGGACGCAGAAAAAGCGTTCGACAGGGTCGCCTGGGATTTCATGTGGCTGATCCTGGAAAGGAAGGGGTTTCCTGTGGAGTTTATAAGGGCAATTCGGACACTATATTTTCATCCGCTTGCTACTATTCGAATCTCTGGGAAGAGGTTGGGGAAAGTATCAATAGCAAGGGGGACAAGGCAGGGGTGTCCCTGTTCCCCCTTGGTGTTTGCTTTGTATATAGATCCCTTTATTACTAGCTTAGAGGACAATACTGCAATTAAACCCGTGCAGATAGTGGATCAGGATTTTAATGTCTGTGCTTGTCCGGATGATCCCAGTAGTGACGTCTGACTTGTCTGCCGCACTCCCAAATATTATAGAATCAGCCGAGAAGTTTGGGCGCTTCTCGGGACAGACTCTCATTCTGTCTGTATTTCATGCCTGCCTTCTGATCATGATCCACACATCTGCCAGCATTGCCAGCTACTGTCCAAAATAACCTTGAAGGACAGAGAGGATTCGCCTCTATGGGATGGCTGAATGGAGAAGATCTTCCTCTAGAGAGAGAGAGCATCCACAAGTAAGATCCCAGTGTGCTCTCTATCGGCGTCAGGCTTGGTGCCTCGAATCCCTACTTCAGCGTTGAAAACGTTGACGAAAAGACCATCAACGGTGGGCTCGACTTCGAGAGAACACCGGTCGCAGTCGAGGATCACAGGTACTTCGATAGCTCCACCATCGTCAACCAAGGTGACGATTGGCGTTGAGGCATCGATCTCCATTGAGGCGGGCTCGCCCAACGCCGTCGAGTCTGCATTAGACATCGAGACATGCTCTGTCGTCGCAGGGTCACCGGCGATCTACATCGAAGCATAAATCTACGTCGGCGTCAACCAGGCGACTGTCGACGTCGAGTCAAGCTCCGCCGACGGAGGTTCATCAGCGACCGGCGTTGAAGCATACCTCTCAGTCGACGTCAACTAGGCAGCATTCGACGGCGAGACAGGTACCATCATCTCCGCCGGCGTAGAGGTGACGTTCAGCGTCGAGGTCTAGATCCCCTCCAGTGTCGCATTCGACATCAAAGCCACGAAAGTCGACGTCGAGAGACCGTTCGACGTCGATGAGGATTTCTCAGTCGAACCGGGGAGATCACAGGCACGCTCATCTTCAAGAGCAGGGTCTGCAGGTTCCAGGCATTCGGCGTCTCTCCACTCAGCGGCGAGACGTACAGAAAGGTTGATGTCGAGGAGGCGTTCAGGATCCAGAGTCTATCCCATTATGGTGATGCAGAGCAGATCAACGTCAAGGCACTCGCCAGAAACGTCTCATCGCTCATCACAACGGAGGTCGCGCTCAAAAACCAATGGTGCCTTCCATCAGAAGTTCCCCACAGACCATTGCGTCATCTCGCAGCGCTTCCATTCATTCTCAAGACCCTTCAGGTTCGCCACCAAGGAGTTCTCTGAGGAGGCAGAGATCCCCTGCGGGACATCTCTTTCCCAGATGGCTGCAACCCTTACATCATTGGAAATTAGCATCTGCAGGTCTTACCCAAAGGGTGGCAGAATATTCGAGCACATTGCATAGATCTCCTTTGCAGCACTTGGTGCAAGAAGTGGACAAATCACCTAACACTCTCACCAGAGAGCACCGGGGCAGATCCCCTGATCGCAGGTCAGCACATGGGCATCGCAAAAGGCGGCGAACACCATCTTGGTCATTATCTTCAACTCACTCATCTAAGAGGGATTACTCTCCCACCCTCACAGATAGTCCGCCTAGCAGATTGTCACCCATCGACAACGTGAACACTTTCCATGATGTGCTTACCAGGGGGGCACAGAAGTTGGGCATTACCATGTCCACTACTCAGACGACTACGTCCATTATCTTTGAGACGATACATCAAAGAACTGTGTCAAGACTTTTGCTCCCCTTGGTACCGGGAGTCATCAAACCAGTAATGGACCTTTTTCTAGCTCCAGCTTCAGCAAAAGCAGCTCCTGCACGTATCATAAAGAAGTACAAGATGGCTGCATCGAATCCTCTATTTCTGAGATCAGACCCACCCCTGATTCTGTTATAATTGCAGCAGCTAAGAAAACGCACTCAGTTGCATCTTCTTCCGCCACTCCTCCCGATAAGGAGAGTAACGCTCAAGACTCTTGGGGGAGGAAAGGCTGTGGCTCGGGGGCATCCTCTTAACAGGTTTCCAACGCTGCAGCCCTGTTGGGGCGAAAGGACAGATCCCTGTGGGATTCTTTGGATCGTTTTAAAGAGAAGCTTCCGAAGGAAGATCAGCAGGACTTCTCGGAGATTATTTAAGAAGGGGCTTTGGTGTCCAACCAAGTGATAAGCACGGCAGCATATGGAGTATCTCTGGCGGCTAATTCATATGCGCATGGCATATGTGTACGTCGTTCCTCTTGGCTATGCCTCACTGCATTAAAGCCTGATGCACAGCAGCGCATTTTGATTCTCCCTTTTTCGGGTACTTCTCTGTTTGGGGCCCATACAGACGAGGAGATGGGGATTATGAAGGCCGAATTGGACACTTTGAAGGTGGTAGGCCTAGAGAAAAAGAGTACAGGAAGCAGTACAGGCCCTATAATCGTAAAGGTAACCAACAGAGGGTTCAAACCCCTCAATGGTCATAAAGCAAGCAGAGGATATCCCAATACCAGGGCCGACGCTCCTCAAGGGGAAGAGAGGACACCAGCAGCAATCCTCCTCCACAACTAAGACCACAGGAAAGCAATGAGTCCATGCTTCCTCTAGCACGGTTGAGCAATCCAGTGAGAGGAAGTAAACCACACTACGTTCAAGAGTGGCGCAGAATACCGAAAGATCAATGGGTATACTAGACAATGGGTGCGCGCTACGTTTTTGTGCTGCTCCAAGAGACTCTCCTCTGGTAAAGTCTCAACAGCATCATCTGGACCTCCTACTTCAGGAAGTGTCGACCCTTCTCGAAAAACAAGCGATAGAAGAGGTCCCCCCAATGCAGAGAGGGAAGGGAACCTATTCAAGATACTTCCTTGTCCATAAAAAGACCAACCGAACAAGTTCAGGCACATCTTAGACCTGCGGATTCTGAACAAAGACATCAAAAAAGAAAAATGTCGGATGCTGTCTCTTCATCAAGTTTTTCCGCACTTGAAGAAAGGCGATTGGATGTGTTCAGTAGACCTTCAGGATGCGTACTTCCACATCTCGATCACAGCACGTCGTCACAAATTCCTATGTTTCACAGTAGGAAAAGACCATTACCAATTCAAAGTCTTACCCTTCGGTCTAAAGTCAGCTCCAAGGGTATTCACGAAATGCATGGCAGTTGTAGCGACCAATTATATCGCCAAGGCCTACACGTCTATCCATACCTAGAAGATTGGCTACTAAAGGAATCATCTCCTCTCATGGTGCAGGAATACCTTCGCATCTGTATGAACCTCCTTCAAGGTTTGGGCCTGCATGTCAATATGGACAAATCGGTCCTTCAACTGACCCAGTCGCTCCACTACCTTGGGGCCAATATCAACTCCGTCCAAGGAAAAGTGTTTCCTTCGGCAGAAAGGCTGTCATCAATGAGGGTCTAAGGCAACATCATCTCCAAACACCTCAGCCATCAGTAAGACAAGTGGCTTCTTTGCCGGGCTCAATGGCCTCCTGCATCTTCCTCATACCCAAAGCCAGGTTGAGGATGAGGTCATTTCAACAAGACCTAGAAGACAAATGGAATCAGTCCTCGGGTCAATGGAATGACCGGATTTTGCTATCCCCCATTGCGAAGAAGTCCATCCTCTGGTGGATGCAACCACAGAATCTGCTGGTGGAAGTTCCTTTTCACCAACCTCTGCCAGTGCAATCCCTGATTAAGGACGCTTTTCTTCAGGGTTGGGGAGCACTTCCAGGCCGTCTTCAGACACAAGGCAGATGGACCCCCAACAAGCAAATTTATCATATCAACATGCTGGAACTGCGGGCAGTTCACTTGGCTCTCAAGGCGTTTCAACCTTCCATATTCAGAATCAATATTGGTTCAAAAGGACAACACAACCACCATGTACTATTTAAACAAGCAAGGGGGAACACACTCTTGTCCACTGTCTTTCGAAGCCCAAGCAATTTGGCACCAGCTGTTGGCCAGGAACCTATTTATCATGTCAGTCCATCTGCCAGGGGAGCAGAATGTTCGAGCAGACTCCCTCAGTCGTCACTTCCAAGAGCAAGAAGACTGGGTGCTCAACGACGACGTGGTGGCAGATATTTTTCAGCAGTGGGTTCATCCCTGCATCGACCTCTTCGCAGACGAAGAAAACTTAAAATGCCACGCCTTCGCAGCCAGGTTTTACCGACCAGGAACGAGGGGGACTGCACGTTTGATAAACTGGTCAGAGACGTTTGCATACGCCTTTCCACCTCTCCCTCTCATTCCGAAGGTAGTGGCAAAACTTCTGTTTTCCAGAATGAAAATGATCCTAATAGCACCGGACTGGCCTCGCCAATGGTGGTATCAGGATCTGTTGCAGCTGTCAATTTGCCCACATCGGAGGCTTCCATGCAGGCCGGACCTTCTTACCAAAATGGGGTGGGGCGGAGATCTTTCACCCCAGCCTTCCCTCGCTCAGCTTGACATCGTGGCTTCTGAAGTCCTGCAGTATGGACATCTAAATCTTCCACCAGACAGCATGGACATTTTACGGGAGTCAAAGAGACCTTCCACAAGAACCTCGTACTCTCTAAAGTGGAAGAGGTTTTACTTGTGGTGTGTACGGAACGGTTGGAGTCCAGTTAAATGGCAAGAAGAGGTCATCTTTCCATACTTGCTCTATTTGGCCAAGTCTGGGTTAAAATACTCCAGCATAAAGGTATATTTGGCAGCCATTACGGCATATCGTAAATCTCCTAACCAACCTTCCATTTTTCAACTACAGGTGGTTAAGGACTTCCTACAGGGGTTGAAGAAAGTATATCCCCCTGTTAGACCTCCTTCTCCTCCTTGGGAGTTGAACCTTGTTTTGTCCAAGTTGATGGGCCCTCCTTTTGAACCCATCCATAAAGCGACATTGCAACACCTTTCGTGGAATGTGGTTTTTCTGGTAGCAATCACTTCTGCCCGCAGAGATAGTGAAATTTAACCGCTATCTTCCAAAGAGCCCTATACAATCTTCCACCATAATAGAGTGGTTATGCGAACCCACCCTTCCTTTCTACCCAAGATTTTGTCAGAGTTCCATGTAAATCAGACAATATCTCTGCCCTCTTTCTTTCCAAATACGACGACACCATCGGAAAGGTCTCTGCATTCGTTTTATTTGGAAGCCACAAAATCCTTGAGAAAGTCTAACCAATTGTTTGTGAACTATGGCTGTATTAGAACGGGCTTTCCAGCTTCTAAACAAACCATCTCAAGATGGATAGTGTCTTGTATAAGGTTATCTTACCAGTTGGCAAATTAACCTTTGTTCACTTCTCCTAAGGCTCACTCGACTAGGGGCAAAGCGGCAACAGTAGCGTTCCTACACAATGTACCGATGGCCGTGATTTGCAAAGCGGCAACTTGGAAATAAGTCCATACATTTACCAGGCATTACTGCCTGGATTTCGACTCCAGTACAGATACCCAAGTGGGTGAGGCTTCCTTGAGGAATCTGTTCCAGTGTCGATTTTTCGGAGTCTGTGTTCGCCTAATGGCGGTTTCCTATGTCTGAATAGTTCTCTGTTTACTTGCCCGCAGGATGAGGGTATGGGCTTGCTATTCTATTCATGTGCTTATGACTATTGATGAGGATCCCCTGGAAGAGAAGGATTACTTACTTACCTGTAATCCTAGTTCTCTTCCAGGGGTATCCTCATCAAAGTCATAAGCAACCCACCCGCCTCCCCGGGCAAGTGAACATGATACATACATCTGTTTCTAAAATGGTCTGCGGTTATCCGCAAAGAACAACTGACCTAACTATCACCCCTGAGGCATGATGGCGGAGTTGATAGAAAGTCTCAAACTAGACCTATACCCAGTATTTGTTACGGAAACCTAGGCCAATGAGTCCTCTCACCCGCACTTAATATTAGCAGTACCCCCAGATTTCCATATTACTAGAGCAGACAGGACTCATAAACGAGGGGGCGGACTTGCAATTATCGCTAAAAACGATATCTCAGTAAAAGCCTCTTCACTGGGCACATCACCAGACTGCGAACTGCTCGAGTTTCGGGTCCTACTTAACCACAATGACTCCTTGAATGGCCTTTTAATCTATCGCCCTCCCAAAGCTCAGTGTCCTTTGCTTGATATACTTACCCCATTTTTGGAATCTAGTATAAACTATTCAAGCTACACCATCCTAGGGGATTTTAATCACCACCTAGAGAATACCTCTGGCGCTATTAATGGCGACCTTCTTGAGTTACTGGCAGGGCTGAGCTTGGAACAGCTGATTAAAGAGTGCACCCATAATGCCGGTCACAGTCTGGACGGTATTTTTAATTCCAATCCTATGATTAGCATTGACAAGATTCTTCCGGTTGTATGGTCAGATCTTAAAGCTATCACATTTACAATCAAAGCCACCTCCCAAACAAATATAGGGTCTGTACCGCCCTCGACTTTCTCCTACCGAAATTGGGATAAAATCGATCTTGATCTCTTTCACACCCTTCTTCAAAAGAATGAACCTAATCTGGGGCTAGATACTGATCCAGCGGTCTATAATCTCAGTGATTGGATCACTCAGGCAGCCAATACAGCTGCGCCTCTCCTAACTTCCTCGACAAGAAGAAAAAAACCATCTGAACCTTGGTTTTCAGATAAACTAAGGCTCCAGAAACAGCTATGTTGTAGGACAGAAAAACAATGGAGATTGAACTACAACATAGAGTTGAAAAGAAATATGCACAGTCATTGGCCACCTATAAAAAGCTAATTAAGGAGGAGAAAAGCAGATACTATACGGACAAGATCTCCGCATCGAACAACTAGAGTAAAGAGCTCTTTAAGACTGTTAAAAAAACTGCCCAAAATCCCGGAGAAAGCTATGTCGGGTGACAACGCAGATTTCTGCAACATCTTGGGCCAGGCCTTCGTCGACAAAATGCAAGCAGTCTGCAACACTTTTCGAAACATCTCTAGTGAGCCTTATGCAAAAATCGTTCCCTCAAAAAACCTGCCGAGTTTTTCCTTCTCTCCACCTAGCAGGGACCAAATCATTCAAACTATTAAAGAAACCAAATCAGGGGCTCCCTCTGACCCTTGTCCCCCTAAAGTATTCCAACTTTGTTCAGATGAGCTTAGCACTCAACTAGCAGATCTGTTCGGAGGAATCATACACCGTGGAAAGTTCCCAATGGCATGGAAAAAAGCTTCCGTGCTTCCCCTGCTAAAAAAAAAAAAAACACTTGAACCCCGATGATGCTAACAACTATCGACCCATTTCCAGAATTCCGTTCTGTTTTAAGGTCCTGGAGAAACTTCTTAATACTCCACTTTCTACTTTTATTTCTTCAAACAACTTGCTGGACCATTCTCAGAATGGATTTAGAGAAGGACATGGGACCGAATCTGCTCTAATTACGGCAAGTGAAGAGCTTAGGAAATCTCTCGATGGAGGCGGGAAGGCCGCCTTGATATTGTTAGACTTATCAGCGGCCTTCAACACCGTCAACCACAATATTTTAATTTCGAGATTATCAGAGCTGGGTGTACACAGCTCGTCTTCATCACTTCTATCCTATCTTTCCGAAAGATCTTTTAGAGTAGAAGTAGGCGATGCCAGCTCACAACTTTTTATCTGCATTGTGGAGGGCCTCAGGGCTCTTCTCTGAGCCCTACGCTCTTCAATTTTTATGTGGCCCCTCTAGCTGCTTTGATTAGACAGTTTGGTTTCTCAGTAATCAGCTACACTGATGACACACAAATTGTGGTGTCAATTACCAACAATGAAGATGAGGTGGCAGATCGCTTTAACATCTGCATGTCACACGTTAATAGCTGGATGCAATCTAAGTGTCTAAAATTAAATGGCAGCAAAACAGAGGTCCTATTGCTAGGGACTAATCCTTTGGGCTGGTCACCGAAATGGTGGCCTGCTGAATTTGGCGAGTGCCCCCAACCAGTCTCCAAGGGTAGAAAACAGTCGTAATTGCTCTCGCAATATCAAGGTTGCATTATGGTAATGCTCTTTACCTCGGGATCCAAAGTCAACATTTGAGCAAGCTTCAACGCCTGCAGAATGTGACTGCTAGATTGATCTTGAATATCCCTAGGCACGAATCAGTGGCCCAGAGGCTGGTAGCACTTCACTGGCTTCCGGTTCGGAAGAGAATAGCATTTAAGGCGCTTTGCATTACGTTTAATGCACTCCATGGCAGAGGTCCTTCCTACCTGACCTCCAGAATAAAGTACTACGTCCCTTCCAGGAACCTTAGATCAGTTCAACAGAAACTGCTCCAAGCACCGAGATTTAAGCAGGTTCGCTGGGGGGGCTGGAGTTTTCTGGTAAGAGTGGCTAAACTCTGGAATAGTCTACCTATCCCGATTAAATTCAGCTCAAACCTTACTATATTCAGGAAATCTCTTAAAAACCTGGCTTTTTCAAACAGACATCTAATGCCCTGCTTCCACTCTGACTCGACCTTTTAGCAGTTAGCGCCAAGACGCCTCCGGGCATTCGTTGCGCTTTATAAATTTTAAAATCAAATCAAAATCAAATGATGGGAGCCAGGGGTCATGGCTGCCTTAAATGCACGGTGCCAGTTTATTGTTACTGTTTATGTGGGTTAGCTTTTCAGCTTTCTACACTGATTTTTTCTTAACAATGCAGCCTATGTGCTGACAATGTTTTCACTTTCCTTGCAGGATTACCTTTTCTGCTGTATAATAAAGCAGTTTTCAAAGGCTTTCTTTCTCCCTGCTTTATTTGAATGCATTTATGTGCAAAGACTTCTCTTGCACCATTGTTCAGCATGTCTAGGGAAGGCTGCATTGTATGTTTTTATATATGTATATATACATATCTATATAGAGCTGCATATATGGTTTTCAAATATATATGTGTTTCTGGGATCCTGCGCATGGGCGGCAATATTCATGTGCTTATGACTTTGATGAGGATACCCCTGGAAGAGAACTAGGATTACAGGTAAGTATCTAATCCTACAAAGACAAAAACGAGGGTTGGAGGGTCTAAGGGAGTTTAAAGACCAGCCCAGGTAATTTCCCCTACTACAAAATCAAAATACAAGAAACCTGGGGGTCTATCATCGAGACAAAGGTGTGTCTAAAACCATGACTAATGTTAAACTACAGAGTATCTGTGCGGTAATTTAATGGTCTAGTTATATAGAGTATATTGAACCAACGCATGGAACCACCAGCAGCTTTAGGTGAAATCCAATATCCAGAGATGGATTCCCATCAAAATCTTGTTGGTGATATAGTTTTCTCATGTGGTCATCCACAGGACTAGTCTGGTGTGTCTCTAGATCAATTGAGACTACAACCAAGACAGCCTGTCAGGACTGGGGTCACTCCCGCAGTTACTAGCCGACCATGCGTGGGATCACCAATTGGAAAAAGGTGCAGTGCAAAGGGTGAAGGTGTGAAGAGAAAGTGACATTAAAAAGGAATAGAGGACTCACAGTAAACTTTAATGAGTGAAGAACCTCTTTCAATTTAAAAACCAGAACAGCGCAAAAACAGCAGTATAAACAAATGACTGCTTTAGGGCCGACATGTTTCTACCAGTGGGGGATATCCTCCCTTGGCTTTCCTCAGGGCCTCTGTTCTTAAAAACTTTTGCTACTGCAAGTGTTCAAACCAAATCAAACCAAAACATAAATTATATACAGTGACTTGTTTCAAAGGATCTGTTCCTATTCCTCCATGTCAGCTGGTGTGTAAATCACCTATAACACAAAATGCAAAGTGGTATAAATGCGCTGGTTATATAACACTATAATACCGGTAACAAAAAGGAACATCAAGTTCCTTACTCACCCTTCTTGACAGGGGAAATTACCTCACCTCACCTGGACCAAGCTCAGAGTAAGGGAGGCCACGCTCTAAGGATAAGAAAAGGTAATCCAAATCAGGGAGAAGTAAAGCAAGTTGCAGCCTAACTTCTTGTTTAGAATTACTGAAAATTACTCATCCTTGGCTTAAAAAAAACTCACAATCAATCTCTACTAGGGGCTCACCCCCAGATACTAGAACTACAGGTAATGTGAACACAAATATTAAGAGATATCTAATGGTATCCGGTCACCATAAGTGAGGGGGTCATAACATGATCACAGCACTCACCTATCCGTCGTTGCCCCAAGCTGTGTCTGAGGCTGGGGGAGGCAACGCTAGGTGGATGGAGTCCGTCTTTTATTGGTGTGTTCTCCAGCTGTGAACCCCTAACAGCACGAAGAATGTGATCGCGCTGTTTATCAAGATTATGGATTACACCTAATCTAGGTGTTTCTAGCAGTGGCTCGCCGTAGTATTCTGCTTGGAAAATGCATGAGGACTGTAAATTTGTTACGAACTATTCGATCGCCAAATCAGTTAGTGTTTGCCGAGTGAGACGCGTGATATCGCGAGATCTCGGCTAAACTACCAAAGTGGGGATTGTAGTTCAAACTCCGGTCAATATCGGAACTACTGGGCAAGGGAAATGTAGTTCAATGTACTGTTCCCAATGTTAGACCTTAAAATTAGTTCAACTCTCCTAGGATTACATCTCTGATGTCTGCCACGTTAGGGATAATTCTTTAATGTTGAATCAGTGCACCAAGCCCAAGCAACTCACGAAGTCGGGTATAACCCGCTCAGGGAATATATACTAATATTGGATCTAAGCCCCATAAGGATCACTCACCCAGTGCCAATTACTTGTGCTGAGATCTTACATTTGAGTACATCAAGTGTGTAGTAATAATCGGTCTTGAGTGGGGATACTGGTTGCCGGTTTCAGCGCGAGTTCTCGCGAGAGCTCGCCATGACTACAATGATAGAGATTTGTAGTTCATAAACATCGGGCTGGGATCGGCAAACGGTATTAAGGCCACGGAATAGATAGCATTGCGCTCGGTCCCAGAGCTTATTATTAGTGTATAAGCGCGGAACAATTAAAATGTAAAATATGACTGAGCTTAAACCCTGCTGCTGTCAAACAATATGCAGGCGTTCCGGCCAGACCCTGTCCAAATAGTAACCATACCATGTTGATCAGGATGTCAATAAAAGGTGATCCAGACGGGCAAGGATAGCTATATACATCTTGCAATGACTACGAACATTCATGTATGTTTAAGTGTGTAATGACCATGTAGTACCAATAGCCAATCATAGCGTAGTCCATGGGATTTCATCATTAAGGCCCCTGGAGTCCGTGGATAATCTGAATATCCATTGTTGTTCCTTTACAAACAGAAATCTGGCTATGTCTACAATGTGGGAGGGTATAAATGGCTTTTCTAGAATAGTCCAAGTGAAATCAGTTTCTCTATGATTTAGATCAATGAAATGTTTCGTGAGTTTCGAAACACTTTTCTTGCAACGAAAAGCACTTTTGTGCTCCAACATCCTTGTTCGCACCTTTCTGGTGGTCATACCTACATATTTCTCTTGACAGGGACATGTCAGTAAATAGATCAGTTGGGAACTGTTGCAATTGGTGAAGTTTTTTAGAATCCACGGGCGGTCTGTGCCTATATCAATTTGATTGATTTTTCCAGTTTGAGGGCACACCGTGCAGTTCCCGCATGGATGGTGTCCGGTAACTGCTGGAGTGTTCCACAGGGTCCCTACTGTCCTCGTCGGAGGATCTCTAGGACGAGTATGTATCAATCGATCCCTTAAGTTAGTGGACCTTTTAAAAGCAAAGAGAGGGGATTCAATTTTTTCATTCCCAAAATTAAGGATCTTCCAATTGTTCCTTACAATACGTTGAAACTGGTTTGACTTCGTGTTGTATGTAGTCACCAGAGTTAGACGGTCTAGAGGTGGTTTTTCAGCTTGAACCTCCAGCAATGCGTCCCGATGGTTATTAGCTGCTCGTTTCCATGAGCGAGTGATCAACTTTTTGGGATAGTGTCGTGCTTTGAGTTGTAAGGACAAGCCTTCAGCGTGTTTCTGGAAGGTAGTGGATGTGGAACAGTTACGTCGAACTCGTAAAAATTGCCCATAGGGCAAATTATCCCTCAGGGATTTAGGATGTTGGCTCTCATAAAGGAGCAACGAGTTCCTGGCTAAAGGTTTTTTATAGAGTTCTGTTTCCAAACCAGTGGGGGTTGAAAAAATAGACAGATCAAGGAAGGAAATCCTGTCCTTGCTTTTCTCCACAGTGAATCTCAGAAAACGATTCTGAGTATTCAACCACTGATGGAACGATATGATTGACTCCTCATCTCCTCGCCAAATGACGAGGATGTCATCTATGTATCGTTTCCACCAGTGGATGTGGGGCCTGAAAGGGTTGTTAGGGGTCAAAACACATTCCTGCTCAAATGCATGGACATAAAGGTTCGCCAAGCTGGGAGCAAAAATGCTCCCCATGCTCGTGCCCGACACTTGTAGGTATATGGACTTTTCAAACCTAAAAAAAATTTCTTTCATGGCGATTTTAGCTAAAGCCATAATGAAAGAAACTGGTGTTATAGATTCCAGATTGGCCTCCTCAAGGATCCGCATGATAGTGTCTAGGGTCTCGTCTTGGGGGATTGAGGTGTAGAGTGACTCTACATCAAACGAGACAAGGAAATCAGTTTGTGCGTTGAAAGTAATCTCTGGAATTACTCGTAACACATCTTTAGTGTCCTTCAGGTAGGTGGGCATGGTTTGCACCAGAGGCCTCAGGAAAAAGTCCACAAAAGCTGACAAGGGCTCTAAAAGGGACCCCTGACCTGATATTATAGGTCTGCCCGGAGGTGGTCTTTGAGTTTTGTGGACTTTTGGCAGAGTATAAAAGTAGGGCATCGTTGGACTACTGGTTTGTAAGAACTGTGACTCCTGTGCCGTAATCCAGCCCTCATTGAGAGCTTCCTCAACTAAGATCTTAATTTCATTTATGAGTCTCTCAGTGGGATCTACATTTAGGAGAACATATGACAAGGTGTTGTTCAGTTGGCAGATACATTCTGCTCTGTAAGCAGAAGTATCCTGCACAACTATAGATCCACCCTTATCAGCTGGCTTTATAGTGATAAGGGGGTCTAGTGCCAAAGCTTGTAAGGCACGTTCTTCATTGTTCGATAAATTTTTGAAGGTCCTAGTTTCGGTATGCCACAGTTTCTGCACATCTTCTCTTACCGCCTTCTCAAAGGTGGCTACTTGAGGTGGTATGGTATGTATTGGGGGTAAGAAACTTGACTTAGGCCTAAGTCCAGTATTTTTATCTCTTGTTTCAGAATCAGTAGTTTCTTTGTCCCTGAAGAAGTAGTGCAGGCGCAGTTTCCGGAAAAAATTGGCCAACTCTACCTGAAGTTTGAATGGATCACCTTTGTCAGTGATGACATACCCCAATCCTCAGTAATCAGCTACACTGATGACACACAAATTGTGGTGTCAATTACCAACAATGAAGATGAGGTGGCAGATCGCTTTAACATCTGCATGTCACACGTTAATAGCTGGATGCAATCTAAGTGTCTAAAATTAAATGGCAGCAAAACAGAGGTCCTATTGCTAGGGACTAATCCTTTGGGCTGGTCACCGAAATGGTGGCCTGCTGAATTTGGCGAGTGCCCCCAACCAGTCTCCAAGGGTAGAAAACAGTCGTAATTGCTCTTGCAATATCAAGGTTGCATTATGGTAATGCTCTTTACCTCGGGATCCAAAGTCAACATTTGAGCAAGCTTCAACGCCTGCAGAACGTGACTGCTAGATTGATCTTGAATATCCCTAGGCACGAATCAGTGGCCCAGAGGCTGGTAGCACTTCACTGGCTTCCGGTTCGGAAGAGAATAGCATTTAAGGCGCTTTGCATTACGTTTAATGCACTCCATGGCAGAGGTCCTTCCTACCTGACCTCCAGAATAAAGTACTACGTCCCTTCCAGGAACCTTAGATCAGTTCAACAGAAGCTGCTCCAAGCACCGAGATTTAAGCAGGTTCGCTGGGGGGGCTGGAGTTTTCTGGTAAGAGTGGCTAAACTCTGGAATAGTCTACCTATCCCGATTAAATTCAGCTCGAACCTTACTATATTCAGGAAATCTCTTAAAAACCTGGCTTTTTCAAACAGACATCTAATGCCCTGCTTCCACTCTGACTCGACCTTTTAGCAGTTAGCGCCAAGACGCCTCCGGGCATTCGTTGCGCTTTATAAATTTTAAAATCAAATCAAAATCAAATGATGGGAGCCAGGGGTCATGGCTGCCTTAAATGCACGGTGCCAGTTTATTGTTACTGTTTATGTGGGTTAGCTTTTCAGCTTTCTACACTGATTTTTTCTTAACAATGCAGCCTATGTGCTGACAATGTTTTCACTTTCCTTGCAGGATTACCTTTTCTGCTGTATAATAAAGCAGTTTTCAAAGGCTTTCTTTCTCCCTGCTTTATTTGAATGCATTTATGTGCAAAGACTTCTCTTGCACCATTGTTCAGCATGTCTAGGGAAGGCTGCATTGTATGTTTTTATATATGTATATATACATATCTATATAGAGCTGCATATATGGTTTTCAAATATATATGTGTTTCTGGGATCCTGCGCATGGGCGGCAATATTCATGTGCTTATGACTTTGATGAGGATACCCCTGGAAGAGAACTAGGATTACAGGTAAGTATCTAATCCTACCTAGACTTTCTGTAGATGTCAATCATACCTCACAGGTGGTTGCCATACAAATCAAACCTTCTCACCAGAATTCACAGGCGGACCCAACATACAAATGTAATATCGCTGAATTTGGCATTATGGCTTCTGAAGTCAGATGGTATGGCTATTTAAAGGAGCCCTTACAGAGACTATCATGGCTATTTGGTCCAAGCCATGCTCGGGCAATATGGTGAGTCAATCAGTGGCCTAGCAACTTTGACCTGCCCCGGTGATCTCAGTTTTTTGACAAGGCATCCTATGCCTGAAAACCTGGTGGTGCAGATATCGACATGCAAAGTCGCTGCTAATGCCTTTCCAACCAATCCTCTGGATAGAGCATTGAAACATATTAATACCTTCAAAAAGTGAAACCTCTCTTCTGCAAGTTTATTCTTTAGATCCTTGAACCCAACGTACCTTCTGCGCGGACACTTCCATTCTCTATGGGACAAGGACAGTGATATCTTGCTGACTGTCTCAGATAGACATCAGGGCCTCACTGGCTGAAACTATACATGATGGTCAAGATACAGAAAACAAGTGGGCCTGAGTCACAAAGGTAAACTTAAACCAAAGTCTAAGTGTAGACCTGAAGTCTAAGTTTAGACCTAAAGTCTAAGTTTAGACCTAAAGTCTAAGTTTACTACTAGTAAAGTTAGACTTTTGGTCTAAGTTTAGACCTAAAGTCTAACTTAGACCAAAATTCTAACTTTACTACTACTAAAGCTAGACTTTTGTTCTAAGTTTAGACCAAAAGTCTAACTTAGACCAAAAGTTTAACTTTAGTAGTAGTAAAGTCTAACTTTACTACTTCTAAAGTTAGACTTTTGGTCTAAGTTGAACTTTTGGTCTAAACTTAGACCAAAAGTCTAAGACATGTCCTTTGATAACTCCAGATTGTTTGGAGAGGAGGCTGAGTTGCAATTTTTAATGATTTGAGGATGTTGAGCCACAGGACAGTCATTGAGACTTTTCTTTCCTGCCAAGTAGTTCCCCCAGCAGTACAGGAAGTTTAGGGATTATTCCAGGGGACTAGTGTAGAAACAATGCCAGCCCTCAACGTGTGCACCAAGAGCAGGATCACCCATTTTGAGGCAGAGGCGATGGTGGCGACTAAATCTGATCGCACCAGCCTCTGCGGCTGTCAAGCTGCTTCAACTTGCTCTGACGGTATGTAGGAGGCAGTACTTGATGTTTCCTTCCCAGATTGAGAAATGTCACGTTTGACAAATGAGTCTTGTAAAATATTCAAAGGGTCTCTCAGCCCGATTCCTGAAACAAAATTGCGCTCGCAAAGGGCCAGATTCTGAGAATCTGGCCCTTTGCGAGTGCGATTTGTGCATTTGGGATTCATCATCCCAAATGCAAAAAACGCTATTTGCGAAATTGCATATTTGCGAGGAATTGGATTTAAGGAATCTCTAATAAAGATTCCTTAAATGCAATTAATCAACCAATTAGAAATTGCGAATTCGCAATATTTGGTCGCTATTTACCACGAAGTCTGACTTCGTGGTAAATTGCAAAAAATAGAAAAAAGCACTTTAGTGCATTTTTCTCTTTTGCATGTTACACACACATGTCCTTTGGACATGTGTGTGCACAACACCTGTGTAAATTTGCATTTCAGGGGTGCTACAGGGTGTCCTTTGGACACCCCTGGCACCCTTGAAATCGCTATCTTATTTGCGATTAGCTAATTGCTAATCGCAAATAAGGAATACTCCCCATTCATTCCTATGGGCCTTTAGGCCCATAGGAATGAATGGGGAGTTATTTACTTATTTGCGATTAGCAATTTGCTAATCGCAAATAAGGAATGTGTAGGAATCGCATTTTATTTTGCAATTCCTACATGAATCCCGTTTTGCGAGTCTGTAATAGCGATTCCTTATGAATCGCTATTAAAGACTCGCAAAACGGGTCTTTGATGAATCTGGCTATCTATACCCTGTCTATCATTTCGTCCCCGCCCCATTTTCTTCCCAAGCCGGAACAGCTGTCAGCAGCCCATTCTGCAATCTTGCTGCAAAGAGTCTCCTGCCCAAATGTGCCATCAAGTGGGTGATGGCTTCAGAGAGAGAGGAGGTGTGGTGTTCATGCTACTTGTACTGATGAATCATGGATGCCTGAGGCCTATATTACACCTCCGCCCATTGAATACCTCTCTCTGGAAAGACAAATTCAAAATCACGATGTCTCATATTCGGTCTGTCCGAGACTCTGGAGTCTAGATATATTTTGATATATCCATCCTGCCAACCCCCAAACATTTACTGCAGTTATGGTGAAGTCAGAACACTTCCAATTTTTCCTGTTTCTTTTCTGCCTCATCTCGGCCCCTCAGGTTTTTACTTCAGTGTTATCATTGGTCACTGCCTACCTTCTACCACCACAGCGAGTTAGGGGCATTCAGGAGATGATCCAGATGCTTTGCGCCCAAACTTGGATATCTCAAGAACAAACCTGGGACTTCTTGGACTCCTAGCTTTGTGCATTCTCCTAGTCTCAAACTCCAGATGGCATATGTGGGCCCTGGGGTGGAATCTCAGTTTTCAGTTCACCCAGCAGAGACCTCTGGTCTCTGGTGGAAAACTAGCTCCACATGAACCTTTTAGAGCTTCAGGCACTCAGTCTAGCTTTGAAGACCTTATTGCCATCTATGAAGGGGAGGCTTGTGCAGATCCTCATGGAAAACATGTTCACCATGGGGTACCACAAAAATTAGTGTAGGCTGAGGTTCTGGATATTGTGCCAGGGGGATCTATGTCTCTGGAGGTGGCTAGATCGTCAGAACCTCTTTATGGTATACAGCCATCTATCAGGTTGTCTGAATGCTAGAACTGGGCACTAGTAGGCTGGTGGATCATATCTGGTATCTCCATCGTGAGGTGACAAGTGGCTTCTTCGGTCACTGGAGTGTGCCCAAATTAGATTTGTTCACCACTGTGTCAAAGAGTACAGTGTCAAAACTACTGCACACTGGAATTTCTTTAAGGAAAGTCACTGGGAGGCGCATTCAGACTATGACTGGACATGGTTCTCCTGTATGCATTCCCAGCAACGCCTTTCCTTCCTTCAATTCTGAGGAAAGTCAGGAGAGACTGGGCCAAAGTCATCTTACTAGCACTGGACTGGTAAAGGAGAGAGTGGTCCAAGAGCTTCTAAGCATGAGCATTAGCCCTCTGATCCGGGCCTTGAGTTTACTCGCATGCGAGGCGTACTGGTGGAGATATGTCCCTGGCAGAAGGCATCCCTGGGGCTGAAAAGGATACATACTGGCAAATAAATACCGGGGATAAGCTTGATTACTGTGCACATCAAGTTTTGAGACCAAGCACACCTGGCGCCCCGAGCAACATGGTGGATGCAGCAAGAGAGTGAGACTATCCTTGCCCTGTTCAATTTGAAAAGAACACGCTGCCACGGTAGGTAATAAGAGGTCCTCTACAGGATCCAATTCTGTTAAGGAGGGAGCAATATTAACTATATATCAGGGCCCAAGACAACAAATAGATAGCATTCAGTTCATGTTTTTATAGAAAATATGTATTTTTATTGATTTTTATGCAATCAGCCATTTCTAAAAAAAAAACATTCAAAGATAACAGATTTAGGAATTAATAAATACAGTCAATAAAGTTCATCATTTCATATTGGGAATGAAATTCTCCAAAAAGTTTGGTGTTCCACTCACTCCGGGACATTTCAGGGGGCTCAACAGACACTCACACCTTCGGGGGGTCATTCACACTCATACATATTCAACCAATTCACAAGGGTGACCTGCAACTAAGAGCTGGACTTATGGTTGCATGGACGGGGGTGCAACTATGAGAGGGCAAATTAGATTGAATAAGGCAATATTATTCTAATTGTACTTTTTGATCCCCTCCCTTCCTGCCTACATCCCGTATTGCCCTGGGGAACCCCCTTCTATTGTTTATATATCCTTGCCCTATTGGCAGTCTAGGTGCAGCTGGTGGTCTCGGCAGGACCATCCCCGTCTGAAATTTTTGAAAGTAGAGGGACCCAATTAAGGAAATACTTTATTGTCCAATTCCTATAGGCAACAGTAAGGCCACAAATGGATCCAGGTGAGAGAAGCATGAAGCGGAAGTTGTAGAGTGGGCCAGTGTGGTGGTTCTGCCACTTGGTGATTGTTGGGGGATCAATTCTGCCCCCTTGAGAAGCAGCCTGAAAGGAGACCCAACTTGAGTTGCTGTAGTGAGGCGTTAAGGCGCAATTGAGACCAGCCCATGAAGTTATGGGTGCAGTCATGGCTGAGGGCCTAGACAAGGGCCCAGCAGGCCTCCAAACATTCACCGAATGACAACAATCCTACAACAGAGACAGTGACAGCACAGGTGAGAAACTGTGAGTGCCAGACAATCAATGCAAAAGTGCATTCCCCCGTTGGCATCCAGGCCGTAAGAGACAGGGTGCCAATATACATCGTCCAGTGCCAGAAAGTGAGAAAGAATGAGAGTAAGCCTCACTCCATTAATAGCATCTCTATTCAGGCTAACAGCAGCAGTAGTGGTGGGATACTACCTCTCGATGAAGGACACACATCAAGCAGAATATGACCAACAAGTGAGATATGTTGGGCTGGGACAAAGATGCCTTTATCAAGGTATTTATGACCTAACTATCCAGCTTTAATTAAGAGTCATCACAGACAGACCCCCATGACCATTTTGATCGATTACTCTATTAAGCATCAAGGTGTATACTAACCCCACCTTGAGTGAGCCCACGAGACCTTGATTTTACTCTAGCATTAGAAGGTGCCTAGAGGCGATTTGACCTCTTTAAATACACCCTGGTGAATATTCTGCGACATTTGAAGACGGAACATAACGGCTGCCTAGAGCCACGCAAATAAAACCAGAGACACTCTTAATCTCCTCAGCAAAATGGCCTCTGCCATAAATAAGAAGGACTCTAGCTACACTCTACAAGAGCTAGGACTAAAGAAAGACATGCTCTCCATGGCGAGGTCCCAGCAAGCAGACCCACAGCAGTGATCGACTCAGGGAGAATCTGGAGAAGATACTCATAAAGAAATGTGGGACTTGGAGACTCTAATTACCAGTTAGTTTTTGGAGGAACAATGTTGGGACGTTCAAGATGATTTATGCAAAGACATGGCTAAGAATCTACAGGATATAAAGCAATATATTAGCATTGGGTCATAGAGTGGACTCATTGAAGAATCCAAAGACGCTAGAGAATGTGAACTGGAAATATGGGCCAACAGTTGCTTAACCTACATGATCAGAATCTACAAATGCATCTGGAAGATCTGGAAAATTGCTCCAAACAAGGGAATAGCCATATCATTGATGTTCCACCACTAACTGTAACAAACAATATTAAACTATGTGTTAAGAGCCTATTCCTGTATATGGTGCCAGATCTGTTTGAGATTGTCCTGGATTGGGCTCAAGAATGGAACCGTCAGCATGAAAGAATAACACTCCCTCCGACGTTCTCATTTGTGTGCATTGCTTTTGGTAAAAAGAGGCAATCATGAAAGTTATACATTAGAAAAGCCTGATCATCTTTGAAAGAATCCTGATATATATTAACCAGGACTTGTATGCAGTTACCCTTCAGAAAGCCTGATCATCTTTGAAGGAATCCTAATATATATTTACCAGGACTTTTATGCAGTTACCCTTCAGAAAGGCATTCATTCCAACCGATCGCTACTCATTTGAGATCCAAGGAGATCAAATACTGCTGGGGCTATCCAGTCAGCCTTATAGTCCAATGGGAAGGGAGTCGGCACCAGATTTGCTCCGTCACATAATCCCAAGATATCCTCGGCCTAGAACTAGATGGGGGGGACTCCACAGCTGACACCTCACTCTAAAGGCATGCAGTGCATCAGAAACACTGAGGGCCTGATTCACAAAGGCCTCTGCTCTTGTGGCAGAGGCCAGCAGTCGTTGGGGAGTCCCAGAACTGGAGACGGATTCTCTACAATGAGAATTCTCACTGCGGAGATTTCGCCCAGTGTGCATAGACTCCCCCATGACGGCGGAGCCTCTGCCACGAGTGCAGAGGCCCTTTGTGAATCAGACCCTGAAAGGCGAACTGTCCAATGCAGAAAAACAGATCCAAGCCTTCTGCTAATCTCATAACTTCTTAGCGGAGGGACATTCTCTTGCAACTCTGGTGATCAAGATCCCCAATGCCGTTTTCAGAAACTTGAAAAGCTGACAGAATTGAGAGGTACTCTTTGGTAAAAATGGTGTGCGTGGGACCTTGGCACAGCCATAGGCATTGTGAATATAAGTTGTCCTGCCTTCACTGAGGTACTGTATCTCCTGAGGGATTCCGAGGCTAAGCTTTCAGGAGTGAGATGTCTCTGGCATCAATTAGAGAGGGCTTGTGCACCACTAAATCTACTAGTCACAAACTGTGTTGAATTTTCTCTCCTTCAGGTGAAACAAGTGAAATACAGGAGGGCCAATAAGGCAGGGAAACTCCCCCTGCTACATTATGAGCCAAGATTCTACAGGAACAATATGCTCCATTCAGACTGCTACAGTGAATCTCTCTACTGAGGCATCCGAGAAGAGACGGGAGTTGCAAGAATACTATAAAACTGTATAAACAGCAGAGAAAGGACCTCAGGACAGAATGTTAGAGTATATTAAAGATACCAGTGTCACATGTAAACAGTCCCAAAAGGCAAATTTGATAATTCTATAGAAACTGTTGTCATCTTTGCAATATTCAAATTTCAAAAAGCCCCTCGCCCTGACTAACTCACAGGCCTTTGTTACAGAATCTTTTGCACTACCTCAGTGCCTGGATACCCTCATGGGTGATTAGTCTTGCATTACTAATCAGATTTGATTGGTTGACTTTGGCCCCATTTCTCACATGCTTTTACTATTCCTATAGTGTGAACTTCCCAATAGGTGACTGCGGGAGGCCTCAATTATGACAATTCCTAAAACCTGGCAAGTATCTGTTGTTGTGCTTCTTCTTTCATCCAATCGCCTTGCTGAATATCTTTGGGATATTGGTGATTTATTTGCCTCCCTACATGCAGGGATTATTGACCTGAATCAGACCGTACTTGTCTCCGACAGGTGCATGGTAGATAAAATTAAGCCTACATTACACCTGTTCAACAAAGTATAGGGCTCACAAGCACGTTCTATTCCTATCTGTTAACACTGAAAATGTTCAGCAGCTTCCAATGCCTTGAGACCCTCACGGGTGAGTAGCGTGCTTACAGTTCCCCGATTAATTGATTGGGTGGACATTTTTATGGAAGATTATCAAGGCGTATGGGTTTGGAGCCAAGTACATGGCATGGATTGCTAGCATCTACGCAAATCTTGCCACTAGAGTCTTTGTTATTCATAAAGCCTCTGCCTAAAAAGGGGTTACGCAACAAGGCTACCCCTGTCATCTCAGTCATAGGCAAAAAACAACATAAAATCTGCTTATATGCAGTTGATGGTTTACTAATGCTGCTTGAACCAGGGTGCCCACCCCCCCTACTTTTAGAAGTCTCACCTTCTGAACTTATCACTCCTACCTGAACAGGTGGCTAACTTTCAGCAGGATAATCCTCTATCATGGGTTCAAAAAACACATTAAATATTCAGATGTTAAGATCTTTCCTTCCTTGGAAGAAACGTTCTATTGTAACTAAACAGATCTCATGCGCTTTCAAGATGCAAAATTGCAAACGTTTCACAAAGAGGGTCTCTTCTGCATGGGATGTATTGCTGCAGTCAAAGTATCAGCCCTCCCTAGATTCTTATACCTGGCGCAGTCTCTACTCATGAGACCACAGAAAGGGATTTTAAGAGACATTCAAAGCACCTTAAACAATTTCATATGGAGGATGTAAGAATCCTAGGCTCCCCAAGCATACAATGTATGCCCCAACTGACGTAGGGAGCCTAGGAGTCCCTCATATCATGAACTACTACCAGGCAGCCCAGTTCAGATATATAATGGAATGGGGAGGATAGCAACTGAAAAGACTTGGTGCTTTCTGGATCAGATAATTGCGGGTGATGTTGTTTGGTAGATTCCTTGATTGCCCGACACTCCTGAGCTTCGAATCTCAACTCCTCTCCATTAGGAGGTTTCAAATCTAATATCAATTGAGCACAGGTGGCAGGCTGGCGGCAGTGGGAGGCTGATATTTGGAGGACGCTCATGAATAAGGAGTGGGTAGAAATACTTGTCAGGTCCGACTGAGCACGACTAGCACAACATTTAGGAAGACACTCAAGAAAATTGCAACGTATTGGTATTACACTCCTAGTAGGATACAAAAATGGGGCGCTAACCAAAAGTGACCTATGCTAGAGGAATTGCAGTAATCCTAAATACCTTCTCCTCTTGCTTCGACACTGCCCCAGAGGTACTGGAAGGAAGTTCTTGATGTTCATCGGATGTTTAGGGTTTTGTTGATTATCCTCCAATATTGCATAGGGGGTCAACAGATTTCCTACTGTTGAGTGCAGTCAAACAAGCAATTCTGAGCCTCTTGGGTAGGAAATATACACCCACCCATGATCATGGCTGTACAGGGTATGGGACATACTTTGAATGGAAAAGATATCGCTGGGGCTGGTGGGTACGACTGACCGCTTTGAGCCACTGTGGAAATCATACTTAACCATTTTATCAGCAGAATTTACAGAGGTAACTTGTGCCTAGTACTTACATATCACCAACCCGCCTGCACAGTAAGACCAGCCACAGGAAGATGGATTGATTTATATGTCCATAAATCATTAAGGTGTTGTTGTCCTGTGATATGCACATTTGCAATACTACAGAAGGGCTTGATGGGCACAGGAGTTGGGGGCAGGGGGTTGCGTTGGTTATAGCTATTTTATTTTTTTATTGAAACCCAATGTGTATATGTCTGAGTGATATAATGCAGTGATTCTAACCACACTCCAAAATACTGATATTATATCTCCTCACTCTTTAACGAGCCCTGTCGGCCTTGTGATGCATGCGGATGTACGTGTATTGTTTTAAAAATACAATGAATAAAGTTCATTTTAAAATTGTGACACCTTTTCATGTTGGAAAATCAAGTACTCTTCCAATGTGTTTTTTGCAGCTGACCATATGAAAGAGGAGCAGAGGCTCTGTCAGCTCGACCATAAAAGTGCTTTGAGTGTCTGCTTCTGCAGCACCAAAGAACATTATGTAGATGCTCTGCTTCTTTTTTGGTATTCTCTGTTACAAAGACAGGGAAGACAGTGCCAAAAAACCCTGTCAAAATAGTCTTCTGCGTCAAATCTGCTATGTGCTTGTTAAGATTCAGGGGTTAGACTAGATTACCTGTTCGTGCCGCTCTCCTGGCTGGCGAGGGTTGCTTCCACAGCTGTTCTCCCTCGCGGTATCTCGGACCACTCCCCCGTGTCCTTGGATCTGCTGTTGGACAAGAGGCGACAGCCCTTCCGATGGCGCCAGTCTGCGTGGCACCTGCAGTAGGATAGCTATCGCTCACATTTGCGTGAATCCATTTCCAAATATTGGGCTGAGAACGACGGGCCGGAGGTGGACGCCGCCACGCAGTGGGAGGCGCTGAAGCCGGTGCTCAGGGGGGTGGACATTGCTTGGTGTGCGGAGGCCCGCAGGACCCGTCTGAGAGAGGTGGATGAGGCTGCGAGGCGGGTTCAGGACCTGGAGAGAGACTGCACTATGGGTGACACAGATGAAGCTGTGGGACCGCTCCTGCTGGCACAGCAGTCGTATTCATCCCTGCTACTCAATGAGGAACGCCAGCTTTGGCTGGCCACACAGAGCAGAATTTATCAGTGGGGGGATAAATCCAGCACCATGCTTTACAGGCTCTGCCAACACACATTCCGGCCTCAGACCCTGCCGGGCATTCGAGATGAGCAAGGAAACCAGTTGACGGCCCCTGAGGACATAGCGGCCAGTTTTGCACGGTATTATGCGGATCTATATGCCCCCCGAGAGGTCCTCCCTGCGGAAGAAGTCGATAAATTCTTGGCGGACCTCCCGCCGCGCGCGCTCCCGGATGAGGTCAGAGATCAGCTGGACCTTCCCCTCTCCCTGGAGGAACTAGGCACGGCACTTGGGGAATTGAATTCTGGTAAAGCCCCGGGACCGAACGGGTTCCCGTGTGAATTTATGAAACCTTTTCACCTCCAGCTGGAAGGGCGCTATAGGTTGGCACTGGAAGCAGCCAGAGAAGGTGGTCGCCTCCCAGCAGACTGGCGACATGCCGAAATTGTTGTTTTCTGTAAGCCCGGGAGGCCCCCTGAACACCACTTGTGAGAAGTTGGCCTGATATGTAGTGTTTCCAATTCTGGAACCACTGGGTATCAGTCCAAACAAACCCCAAAGATGTCAGGTTGTAAGTCAACCTTGTAGACAAGCTATCCTAGTGGTAGCATGGACTAAGCAGCCTTAAAGGCTTAACTTAAGAGGTCGTGTTAAGCGAGCTTGTTTTACCACATACAATCCTGTAATCAAATGAAAGGACACCACACAAGTATATATTGTAAAAATATATGTATTTATTTCTAAATTACTCCCCAGTACTCTTTATGAGGAAAGGGGCACAAGCGTTAAATCAAAAGCACTGTTAAACATATAAAGTTGGCACAATTATGGCTGAGGGCGGGGGGCCACTCAGACCATATACTAAAAAAATGGTATAAGTAACACTTATCGAGCAATGGTTAGGCCTAGGGCCTAGAGATTCGCTGGGAGCAGTCAGGACAAGCAATGAAGAAGTCGGGAGTAGCCCACAGGAGACGGGTGCAGCACGGAAAGTGCGGCGCGCACCAATGTAAAGTCAATGGTGCGTAAAAGTTAGTTAAAGTGAATTAAATGATACTTCCGCTGAACCTAGGAACACAAAACTTCAGACACAGACCCTAGAGGTGTGTGCCAGTGTAAGGACACCGGCGTTGCAAAGTTACCTCACCCACAGGCCGTGGGTGCACAGGGTCGAAGTGGCGTCGGGTTCTGTCACGCAGGTTCTTGGTGCTTGGAGCTGTTGCAGCTGCAGGCGCTGTGAAGCAGAAGTGTCCGGTGCGATCCAAGGGTGGATCGAAGTAGAAAAGTACCTGAAAGCAGAGGGGACAGAGTCTGGGTCACTCAGCAGTGACCAGGGTGGAACCAGGACGGAACCAGGCGATGTCGGGCGCAATCAGGCGGTTGTCGATAGGCTTCTCTCCGCTGTCACGTGGGCTCTGGGGCATCTGCGACGTCCAGGAGCAGGTCACGATCTGTCCCACGTAGGCTCTCGCCGTCAGCACCGTCGGCTTCAAGATTGCAGCAAACAGCACTTGGCAAAAGCAATCCACGCAGAACCCGGAGATTGCTTATCACTCGAACCAGGAGGGTCAGAGTGGGTGCTCCTTTTCACAGGAGCTGGTGCAGATCTGGAGCAACCAGAAAAGCAAGTCGTATTTCGGGTTTCGTCGGCACAGGGGCCACAAGCCAGCTGGCAAGTGACCGGGCCAACGCGTCGAGCGCACACAAGCAGAAGGGCCCCACGCAGCACTCGTCGAGTGTGGAGGGGTGAGCTTTGGTGCAAGTGGAGCTCGGGGCTGGGGTTTCTCAAACCCCGGTGTACAGCTTCGAGGGTCACTCGTGGGCTGCACGGTCAGCGTCTCGTGGCCTTTTCAAGATGGCGTGCCCCACGCTTCCGGTCGCCTCCACGGGTCTCAGCTCTGCAGGGACTGTGGATCGGGCAGGTAGAAGGCAGGCAAGCTTGATCTCGTCGATCTCTGTCGCTCGAGTTCCGGCGGGAACTGCAACAAAGCAAGGGTCGAGGGCTGGATGGTGCCTGTTTGCACAGGGTGGTCACTCCTTGACCACAAGGGAGATTCTTCAGTCTTCTCACGTCGTGTAGAAAGTCGAAGGGTCCAGATTTCGTTTCTTATGTTTCTTCAGGATGATCTGAAGTCCGTTGGGACTGCTCCCCCTCTTATTCGAATCTAGGGGGTTGGACATCCTGCTAGGTCCCCTCCTATGGGTGGGACCCAGGAAGGGGGTGGTTACACCCCTCTCCTTTGATCCTGGCCGCGCTGGGACAGGGGCTGGGAGGCCCCAGAACCGGTTTGGCCGGATCCTGCCAGGGGCAGCCTTGTGCTCCCCAGGCAGTGTCTGGTTTCTTTGAAACCTCCCTACTCCAATCCACTATCTCCTGTCTGGGGTGGTTTGACACCGCCCTGTGACAGGAAACTCTTTGTCCAGGCCTCCTCTGCCGGGTTTCGGTCAGCAGCAGGAGGCCAGACCCGTGTCTGTGGCAGGGGCATCCATTTTGTGGATCTGAGGCTCATTTTAAATCAACCGCGTTTCAGTAAAGTAACATGTCTTCTCCCTCTAGAAGGGTGGAATGCTACCCCCGTCGCCAGAACTGGCGAGGGGGTAGTATTCCAATTCGTATGACACCTTACACGACATGTTTTGATAAAGCCAAACCAAAGTTGCTATATAACCGCGAGGATTATAAGGCGCTTAAGAGTATATGGTATGGCATTATCCCGGATCAGCTTAGGGAGTTGTTCCCGACAGCTGCAGACAGGCTCAGCTCATGCCAGAGCTCCATCTCACATAAAACCACGCACTCTGCCTCCAGGATTGATGAGGCCTTCCATAGGAGTGGCTCACAGGTTACATATGTGTCCAGATATAGGTTTAGATATAGGTATACTATATCTAAGCAAGGGGTGATTACACCCACTTGCCCCAGCTGAGTGATCAGCCAGTTGTGTCAATTTAAGAACCAGCCAGGGGTGGCAAAAGCTATGCTTCAGCCCCTGGTAGGCCTTGGTGGCACCTATGCCCTGAGCACCTATAGTGCATGGTACAGGGGCTGACAAGGAGTCCATTTCCAATTGTGGTATGTACCTATAGCACATGTATTATAAATTTAGAGAGAGAACAGCAGGCTGGGGGTCTGATTAGCAGGCCCACAGCCTCAGTAAGTCGAAAACCAGTGAAGCAAAAAGCAAAAATTGGGGTGACCATAGGATAGCGGACCCTACTCTCCTACATAACCCCCCCCCCAAACGCAGGGACATTAAACTTAACCTTGACCAGATAAGTCTTCATGTTCTAAGTGGAAGTACCTGGAGAGACCATCTGCATTACCATGGTCAGTCCCTGGGCGGTGCTCCACTGTAAAGTCCATCCCCTGTAGGGAAATGGACCACCTGAGCAGTTTGGGATTTTCACCCTTCATCTGATTTAGCCACAAGAGGGGCTTATGGTCTGTCTGAATTAGGAAGTGAGTACCAAACAAGTATGGCCTCAACTTCTTCAGGGCCCAAACCACAGCAAAGGCCTCCCTCTCAATAGCTGACCAACGTTTCTCCCTGGGGGTCAGCCTTCTGCTAATAAAAGCAATGGGCTGGTCTTGACCATCTTGATTAAGTTGTGAAAGCACAGCTCCCACCCCCAACTCAGAAGCATCTGTCTGTACAATGAACTGTTTGGAGTAGTCAGGACTCTTCAGGATAGGTGCAGAGCACATGGCCTTCTTCAGGTCATCAAATGCCTTTTGACAGCTAACTGTCCACTGAACCTTTTTGGGCATCTTCTTGGATGTCAAGTCATTCAATGGTGTCACAATGGACCCATAGTTCTTTACAAATTTTCTGTAATACCCAGTCAGGCCCAAGAAGGCTCTGACTTGTGTCTGGGTAGTTGGAGGAGCCCAGTCCTGTATGGTCTGGATCTTGCTCTCCAGTGGTTGAACTTGACCCCCACCTACTAGGTGGCCCAAGTACACAACCTTGCTCTGCCCTATCTGGCACTTAGTAGCCTTGATAGTCAGGCCTGCCTTTTGCAGGGCCTCCAGAACCTTCTTCAGGTGGATCAGGTGATCCTCCCAGGTGGAGCTAAAGACAGCAATATCATCTAGATATGCTGCGCAAAAGTCATCCAACCCAGCAAGGACTTGGTTCACCAACCTTTGGAAAGTGGCAGGTGCATTCTTCAAGCCAAAGGGCATTACCACAAATTGATAATGTCCACTAGGGGTCGAAAATGCTGTTTTGGCTTTTGACTCCTCAGCTAGTCTGATTTGCCAGTAGCCAGCTGTCAAATCAAATGTGCTCAGAAACTTGGCAGAAGCCAATTTATCAATGAGCTCATCTGCTCTTGGAATGGGATGAGCATCTGTCCTAGTGACAGCATTGAGACCTCTGTAGTCCACACAAAACCTCATTTCTCTCTTCCCATCTTTGGTATGAGGTTTTGGCACAAGGACCACTGGGCTAGCCCATGGGCTCTCTGATGGCTCAATCACTCCAAGCTCCAACATCTTTTGCACCTCAGCCTTTATACAATCCCTGACATGGTCAGGTTGCCTGTAGATCTTATTCTTCACAGGCAGATTGTCACCAGTGTCCACCTCATGGGTGCACCAGTTAGTCTGACTGGGTGTGAGTGAAAACAATTGTCTGTGGGCCTGCAACACCTGTCTGCAGTCCACCTGTTGCTGCTCAGTGAGGCTGCCTGCCAAGGCTACTCCATCAACTGAACCATCATCAGGGTTCTGGGAAAGCAGGTCTGGGAGAGGGTCACTCTCTTCCTCATGTTCCCCATCTGTGGCCATGAGGAGACTCATGTCCTCCCTGTCAACAAATGCTTTCAATCTGTTCACATGGAGCACCCTGTGGGGGCTCCTAGGGGTACCAAAGTCAACCAAGTAGGTGACTTCTCCCTTCTTTTCAATGATAGGGTAGGGTCCAGTCCATTTGTCCTGGAGAGCTGCTGGCCCCACTGGGTCCAACACCCACACCTTCTGTCCTGGCTGGAACTCAACCATGACAGCCTTTTGGTCATGCCAGGCTTTCTGTAATTCCTGACTTGCCTCAAGGTTTTTGGATGCTCTCTCCATGTATTCAGCCATCCTGGAGCGGAGACCAAGTACATAGTCCACAATGTCTAGTTTAGGCTTTTTGAGAGGTAACTCCCATCCTTCCTTCACCAAACTCAATGGACCTCTTACAGGGTGGCCAAACAAAAGTTCAAAAGGGCTGTAGCCAACCCCCTTCTGTGGGACCTCTCTGTAAGCAAAGAGCAAGCAGGGTAAAAGGATGTCCCATTTCCGCCTAAGCTTCTCTGGTAAACCTTTTATCATTCCCTTTAGGGTCTTGTTGAACCTTTCCACAAGCCCATTGCACTGTGGATGGTAGGGTGTGGTAAACTTATAGTTTACTCCACACTCTTTCCACATTGCTTTTAAGTATCCAGACATAAAGTTAGTACCTCTGTCTGAAAGAACCTCCTTTGGAAAGCCCACTCTTGAGAAAACTGCAATGAGGGCTTTTGCCACCACAGGAGCTGTGGTGGTCCTCAGGGGAATTGCCTCTGGGTACCTGGTGGCATGATCCACTACCACCAGTATAAATCTGTGCCCAGATGCTGTTTGAGGATCCATGGGACCCACAATGTCTATTCCAACTCTTTCAAAGGGTACCCCCACCACAGGTAGTGGTATCAGGGGGGCCTTTGTTGTGCCACCTGACTTACCACTGGCTTGGCAAGTGACACAGGAGCGACAAAACTCCTTGACATTTTCTGACATGTGAGGCCAGTGAAAGTGTGGAACAAGCCTGTCCCAAGTCTTATTCTGGCCTAAGTGTCCTGCAAGGGGAATATCATGGGCCAAGGTAAGAAGGAAGCCCCTAAACTTCAAAGGTATAACCAACCTCCTGGTGGTGCCAGGCTTGGGGTCTCTAGCCTCTGAATAAAGGAGCCCTTCATCCCAATACACCTTATGGGTACCTTGAGCATTCCCTGCAGCCTCAGCAGCAGCTTGCTGTCTGAGGGGTTCAAGTGAAGGGCAATCTAATTGAGCCTGCCCCAGGTCTGCCCTTGAGGGTCCCCCTGTCCCCAGAAACTCAACCTGTTCAGGTTCAAGCTCATCTGAGACAGTCTCCTCTTGGACTGCAGAATCAGTTTCCTGTGAAACTTGATCCTCAACCTGGGGCAAGTGGGAAGGCACAGCCTTAACCCTCTTGCTCCTCCTCTTGGGTTGTGGTTGGTCTATTGTTTCAAGATCCACCACTGGTTCAGGAAGGCACTTCTTAGCCTGAGACCTTGTCACTGCAAGGACATGAGCTGAAATCCCTAGCATTTCTGCATGAGTCCTGTACTCCACTTCTGACCAAACTGAGCTTTCAAGATCATTGCCTAACAGACAGTCTACTGGGAGGTCTGCACTCACAACAACTTTCTTTAGGCCATCTACCCCTCCCCAGGAGAAGTTCACAACAGCCACACTATGGGAAGTAGTGGAGTTGCTTGCATTGGTCACTAGGTAACTTTCACCTAGTACAATCTGTCCAGGGTCCACAAAGCCAGGTGTCACCATTGTGACACTGGCACAAGTGTCCCTGTAGGCCTGAGCCAGTTTCTCATTAATTAAGGGAGTCTGCCTATATTTGCCCAGGTTACTGGGGCTTACTGCAGTGGGCAAAGATAAGTCCACATCATATAGGAGAACTGCCTGTGTGGGGATTCTGACTAGGCCAGATTCCACCTCAGTACCCAGGGTCAACCCTACTAAACCCTTTGGCTGTGTACCACCACTGCTGACTGTACTAGGGGGTGCAGTTGCTTTAGGAGCTGCAGTGGTGGGGACTGGATTTTTCTTAGTGCATTCACTGCCCCAGTGTGAAACTGATTTGCAGGTATTACACCAAGGTTTCTTTGGGCCATCATTCTTCTTTTTCTTGTTTCCATTTTGGGAACCCCCCTCCTTATTGCTAGTTTGGGGGCCTGAAGACTTCTGGTCCTTTTCTTTATCTTTCTGATTCCCACCCTTCTGGTCTGTTTTCTTCTGGTCACCTTGGTTCTGGTTTTTCTGCTTAATCCTTGTTCTGACCCATTTGTCTGCCTTCTTTCCCAATTCTTGGGGAGAGGTCAGATCAGAGTCAACAAGGTATTGATGCAACAGCTGGTTCTGACAGTTATTAAGGATCTGTTCTCTCATCATAAGATTGTACAATCCTGTATAGTCTGAAACTTTACTTCCCTGCAGCCAACCCTCCAGAGCCTTAGTGGCACAATCTACAAAATCAGTCCAGTCCTGAGTCTGTGCTTTTTGGGTGTCTCTGAACAACAACCTGTATTGCTCAGTGGTTAGGCCAAACCCTTCAATAAGAGCACTCTTCAGAACAGAGTAGTTTTTGGCATCCTCAGGTCTAACAGTGAGGAGCCTGTCCCTCCCTTTCTCAGAAAAGGAGTACCATAAAATTGCTGCCCACTGATCCTCAGGGACCTGCTGTACCATGCAGGCCCTCTCAAGAGCAGTCATCCATTTGTGGATATCATCCCCTTCCTTGTAGGGGGGCACAATTTTTGTCAGGTTTCTATTGTCATAGGCCCTGTCTTTTTCTTTAGGAACTTTGCTGCCACCAGTGGCATCTAAGCCACACAATTTTCTCTCTCTTGCTAAAGCAAGTTTAGCTTGAGCCAAGGCTACCTCTTCCCTTTCTATTTGGAGTTGGACAGCCCTCATCCTGGCCCTATGCTCTTTTCTCTGGGAGGAAGTCATTCCTCTTTGAGATTCTCTTGAGGCACTAGAAAGGTGAGAGTCCCTAAATAGAGATCTCTCCCTTCTATTGCCTGGGAGAATTAGGTTATGAGATCTGGGGTGGTGCTGGCCTCCTCCATTCCCATGTAGGTCCAAGTTGGCCTGGTTAAGGCTGGCAACCTGTACCTGGTTTCCCTGCTGATCCTGATCTTCAGGCTCTTCTACATCAGAGCCTTCCTCTTCCTCTTCCTCCTCCTCTTCTTCTTCTGGAAGATTCTCATTCTCAGGGGAGTGTATCCCTTCACCTGATTCTAAGGGAGCCTGACTCACCTTATCTAGGTCATCCTTTTCTAGGAGAGCTATTAGGGAAGGAATGGTAGGGCCTCTGCCCTTTTTTAGCCCCCTGGCTGTGCACAAGGCACTCAGGTCTTTGTGGCTAAGGTTGTCATATCTGGATGTTGTCCCTATAGGATCAACTTCTACAGGAGCAGAGCCTGAGGGCCTACCTGTATCAGACATGACTGCTAGTGAGGTGTAAGTGGTGCACTTACCTACACTAAGTGGTTTCCTACTGTACCTTGCTAGTGAGTTGTAGTCAGGGTGTGCTAATCCCTTTAATCTACAACTACTAAGTTCAGTAGAACTTAATATGCTAAGCTTTTGATTTATATGTACCTAGAGGTACTTGATGTGATCTTTCAATTTGATAAAGATTGCAATGGTAAAACAAACAGCAAGCTCAAATCCCACCGCTGCCACCAATGTGAGAAGTTGGCCTGATATGTAGTGTTTCCAATTCTGGAACCACTGGGTATCAGTCCAAACAAACCCCAAAGATGTCAGGTTGTAAGTCAACCTTGTAGACAAGCTATCCTAGTGGTAGCATGGACTAAGCAGCCTTAAAGGCTTAACTTAAGAGGTCGTGTTAAGCGAGCTTGTTTTACCACATACAATCCTGTAATCAAATGAAAGGACACCACACAAGTATATATTGTAAAAATATATGTATTTATTTCTAAATTACTCCCCAGTACTCTTTATGAGGAAAGGGGCACAAGCGTTAAATCAAAAGCACTGTTAAACATATAAAGTTGGCACAATTATGGCTGAGGGCGGGGGGCCACTCAGACCATATACTAAAAAAATGGTATAAGTAACACTTATCGAGCAATGGTTAGGCCTAGGGCCTAGAGATTCGCTGGGAGCAGTCAGGACAAGCAATGAAGAAGTCGGGAGTAGCCCACAGGAGACGGGTGCAGCACGGAAAGTGCGGCGCGCACCAATGTAAAGTCAATGGTGCGTAAAAGTTAGTTAAAGTGAATTAAATGATACTTCCGCTGAACCTAGGAACACAAAACTTCAGACACAGACCCTAGAGGTGTGTGCCAGTGTAAGGACACCGGCGTTGCAAAGTTACCTCACCCACAGGCCGTGGGTGCACAGGGTCGAAGTGGCGTCGGGTTCTGTCACGCAGGTTCTTGGTGCTTGGAGCTGTTGCAGCTGCAGGCGCTGTGAAGCAGAAGTGTCCGGTGCGATCCAAGGGTGGATCGAAGTAGAAAAGTACCTGAAAGCAGAGGGGACAGAGTCTGGGTCACTCAGCAGTGACCAGGGTGGAACCAGGACGGAACCAGGCGATGTCGGGCGCAATCAGGCGGTTGTCGATAGGCTTCTCTCCGCTGTCACGTGGGCTCTGGGGCATCTGCGACGTCCAGGAGCAGGTCACGATCTGTCCCACGTAGGCTCTCGCCGTCAGCACCGTCGGCTTCAAGATTGCAGCAAACAGCACTTGGCAAAAGCAATCCACGCAGAACCCGGAGATTGCTTATCACTCGAACCAGGAGGGTCAGAGTGGGTGCTCCTTTTCACAGGAGCTGGTGCAGATCTGGAGCAACCAGAAAAGCAAGTCGTATTTCGGGTTTCGTCGGCACAGGGGCCACAAGCCAGCTGGCAAGTGACCGGGCCAACGCGTCGAGCGCACACAAGCAGAAGGGCCCCACGCAGCACTCGTCGAGTGTGGAGGGGTGAGCTTTGGTGCAAGTGGAGCTCGGGGCTGGGGTTTCTCAAACCCCGGTGTACAGCTTCGAGGGTCACTCGTGGGCTGCACGGTCAGCGTCTCGTGGCCTTTTCAAGATGGCGTGCCCCACGCTTCCGGTCGCCTCCACGGGTCTCAGCTCTGCAGGGACTGTGGATCGGGCAGGTAGAAGGCAGGCAAGCTTGATCTCGTCGATCTCTGTCGCTCGAGTTCCGGCGGGAACTGCAACAAAGCAAGGGTCGAGGGCTGGATGGTGCCTGTTTGCACAGGGTGGTCACTCCTTGACCACAAGGGAGATTCTTCAGTCTTCTCACGTCGTGTAGAAAGTCGAAGGGTCCAGATTTCGTTTCTTATGTTTCTTCAGGATGATCTGAAGTCCGTTGGGACTGCTCCCCCTCTTATTCGAATCTAGGGGGTTGGACATCCTGCTAGGTCCCCTCCTATGGGTGGGACCCAGGAAGGGGGTGGTTACACCCCTCTCCTTTGATCCTGGCCGCGCTGGGACAGGGGCTGGGAGGCCCCAGAACCGGTTTGGCCGGATCCTGCCAGGGGCAGCCTTGTGCTCCCCAGGCAGTGTCTGGTTTCTTTGAAACCTCCCTACTCCAATCCACTATCTCCTGTCTGGGGTGGTTTGACACCGCCCTGTGACAGGAAACTCTTTGTCCAGGCCTCCTCTGCCGGGTTTCGGTCAGCAGCAGGAGGCCAGACCCGTGTCTGTGGCAGGGGCATCCATTTTGTGGATCTGAGGCTCATTTTAAATCAACCGCGTTTCAGTAAAGTAACATGTCTTCTCCCTCTAGAAGGGTGGAATGCTACCCCCGTCGCCAGAACTGGCGAGGGGGTAGTATTCCAATTCGTATGACACCTTACACGACATGTTTTGATAAAGCCAAACCAAAGTTGCTATATAACCGCGAGGATTATAAGGCGCTTAAGAGTATATGGTATGGCATTATCCCGGATCAGCTTAGGGAGTTGTTCCCGACAGCTGCAGACAGGCTCAGCTCATGCCAGAGCTCCATCTCACATAAAACCACGCACTCTGCCTCCAGGATTGATGAGGCCTTCCATAGGAGTGGCTCACAGGTTACATATGTGTCCAGATATAGGTTTAGATATAGGTATACTATATCTAAGCAAGGGGTGATTACACCCACTTGCCCCAGCTGAGTGATCAGCCAGTTGTGTCAATTTAAGAACCAGCCAGGGGTGGCAAAAGCTATGCTTCAGCCCCTGGTAGGCCTTGGTGGCACCTATGCCCTGAGCACCTATAGTGCATGGTACAGGGGCTGACAAGGAGTCCATTTCCAATTGTGGTATGTACCTATAGCACATGTATTATAAATTTAGAGAGAGAACAGCAGGCTGGGGGTCTGATTAGCAGGCCCACAGCCTCAGTAAGTCGAAAACCAGTGAAGCAAAAAGCAAAAATTGGGGTGACCATAGGATAGCAGACCCTACTCTCCTACACCACTCCTCATACAGGCCGATTTCCCTTTTAAATTTTGAGGCGAAGATATTGGCCAAGGCCTTGGCCAACCGTCTCCTCTCGTATATCACTGATTTGGTGCACCCTGATCAGGCAGGGTTCATGCCCCATAGGGCAACCAGACACAACATTCGCCGCGCACAGGTGGTGGTGGAGACTGCCCGGGCCGCTAGGATCCCGACGGCGCTCCTCCTGGCCGATATTGATAGGGCATTTGACTCTCTCAGCTGGGTGTACCTTAGGGCGCTGCTGTCCCGCCTCAATCTCGGGCCAGTTTTTCTCTCGTACCTGAGCCTGCTGTATACGGACCTGACCGCGTCGGTGAGGGTGGCGGGAGCGGCGTCCAAACCCTTTCCTATCGGACGGGGCACTAGGCAGGGTTGCCCTCTCTCACCCTATCTATTTGCACTAGCCATGAAACCTTTGGCGGCGTGGGTGCGGATGGACGCACAACTTTGGGGGCTGGAATGGGAAATGGGCCCCTCCGATCGCATTGCGCTGTACGCCGATGATGTCCTATTCTTCCTCACGGCCCTTAATAGGTCCGGACCCAGAGTCCTGGAGATAATGAGAATTTTCGGGGAAGTTACAGGATTGCGTCTGAATGTGCAGAAATCTAAGCTGTGGGTGCTGGGCGACGGCGAGGAACTGGGTGCTTGGGCTTCGACGCTGCAGACGGCGGCGGGTGGACTCAAGTACCTGGGTGTCTTTATCACGGATGCTCCGAATGTGGCATGGGAGCGCAATGTGGTGCCCGTATGGGACAGAGTGCGTTCGGACATGAGAACTTGGTCCAGAATGCCTCTGAATATATATGGCCGTTCGGCGATCTTTAAAATGGTGGCCCTGCCGCGCCTCCTGTACCAGCTGCAGAACCACCCATGCCCTATAGCACGGCAGTGGTTTTGTCAAGTAAATGCTGCACTGAGTCAGTTCCTTTGGGCCGGGGGAGTGGCGAGAGTAGCTCTCCGCACTTGCTTCCTATCTACGTACTGCGGGGGCCTGGCCACCTCTGACATTTTATCTTACTATCAGGCGGCGCACCTGTTGGTGCTTAACGACTGGTGGTATGGGGATCGGGGTGACCCGACCTACGCCCTAGAACGGTACTTGATGGACCCAGACACAGTACACACCATTCTTTACTCGGCGGCTATCAGGAAAAGGCTCCCTATGGTCACTCAGGTGGTCTTCCGGGTGTGGCGCGCAGCTCTGCGCCGCATGGGGTGGTGGAACAAATTGACGAGGGAGACCCCGCTGTGGCAAAACGGACGTCTTCCGGCGCTGGCGTCCCTACAGGGATTCAAGGGCTGGGACAATATTGGCACCTCTACGCTCGGCCACGTCATGAGCGGCACCACCCTTAAGTCTTTCCAGATGTTGAGGGAGGAATATGCCATGCCCAAGACCCAATTCTTTAAATATCTGCAGTTGCGTCATGCACTATCTCCCTCGCTGGTGGGTTTAGAGTCCCTGCCCGAGTTTAGCCCCCTGGAGGCCAAGGTGTTTATGGGGGAATTGGAGAAAAAGAAAATTTCCAAGATATACCAGACCCTGGTCACACACTGCTCCTCCTCCCTAGATGGACTGCGTGCTGCGTGGGAGAGGGATGTTGGAGCTCTCGAAGAGGAGGACTGGAGGGAGGCCTTGGAGGCCCCTAGGGGGGCTGCCATTGCGATGCGTCTCCGCTTTATTCAGTTTAAATACTTACATAGGGCCTATTTTACCAGAGAACGGCTGTGGAAAGCAGGTCTGATTGCCTCCCCTGAGTGCTTGAGGTGCGGACGGGAGGTTGGGACGTTTCTCCACACTGTGGTCGTGTGCGAATCTGGCGAGATACTGGATGGGTGTCTGGGACTGCTTGGCTGAGGTTTTGGGCTGGGACCTTCCCCGATCACTGCAACTCGGCTTGCTGCATGTTATGGAACAGGTGGGAGGCAACATATACAAACGACACCTACTGGTCTTGGGCCTCACTGTGGCTAAGCGGGATATAGCCAGGGCCTGGAAGGACCCCAGGGCCCCTCTACTGGAAGTTTGGAGACGGGGGTTGGACTTTTGCATGGGGCTGGAACGTCCGATCTTTGAGGCCAGGGGATGCCCTCGGAAACATTTTAAGATATGGAAAAGATGGGCGGACTACAGAGGACTGTGGCTGGAACCACCGATGGCCCAGGGCACTGGAGAAGATCTTTAACTGTTGTACCCTGGGCGACAGGGAGCGCACAATCTTTGTTTTATCAAGCTTTATTCCTTAAGATTAACAGACACTGTGTAGGGAACGGGGTGGGACCGGGGGGGGGGTGTTAGGGTGCTGGGGGTTGGGGGGGACGGTTAATTAATCCAGTATTGTTTGTACTGACTGCATATCCTTTTCATGCCTGAGCTCATTAGTCCTGCGTTGTGATGCGGGACGGTGTCCCCCCACCTTGTGTTTTGTCGGTATTTCAATAAAATTTTGTTCTGAAAAAAAGATTCAGGGGTTGATCTCATCAAGATTGGATTACAGTAATGCCATCTTTCTGAGCGCCCCTGAATCCACTTTGAATAAACTCCAGCAGGTCCAAAAAGCGGCGGCAAGGTTGCTCATGGGTATCCCTAGGACCCGCCTTAAAGGCACTGCACTGGTTGCCAGTGCGGGAGAGAGTTAAATTTAAAGCACTCTGCACAGCTCATAAAATCCTCTTGGGGAAGGGCCCCCCAATACTGAGGAATTTAGCGGTTCCATATAAAGCGAGCAGAACACTGCGCTCTGATCAAAAACACCTCCTTTTAGTCCCCAGAGTTTAAAAGGGCCCGTACTGGCGGGAGAAGATTTTCAGTTAACACAGCAAAGTTGTGGAATTCGCTTCCTTTTGAATTGCGCGCTGAGACCTGCACATTGCGATTTCGCAAATGTCTTAAAACCCATTTGTTTCCTGCTTGATTGCACTAATTCTACCCGTTTTTATTATTTGATGGTGTCTGGAAAAGCGCTGGGATGCCCAAGGGTAACTGCGCTCTATATAAAATTTTAATAATAATAATAATAAGCATCTCCTGAATGCCTGTTGGCTCATTCCACACGGCCAAGGTCGCTACAACGGAATTTATAGGTGCTGGTTCTGGGCATCTGCCAAGCTGCTACATACATTATAAGCCCCTGAGTGTCCAACACAATGGTAGTTTACCCCCATGTTCATTTTGCGCTGTGTCTGCGCAAGTAGCATCTGTGCAAATCAGATCGCTAATTAAGAATGCACAGCCAACTGTACTATACCATCTCAATGTGACAACTTTGAATTTGGCAGCATGGCTTCTGGGATCATACAATACAGCGAACACTTTCATCTTTTACAAGATTTTATATACATTGTATAGACATTTTAAAGAAAGGTAAACTATTGTCTGTAACAGCTTCTTACACTTTTAATTGTACAAGGTTCTTTATATGTTGACATCATCATAAGTGTGACCCTGTTGTAGTGTAGTTCGTATATTTCCAAAAGGCTCTGCGCATTGAAATAATATACACTATAGATTTGACATAGGACTGAGGTCAGTATGTCTCTATCCAGTATATTACACTTAATAGTGTGTGTGTACCAGCTAACTCGGAGATCACTAGAAACTTTCTTGAATAAACAAGAAGGGATTAGTCTCTGACAACCGCATAAACATAACAACTTTGTTTCCCCTAGAATCAAAACAATATCTTCAGAGGCGTGGAAACAATAGATAACTATTTCACTCAGTCAATCTTGCATGCTTCGTATCTACAGAGTTGCATAGTAATAGTTAGATGGGAGTTTCAATAAAAGGGTTTATTGAACAGTCTTATTTCTCATGCAAGATATATGAACTGCTACAATCGTTAGACAGAATGCAAAGTATAATGCGTACAGCGTAAACAGTAATATAAAATAATACTGTAATAGCAATATCTGTTGCTATGACATATATAAAAATACATGCATAAATAACACAGGCTAAAATACTCAACTGGTGCTTCTAAAATACGCCTTCCCCAGTGTACCTAACCTAAGTCTAGTACGAGGGAAGAAGTAGGTGCTGCTTTAGCTATAGTTTAGTTTTGCCAAAAATTGCCAAAGGTTTCTCTAGGTTCTAATCAGCTCCATACCTTAGAATGAGAGAGGTTGGTATGTCTTACCCTGGACTCGATCTCCCAACACCCCGCAAGGGGAGTCAGAAACACTGGAGCTGGATTTTCGGCAGGAGGATGACAGCGTCTAGTCAGTGCGTCAGCTGGAGAGTTGGCTTCCTTCGGGACTTGCTGTGGCGAGCTGCGTCGTGCAAGTAGGTAGTCGAACTGCACCGAACCACACCGTGCTTTGCCATAGCAAGTGAAGGTATACTTATACCTTGAAGAAGTTTAGGAATGCCAGTATTGACGTGAAGTCGGGCATATGAACGTCATGAATGAACCCCTAAGCAGGGATGTGGAATTCCTATAGCCCGACGCCCAGGACATATTGTTTGGGGTCAAGGGCAACACGTTTTAATGTGTATTTTGTCCTTAGGACAAGTAGGCCCAACCCCCTGCAGCACAAACCCTTTGGCTGCCAGTTTCCAGTACCACATTAAGGATCAGGGAAGGGTACTGCCAGTAGTTAACTTAATATTTGTGTGCCTGTGTTAATGCTGTTCAAACTTGTATTTATGGTTCATTATTTGAAAGCCTTTATTATTTGGGTGAGCGCGCTAAATAAATGTACGTTCTGACTGCACTACTGACAGTGGCTCCAGTATGAAAATGTGTCCACACGGTTTCAAAGTTTAGCAACATGAGGCTTTGCATGATGCTCACAGAATGCTCTCTGATTGGATGCAAATATTTGCAGAAGCTTGAAAGCAAGATTAATGTTTCTTTGCTTTCAATATGAAATGCTCCTAAAAATGAAAGTAGGGAAAAAACATTTTGATAAACTACTTTAAAATTTCAGGTACCATTTCTTTGCAGCATCATTTAGTAAAATGTGTTGATGCATGCTAGTATTTTCTCAAAAATATTTATATTGGAAAATTTGTGTAACTAGTTTCAATAAGATTATGGGAAACAAAAATAAACAAGCCTTGGCAAAGCCAGAAGGTCTGACACTGGTGGTCAGCTTTTTAGGTTTGGCAATGCATTTTGGCATGGCTTTTGTAAAACCTTATTGATGTGAGAGCTGCCGGGCCCTCACCATTATAACAAACCTTGGCAAAAGCAAACATTGTTTTTGGTCTCAAAAAGCACACACTGCCACATTAGTTACTGGCACTGAACAAAACTACTTTGTGTACCGATTTGCTCCTTGTAAAAGAGCAGAATGCTGTCACTCACAGTGAAGCCAGACGATTCTGAGAGAGAAAATTTTAATAAACACAAAAGGTCATAGTTAACGCCAGACCAAATTAGGGGCCCATTTATTAAAGAAAGTCTCAAAAGTGCACCTTTGGTATATAGCTTTTGTGAATTCACAAGAATTTACATTAGTAGGGCAAGAAATTGTACTTCTACAAAATATTTGTGAACTGCATTTCAGCATGAGCAAATCTGCATGTGTTGATTTGCTCATGTGAAACCCTGGATGTTTCAAAGTTCATTTTCACTCCAACTACTTATTTTCAACTCTGAAAGAAGGTTTACGTCTGCCACTCTCAGAAGTAAATTTCCAACATTTCTCAGTATGGGAAAGATTAGACCGGATTTGTTGAAAACCCTTAAAACATGCAAGTTAGTAGGTTTGCACAGATTCAAAACGGCATTCCAACCCTGGAACTACTGCTTACCACCATCATCAGTCCTAGTATATAGATCTCCAGAAACGTGGCAACATAAAATGACTACTAGTATTCAAACACTTCTATGGTATATGCCCTGGTATAATCAGAGAGGCTATATAAGAGCTCTTATATAATGAGATTGCTGCCATAATTTGTGGCAGCACTACATGGCACCAAAGGGACAAGTCGATTTTATTACAGGACATGTAGATTTATGAAGCAACCTGCCCCATGGACAAGTAGATATTTTAATAAATTCCACACCCCTGCTAAGGAATAGATGTTCATGCATAATAACTGAGTTCTTGGATAAATCAATATCCAAGCAAGGGGAAGTCCCTAACGGCTTAAGAGTCTGGTTTTTAAAGAACTCGTTGTGACGTAGATGAACGGATGGAAGTAGCCATGCCTGTATTTGGGTAGCATGGACTATGCCTAAATAAGGACTGGATATCTATGCCTATATAAGGGCAATGTGAAATGTACCTATATAAGGGCATGAATCGGGAAATGCATACGGAATCTAAATCGACATACAACATCCACTCCACTTTCTTATGTACGACTTTACTACGTTCTAAACATGTTAAACATATCTAAATCATATCCATATATGAAGTGCTACAAGCATGTTTTCAAATACATTTAAATGATGTATCCAAACTAAAGCATTGGTGCTGTACACATTAAAGCACGTATTCATTCTAAGCACATGTTGACATTTTTAAATGCTCACTGAATGAATCACAAAAATGTACATTTATGAAATAGCTCGTTAAATACAGAAGAAAAAGTGCCGAAACCATTTCATGCCAGATTACATAAACCTGTTAGCATGTGGACAAGGCCATATATTGTCTCTGGAAGTTTTTCAAATAATTCTTGTTCTCTATGAATAGTTCTACTTTAAGCAGATTACTTACGCCAAAAAATGAAAAATACAAATTTGGAAGAAAAAAAAAATAATCATAGGAAAAAGGCTCCAAAGATAGTACCTTTGTTTGGAAAATTAAGGTCAAATTCAAAGTCTCTCAGAACACTGTGTGCCAAATCAAAATTCAGTGTTGGGGCTGGACAAAACATAAAATCTTCTATGTCTGTTGACAAAAAGTCATCTACCATTGTAGGTGAAAGTTGTATTACCTCGTTTAGAAGATTAACCGCACATAGATGTGAAGCGTCATCGTCCGCATTGGTCGCATTAGCAATGTTCATATTGGGTGGTACCTGCGCGCCTGTTTCCTCTCGTACCTCAGCAGTTGCAATTTACGTCTATAAGATCTCAGAATTGGTAGCCGCTGGGGACAACACAGAGCATAGGCCATTACCGGTTCAAGCAAAGTATCAACATCCGTTGGCATGACTGATGGGAGTGTCAGACAGGTGCCTAGCACGGATTCTTCTTCGCATAGCAGGCAACGTAGAACATGTAAGATGCAATCTTGCCAAATAGGTCTGAATGACAGAAACCATGTGGTGTTTAATTCTCGTAGACGAGGTAGTCTCAAAATTTGGACAATGCTCTCACGACACTTCATCGCCAGTAGAGTTGTCTCCATGGAGAACTGGGTTGCGCTGGTGATTTGGCTTGCCATATTGCAGCAGTAGGAGCAAAAATAGTATCCCTGCAACGAGTTCCAAAAGGAGGGGCAGTCCACCAAACACAGAGTGCACGAAGTTTGGAAATATTCCTAGGACTGCTTGAAAAGGTGTTAACAGTCCCCAAAATATGGTCTTAAATACATTTACAATACCGCTCGTATCAGACATGTTTAAGATACGACTTAACATTTCTGAGAAATGTATAGGGCAGTTTGTATTCAAAAGGGCATGTATCTAGGAAGTCCTTGCGATTTGTAGATCATAGGTCTCTTTGGCCGAGGTCAGTGGCACAGTTTTTTGCAAAAGAATGGCTTTCATTCTGCTAAGAGTATCAATTCGTATAGAAGAGATGTTCAGTGAAGGCCAAAGTGTTTTTTGGAAACAATACTTGTATACAGCAAGTGACCCTGGATGACACAGTTACTAGATATGGTATTCCTGGTAACATGCCACAGCAGCTGTGATTGTTCAACATGTGGTAACTTCCATTTGAAAGTTGTCCAAAAATTGGATCAATCACTGCAGCTGGAGAACCTTGCAGGTGGCAGGACAATTTGTTAGACGAACCATTGCAGGCCCTTGTAAGTTAATACCCTGACAAAGGAGAGAACGCTTAGTGTGTTTTCATAGTTTGAACCGCTAAGAAACACTTCATGTCCCCCACTCCAACATCTGTGTGTGTATGGTAATTCACAGGATGTCTTGATGTATTCTTTACCCAACCTTTCGTATGTGCCTGCTGGTATGTGTTTTAGGCAATACTGAAAATGGAAAATTGTAACAGGCAGAGTGATTATTCCATATATAATCCATTCTGTAGCTGGTTTCTCTGCTACCGCAAATGGCAATCTTTCCATGCTCAGCACCGTATAGTCTGCTGCCCTTTGTGCCAATTTGATCTGTTTATCACTTAGATTGAATTCTGAAAACAGTGACGTAGTAGTTATTAAACTCCAAGGCACATAGCCTGAACGAAGGTTTTGTAAAGTCCTGCCTAATAGCATGATAGAATGTAATTGCGACTGACCATGTTGCAACATGACCACGTCCTGTTCCATTATGTCTCATGCAGAAGACACTATGCAGTCCAACGAATATATCCTGGACGACAGAGTTGTTAACCCATTGTCAACCACAGAGAGATTTTTCTAAATTAATACGGTTAATTTCTCGTATTTGTTCTGCAGTCTCTGATTGCGTAATCTTCCACATTTCATTATATGCATCATATATACCGGCATATATAAAACGTTTTTGACACGGTTTTCTTGGTCCTGGCAAGAATTCCCTAAGATCAGAGCCATCTTTAAGTAAAGATACGTGTTGCTTTACATCCTTAAGTGTAGATCTTTGTAGCCAATCAAGGCAGAGCTTCCCTACACTGTATGTTTTTACTATTCCAGGATGCAGTCTTTGAACATATCTTGGGTCTGGCCTATTGAATGTGAAATCCTGGCTTTTGTTCAGGAATTTATCTTGACAGTTGTTTGTGTCTGTGGGCCAGATCAACCATTTATTCCAATCTGGAGCTGTTCTGTTGTGATGCAAAATAGTATGTACGTCGACCTCCCCCTCTGAAGTGTTATCACTATCAGGTGTAGGTGTAGGTCTGGGCGGATTGTTCATGTCTTTGATCTTGGCTAACCCAAGGCAAGACGTCTGTTGGACAGTGTCATTCAAAAACATAATTTGCTCAGGGATGATACAGGTCCTAAACATACCTTCCGCACCCCGTACCTGCCAATCTTTTGTATCCCATTGGTTATACATTAACAAAGTTCTAGGATTTGCAGATTTGTGCAAGAAATGATGACCATAATGATTATAACCATACATTTGTTCATAGTCTGATGATCCCTCTAAATATTTATGATTTGTAAATATTGCAGACACTTCTAGGTCTGACATCATATTATTAACAGTCTTGAAGTCACAATCATCAGAAAGGGTACTAGATGAAACAAAGTCACTTAATGAAATCTTGAATAAATGTGGAATCTTCAACAGCTCCGACGGGCCAAAAATGTCATAGTCTGTTTTGTCCTAAGCTATACCATCTGGTATAGGAACGGCTGTGATGTTCACTGATGACAAGTCTCTTTGTTCACGATGGGATGATTTGTGTGGCTTGAGGAGTAAGTTAACGTTCTTACTTTCTGTGTCCATTTTGACATATCTTCCATTTATCAGCATACCCACAGTTATTACCAGAGTCAACCAAAGTAGAAGAAAAAATATTCCCAACACAATCCATAGCTCAATCCATGATGAAATCAGATAAGTATTTTCTAGGTGATGAAAAAGGTCATTTGCTTGTTCTGTGAAAGTTCTTTTTGTTGGCGTTGTTTCTGGTTAGCTGGGATCCTCAGAAAACATATCAAAGTTAATGAAATAGCCAGAGGCAGTTCTGTCAATTGTTGGGATTGCACCAAGATTAGTTAAAATCGCTGGAACCACTTGATCACTTGTAACTTCATTGGAGACAGGTGCTACATCGTTGTAGACAGGTGTTTTATGACAATCTGTTATTTGGGTCCCAAGAGGTACAAGTTCCATAGCTTTGTTGCATAGTCCTTCTTTTCGCACTCCAGATTCCTCAAAGGTGATGAGTCTCTCAGTTTGAACCTCTTGGATTGTAGCTAGAGGTGTGCATCTGCTACATTGGCGGAGTCCACTTGCCTACTGCTTAGTATCGGCCATATAGTGTGGTTTGATCAGGTCGATGGACGCAAGCCTGTTCTCCTTTTTACCAGCAAGGGGCGGCAGTAATACTGTTCTTGATCCGTGGATTGCTAGGACAGGTACTAGTTGTCAGTAAGAAGGCCCAAATTCCTTCTTGTCCGTGATCTTATCTCTGACTAGATCACCAAGCTTTGAGATCCAGACCGGCCTTGCTGGGACAGGTAGTTTTTCAAGTGTGATGGTCGTGCAATGCTGAGCTTATATGTGGTTTAACTAGTTGCCCGTGCTCCAGAAAATCACCTTCCGCTCGAAGGTGTATATACAATGATTAGGATGCACCACTGCCACTGCAGCGTGTCTCTCTGGGCACTGGGTGAAATGTTGCTGCAAAAATGCAGCTCGTATCAATAGAAATAATTTTCTCAAACTCTGGATAATTTTTGAATAGTTGTATATTTCTCTTGTGATATCAAAATAATATTGCTGTATTTACAATCCATTCCTTTCACAAGAAAACATTTTTTCTGTGTAAAACTTAATTTCCCATAATGCATTTGTTAGGTATACATCTGTAGCATTCTCCCTATGCATTTCGGCACTCCATGCCTTCGTCAGGGGAATATCTGAAAACGTTAAATAAATCTTGTGTAGAGTGTGTCCTTCACTACAAATACAACCACCACCATAATTAGTGACTGAGTGACTGTTTCATGCCTACTGGGGGTAGCGGTAAAGCTAGCTGAATATCCTCTCCTATGTGCAGGTGAGCTAATTCTCACCATGATTAGTGCCTAGAGCTGTTGCTTAGTCAATGTGCCCTGGTATTGTGTAATCATTAGGCAATCTCGCCTTCTAATCGCGCCGGATCCTAGCGTGTTTGATGTTGGTTGCAGTCGCTTTTAACCGTATACTCGAGCAGCACGTTACCCCGCTCAAGTGTACTGGATGTTATCTCTTAAGCATGCTTAGTGCTTTTAAACGTTACGTTTTCTCTATAATAAAACATTTGTCTCGCTTGCTTACCGATGCTGCACATATGTTTGTTCTCCCTCAATATTGTGTTGACGCTGCCATGGAGTTGCGGCAGAATCTATACGCATAAATGTTACGTCGCATCTTGCAAGGGACAATCAGTAAATAACAGCGCGTTTAAAGGGACCTACTACAAATTCTAGTTGGCGCACTGCGATGTCCTATCAATAAAGTTATGCGTACACTGTGGGGATGTTGGTTGCTCTCTATATGTGGCACACTTAATTATGAGACGGCAATATGAATGCGGAAAGGTAGAAATGATAAAATCACATACTAATTAAAAGAGTAAGGGCAACTGAAACATTAAACTCCAAAGAGTGATGCTGTAGTTTTAGTCGATGACAGCTCGAATATCAGTCTAGGCTGAAGATCACGAATATTCGTGAAATGTTATAAGTAACACAAAAATTCAGTTCTATCGTTCATTCCGTTTGGTTTAAGGCTGTTCAGATGGTAAATACAATGGTTTTCTCTTCATTACAGCGTCATTTTATTGTCCCTTCCCTCCTTTTTCTCCACTGTTTCTAATATACATGCCCTTAGTTGACTGATATGGTGGTTGGCTGCCGCAAAATGAGTCGCTACTACTGATCTTGTGGACTTGGTTCTAATGTTACTCTTATGTTCGTTCATCCTTATCTTCAGTTTACGTTCCGTCTGGCCCACGTATACTTTGCTGCAAGGGCATTTAAGCATGTATATAATGTTCGACGTATCACATGTAGCATTCACTTGCAGTTTTATCTTGTAACCCTTCCTGGGGTGTGTGATATGTTCTCCACTCATGATATTACTGCAATTATTGCAGTTCCAACACGGTTTTGTACCTTTTAATTCATGTGCTGTTGGTTGTTGGTTGCTTTGTTTTATTAATTCACCAAGGTTTTTGGCACGTGTATGAGCAAAGATCGGTTCATGTTGATAAATATTGTTGAAATCTGATTCCATTTTAAGTAACATCCAATGTTTCTTGACAATCTGTTTGTAGTGTTTACTCATGGTAGAATATTTACATACGTATGTGGTGCGTTCCGTCTTAGGAGGTGGCTGCGTTTGTAGTAGTTCTGTTCTGGTTTTTTTACTGGCTCTATGGGTTGCTGATGTTAAAATTTCTTCTGGGTACCCTCTGTCTATGAATCGTTGTGTCATGGATTCCATCTGTTTAATGCCTCTGTCCGGGTCTGAGACTATACTTTTAACCCTCAAATGTTGAGAATATGGAAGGTGTTGCTTTAGTGCTTGTGGATGAAAACATTCGTATCTTAACATGTGGTTTCTGTCTGTCGGTTTTCTATACATGTCTGTTGTGAGACTTATTCCCATTTTGGTAATGGAAGCATCCAAGAAGGTAATTGTATGTTCCTGTATTTCAAATGTTAATTGGATTATTTCATTGAGAGTGTTGAGTCTGTGTATTTGAGTTTCTAAAGATTCTCTCGCGCCTCTCCATATAATGAAAATGTCGTCTATAAGCCGCAGGTATATTGTTAGATTCTCTTTCCATTCTCTTGCATTCAAAATGTGTTATTCCTCATATTAATTCATGTAAATATTGGCATATGTGGGTGCCGCACAATTCCCCATTGATGTTCCACTCTTCTGAAGATACCAATTGTCCTACCATCTAAAGTAACTGTGCATAAGTGTGAAATTCATTATTTCCATTAAAAATACTTGCATGTCTTCTTCATATTCGGACTTCAATAAGGCTTGTTCCACTGCCTCTAAGCATTCTTGGTGTGGGATTGATGTGTAGAGTGATCTAACATAGATAGTGCAGAGTACGTAATTCTCCCCTTCAGATAGTGTAATGCTGCCAATTTTATTCAAAAAATCAGTGGTGTCTTTCAAAAAGGATTTCATCTTTAGTACGTATGGTTGTAAATATCTATCTAGAACTTTCCCTACTGGTTCGTGAATGGTTCCTCGTGTGGAAACAATTGGAGGACAAGGAGGTTTTAATGCATCCTTATGGATTTTTGGTACCATATAGAATGTCGGGCTGATCGGATTGTCCTGTATTAAATATTTCTTTGCTCTTGCATTAATTATACCTCTAACTTCCGCTTTTTTAATGATTTCTACAAAGGTGGCTTTGATTTCCATAGTGGGATTTGAGTCTAGTTTCATGTAGATGTTGTCATCCTGTAAATGGTCCCTTACCTGTTGCATATAGTAAATTGTATTCATAAGCACCAGAGCTCCTCCTTTATCCGCCTTTTGGCAAGGTATGGCTGTACTGTTTGCAATTGATCGTAATATGCCAAACTCTTTAGCTGTAAAATTCCTCATGGGGCTTTTTTTCTGAAAATTCAGTGTTAACAAATCCTGTTGGACCATTAGTTCAAATAAATCTAAAGTTTTATGGCTCACTGGAGCCATGAAGGTGATGTGTGGTTTTATTCCTTTCAGGATGTCTGTTTCTTCATTTGTTTTAACTGGCACAACATTTTCAAAAAAAATTCATAGTCTTAATTTCCTCATGAGTTTAAAGAAACTTGTGTGAATCTCCAGTAGGTTCGTATGTGCTGTTGGCACAAAAGATGTCCCTTTCTGTAAAACTGCAGTTGTACATCCGTGAGTTGAACATCTGAAGTGTTAACCACTAAATTCTTCATTGATTCCCTTTCTTCTTGTCTCGTTTGGGGCGGACCTTTCCCTCTTGGTTTTTCTTTATCCCCACCGGGGTCGTACCCCTCGTCTTGGCCTACTCCTAAAAAAGGAGAGGATGTTGATGTGGAACTTGTGGTTGGTTGTTCTGGTGCCTGGTTAGTGGGAATTCTCTTGGTTCAGCCTGTTGTTTCTGTGGTGTATTTATCTGAAGATGAAGTATCAGTTGTCATTGTGTATGGTCGGTTTTGTCTCCTTTTTGCATATATGTCTGCCCATGTATATACCTCCCCTAACTTGTAATCAATAGTGTATCTTCAATATTGCCTAATTTTTCTTTCATTTACCTCCTGGGTGTGTTTTAGTAATTGGTTGTTGATGTCTTCCAATGTTTTGGAAAGTTCCTCAGGGGTCATCGTTTTGTCTAATTCTGTTTTTACAGAACTAATTTCTTGCTCCAGTTCTTCCAGGATATTAGAAAGTTCCTCTATTATTAACAAGATTAGATCAAGAGAACACTTGTTTAGTATCGCGTACCATTTGTCTGTGAATTTTTGGGTGTTCTGCATAGCGATGGTTTAAGGGATATTCTCAGTCCTCGCGGAATTCTTTGGGCCTTATGATACTGAATCATTGTGTTTGCATGCAGTCTTTGATTGATTTGCTTCCTGGATAGGTATAATAGCTGTCTGATATGTTGTTCTTTAGTGCGTGTGGTTGTAAATTCTATGGAGTCCTCTTTGTTTAAGGCGTAAATTCTTGTTATCTCCTCACGGCAAATGCAAATGTATCTGCTCGAGATTCTGTAAGCTGAGTGATCTCTTCGTACTGCATGATTTCTTCAGTGCGCGCTACGTCCGTTGAGCAGGTCACAAGATTTATTTAACGTTTTCAGATATTCCCCTGACGAAGCCGAAATGCATAGGGAGAATGCTACATATGTATACCTAACAAATGCATTATGGGAAATGAAGTTTTACACAGAAAAAGTGTTTTCTTGTGAAAGGAATGGATTGTAAATACAGCAATATTATTTTGATATCACAAGAGAAATATACAACTATTCAAAAAATTATTTCTATTGATACGAGCGGCATTTTTGCAGCAACATTTCACCCAGTGCCCAGAGAGACAGGCTGCAGTGGCAGTGGTGCATCCTAATCACAGGTAGTTTTTCCCCGGTGGTGGTTGGCTTCAGGAACACGTTGCTTGGCTTTGTTCTTAGTTCATTTAAGTCCTGTAAAACAGCCAAACGATCTTTGATCAAATGTTTTTTGTTCCACCACTGATGTCTGACAATCAAGGTCCGGGACCAACATTCTTGTCCCAAAAAGGACTTCATATGGAGTGATACCCCCTAGAGAACTTCTTGGCAAGTTATTAAGACTACGTTGGACACTTATTAGATGTTTGACCCACCCGTCACCCGAACCTAATACCCTAGCTGTTATAGATTGCTTTATGTCCCGTTTTTTTCTCTCCACAACTGAATTTCCCTCAGGATGGAATGGACTAGAATACCGCAATGCAATGCCCAAATTGGCCATGGCCTCTTTGTAAGCTCGAGAGATAAATGCAGGACCCTGGTCAGAATGTAGCGTGTCGATTGCGTATGTACCGATACGCCACATCCAAATTAACCTTGTCTTAATATTTGTGGGATTGCGTTTGTCCACAGGGATGTCTGCAGGTAGATAGTCTAATGCTGTCTAACAATGTTGTCTGTACTGGGCTAGCTATGCAATAGTCTGGTATCTGGCAGTGTTCTGTGCTGCGATCGCTATTGCAGTCTATGCAGTTAATGACAAACATATGAATGTGAGCATTCCTTCCTGGCCACCAGTACATCTCTTTTATAGTTAATATCGTTTTAGAGATCCCTTGATGTATCAGATCCTCTCCCAAATGTGCTTCCTATATCAAAGCTACTCTAAGTTTCCTTTTTGGAATTACTCTATCCCCCACTCCAGGGATTCGAGCAGAAGGAACGCTGTTTGCATCAATTATAGGAGTATTTGAGTGGAAACGTATTAGGTAACACTGCCCCGCTGTCTTTGCATGTAGCATTGACAGCCAGCATTATTTCACTATCTATTTTCGTTTTTGAACGAGTGATTGCAGCTATGGAAGCCGTTTTCACAGTTGCCTTCGTGGCTTCATCAGCCAATGAATTCTCTTCAACATGAACGCCATCACATTGATGACTCGGCGTGTGTATCACATGAGTGTTTTGTAGTCCTTCTCGTAACTGAACTACCTCTTTCCAAAGCGTTTTATGCTTGATTTTGCCACCTTTTGCATCTTTGAAACCGTTTTGAAGCCAATTCTGTAAATATTCATTGTAGGATTGGACTCGATAGAAAGAATCGCACACTATGAGTGTGGGGAATTCGCGATCCGTATATTCAAGTGCCATTTTGAATGCTTATTGTTCAGCTCGCTGAGCTGTACAATCGCCTAGAGATTCTGTTTTTGTGACCATGGGTCTGAATTTGCCATTGCTCATTCGACCTTTAATGATCGCGTATATAGCACTGTAAGCTTGTTTACCCCCCCCACCCCCAGTAGCGGGTTGTGCTGATCCGTCAGTATAAATTATACATTTAACTAGTCTAGAGGCAGAATTTCAGTAGGCAGAGGACATTCTTGTTCTTATTGTAGAAATGCTTGTGTGTTCAAATAAGGATCAAAAACGTATTCAACATCAGTTGCTGCAAGAGAATTAACCCATTGTATCCATCTCCGATGTAAAGCTTTAGCATTCGGAAGGCTCGCTTTTGTCACTGCCTCTAAGGCAGGTACAGGAGTTACGACCATAATGCGTTTTCCCTGTGCTAGGGCTCTTTCTTTTGCTACAGCAGTTTGAACAGCTGTCAGAATTGTTTCAGTAGAAGTGAATTTCATTTCTGCTTGTGTGTACAAATGTGATTTGTTTGCAATTGGTACATTTTCACCTTCATAAAAAGTCTAGTAGGTGAATCCGCACTGACCCGGAATTATTCTGATCACTAAGTTGCGTACGTTTACACGTGTTTGCAAATGTTTCGTTGCCAACATGTCTGTTTGGAGTGAAAGCAAAATTTCTGTGTGTTTTTGTGTCCAATTTACTGTTTTAAAATCAGGTTTGAATAATTTGTAGAGAGGTTTTACCCTTACTGCATAATTTAGAATGTAGGTTCTTCTGAAATTCAGGAATCCTAGAATTGACTACGTTTTTCCGCGTTTTTGGAGGTTGGAGCAGCGCACACTTTTCTAAAAAGTTGGCTGCCATGCTATTACCTTCACTTGATAACTCATATCCTAGGAAAAGGACATTGGGGTGGGCAATTCTTGATTTCTTAAAATTGAATTTGTACCTGTCAGAGGCGAAGCCCAGTATAATGGTGTTCACCCTGTTCGGGTGCCTATCCAAGTCATCGTCTGTCAGATAGATGTCATCGACATATGACCATGCCTCTTCATCATAAGTTTGCAGTAACTCTGTTACCCTTGCTTAGAATAACCCAAGACTATTCTTGAATCCTTGAGGAAAGACGACAGAAGTGACGCTGTGTCACCATAATTGAGAAAGCGGTCAAGTACCTACTTTCTGGTGCAATGTTTTGACAAAAGAAACCATTCAAAATATCTAATGTGGTTTTATATTTTTTATGCACAATGTTATTCATTAATGCTGTGCTGTGTGCATTTTGCACTACAAATGTTTTGCAACAAGAGTTTAGATGTCTGTAATCCAATACTAGACGATATGTACTGTCTGGTTTGGAGACAATAAACAAAGGATTGTTAATTGATGAGGTGATGTTTCAGTCATCCCTTGGTATTCAAGTTGATATAAGATCTCCCTGACCTGTTTTTTAGCTTCTTGCTTAACTGGGTACTGCCTTTGTGCAGTTGGTTGAGTTTTTAAATTGGATTTTATGGTGAGGTGAGTCCTCATCCCATTCTACATGATTTTTGTATAATGCTGGAGCTTGGGCGACTGCCCATTTCCTGGCATATGTGTATTTTAAATGTATTGGAATATGGTTCGAGAAGGCTGGAATAATGATGTCTTCGCCATGTGGGCACTCCCTGACAAATTCTGGTGGCCAGTCTTGTTCAGCTAGAAGAATATCATAACCTTTAGAAAGTCGCTCCCAAAAGAGTGCTTTCACTTTTCTTCGTATGTCTTCCTCCATCCGGAGTGTTATTTCATATAACCTGTGTGGAGAACTAACCCTAGTATCTGCAGTTTCAACTTCAATGTCTACATTCAAGTCCACTGTCTTCAGAAGTCCCTTCAGGTTCTAGCGAGCTATTGTGACTTCTGCTGCGCTGTCCAACATTGTCTGAGCCCATTCTCCATTCTTGAGTTGTGTCCTCAAGATCCTCTGCATGTCTGATTTTTAGACCTGCTACCTTCTTTTTGGTAAATTGAGGTTTTTGTTTTTCTGAATGTGTTGATTGTCTTTGGACTTCATGCGTTCTTCCTTGTTTTCTGACCACCTTTCGTATTTCTGTGATGAAGTCTGAAAGGTACAAGAGGAACGTGTATCAGTATCTTGATATCTATCAGGTTTTCTCAAATTATCCCTATTCCTGAGGTTACACCTCTTTTCAGAGGGCTCCTTTTGAGGAGACCTACCTCTAGAATGAGAACGCTTCTCTTTAGAAGTTTGTTTGCTTTTTTCCCACTTCTTCTTAGAAGGAGTAGGAGTGTTTTTCATAAAGACCTTTTCAGGACTTTCAGACAGTTGTGGTTTTACTGGTTTCCCACCCAAGATGTCTCTGCCTAATTCTTCATAGTATTTCTCAATTATTCTGGCCAGTTCTTGTGGTTGCTCTGTTACATCAAATTCCCTTCATTTCTGGCGTATCGCCACTGATGCTGCTTCACCTGTAATATTAGATAATATTATTGTAGAGACCTGTTTGAAATCTTTCAGTAGTTTCATACCTAAATGTAAAGCAGGCTCTGAGCCGTATTCGTTTTGAATCTGTTTCAGGACATCAGGTATTACCGCCATAGATGGAACACCATGTGTTTTAGTGTAGATTGCAGCGAAGACTGTACCCTAAGTGGTGCAGTCCTCCAGATGTGGCATGATCCCCATTGGTAGACAGATTGTTAAAATTCTGTGTTTTTCATGAGCTATTCAGAATGGAATTTGTTCACGTTTTGTGGGTAATTTACCCATGACTGCGTGTAAAGTCTGTGGTGTAATTTTTAGTGTATTCTCCTGGTGAGAGTTTTGTTGTGGAATAACTATTGTAGGTTGGACTGTAAGAGTCTGCATGACATATTGGACCAATTGTCTGTAGATTTTGATTAACTCTTTGAGTTGAGCAAGTAACTCTACACCTGTCATGTCTTCGATTTCAGGATGAGGTGTGTAACCTGCTAAAACCAGCCATGTCGCTCCTGGTCTACCTAGTGGACCGAGCCTGGTAATGTGATTTAAATGTTTTTGGGTGCAGTTAAACCAGAGCTTATGCTCTTGGTAAGTGAGTGGAATTTCAATATCCTCGAAAGGAATATATTCCTCTGGTGGATCATCTTCTTTGTAGAAGTGAAGCATACATGTTATTGGATTTGGTTCTGGGAAGACTATCCATGAATAGAATACCTCTGGCTGGTGATATTCATGTGCCTCTATCACAAAAACTGCCCTACCACCTCTTGATATTAGGCCATGTTTTATACTTTTTATAGTGATGGCTTTCTTTAAATTTTTGAGAAATTATTACAGCATTCGCATCGGTTTCTTGAAAACCTGTAAAGTTAAAAGCTGCATAGGCTGGATCAGCCCAGCTCCACTTGGCCCGGGATTAACTTTGTCGGCCATGTTGTTGACTGAAAGTTTGCAGAGAAAGTTTCAAGGGAACAGAGATAAGGTGCACAATATTTTGGAACCCTGTATCCTTCAACGTTGAACAAACCAAAAAGCTAATACATAGAATATTTCGTCCTACTCCGCTATGGCGGATATTATCCTTTTTCCACTCCAGACGTATAATGGGAAAAGGGGTCTCTGAGAAAAGCACGACTGAGTTACTCCAGTATCTAGCGTTAAATTAGTGCCTTACCAAACCGTTGGGTGCCATGTAGTGTAGTTCCTATATTCCCAATAGGCTCTGCGCATTGGAATAATATACACTATAGATTTGACATAGGACTGAGGTCAGTATGTCTCTATCGAGTATTTTAAACTTAATTGTGTGTGTGCCAGCTAACTCAGAGGTCACTAGAAACGTTCTCGAATAAGCAAGAAGGGATTAGTCTCTGACAACGGCATAAACATGACAACTTTATTTCCCCTAGAATCGAAACAATATCTTCAGAGTCGTTGAAACAATAGATAACTATTTCACTCAGTCAATCGTGCATGCTTTGTTTCGACTGAGTTGCATAGAAATAGTGAGACTGGCGTTTCAATAAAAGGGTTTATTGAACAGTCTTATTTCTCAGTAAAGAGCTATGAACTGCTACAATCGTTAGACAGAATGAAAAGTATAATGCAGACAGTGTAAACAGTAATATAAAATAATACTGTAATAGCATTGTCTGTTGTTATGACATATATAAAAATACATACATAAATAACACAGGCTAAAATACTCAAGTGGTGCTTCTAAAATACGCCTACCCAAGTGTACCTAACCTAAGTCTAGTACGAGGGAAGAAGTAGGTGCTGTTTTAGCTATAGTTTAGTTTTGCCAAGAATTACCAAAGTTTTCTCTAGGTTCTAATCAGCTCCATACCTTAGAATGAGAGGTTGGTATCTCTTTCCCTGGACTCGATCTCCCAACACCCCGCAAGGGGAGTCAAACACTGGAGCTGGATTTTCGGCAGGAGCATGACAGCGTCTAGTCAGTGCGTCAGCTGGAGAGTTGGCTTTCTTCGGGACTTGCTGTGGCGAGCTGCGTCGTGCAAGTAGGTAGTCGAACTGCACCGAACCACACCGTGCTTTGCCATAGCAAGTGAAGGTATACTTATACCTTGAAGAAGTTTAGGAATGCCAGTATTGACGTGAAGTCGGGCATATGAACGTCATGAATGAACCCCTAAGGAATAGATGTTCATGCATATTAACTGAGTTCTTGGATAAATCAATATCCAAGCAAGGGGAAGTCCCTAACGGCTTAAGAGTCTGGTTTTTAAAGAACTCGTTGTGACGTAGATGAACGGATGGAAGTAGCCATGCCTGTATTTGGGTAGCATGGACTAGGCCTAAATAAGGACTGGATATCTATGCCTATATAAGGGCAATGAGAAATGTACCAATATAAGGACATGAATCGGGAAATGCATACGGAATTTAAATTGACATACAACACTGTCTCCTGTCATTCCAACTCTTTTCTACTTTGCTCAATCAAATCTACAATTTTCTTCTACCACAATACTTTTAGCTGCTTCTATTATGGCTTACATTAAATGTCATTTCCAATTTTCTTTCTTCCCAATCCCTGTAATGAAAGAAGGCACAAAGAAAATGTAGGCTACTCAATGGGAGACTTCTCTATTGGAGCTCAATCTTGTTTTACCTAAATCAGTGCCCCCTCCATTTGAGTCTATCCATAAGATATCATGGCATCATCCCTCATGGAAGATGTGTTTTTTACTACTGACATCACAGTCTATAAAGTAAGTGAAATCCAGGTGCTATAGGAATCTTATAGTGTTTTCTATTCCAGTAGAGTTGTAATGCATCCATCTTTTGTACCAAAGTTGATTTCAGAATTTCATTAAAATTACTCAATCTCCTTGTCGGTTTTCACGGAAGAGAGATTTTTTAATTCTCTAAATGTAAGACAAGTCCCAAAGTTTTAATTAGATAAAAAGATTTGACAAAATCAACCAACCTCTTTATGAAATGTGGGCCGCATAGAACAGAGTAACCCAGATCTAAACAATCCATGAGCATATGGATAATTTCTTATGTTTCAATATTTTATGAGCTGGCCAACAAATGTTTGCCTTTCAAACCCAGAGCTCTTCTGACAAAAGAAGAAGTGGCTACTCCTACTTGGTCCCAAACACGTATAAAGCAGCTACACATTAGTATAGTTCTCCAGTATTGGGGTGTCTTTCATAGATTCACATGCTTGAATGTCCCCCGTCGTCTAAGTGGGAGTCCCACGGTACATAAAATAGCAGTAAAATATCACATATATAAATATATATCATAGTAATAATAATAATAAAATAGAATTTAATAATAATAATAGAATGCTTGAAAGTACCATAGAACATTATTAACACATAAGGAAGCATTGAGGGAGAATCACTTTACTGACGTATCCATGTCATTATGATAGTCCAAATTCAAGCCAATCAGGCTGTCGCACCCTCTATAACCTTCTCCTCAGAAGCTCAGGCCCTCAGATTTTCTACCGCACGTCGTGTGAATGGAGTCTCCCTGAGCTCTGCTAAGTTTTTTCTTCAACATTTCTACCTTCTGCAAGTATTTTTACATTTCCTCAAAGAAGTCTTTATTTTCAACCCTGCTTCGCCTGTGGAAAGCTTCGCCATTTTTCTAATTTCTAATTTCTAATTTAAAACATTTGTAAAGCGCGGCGTGCACCTGACGGTTTCTTGGCGCTAGTGGAGGGTATTGGCTACAGAGACAAAAGTGAGAACCGGTAATAGAGCCGGGAAGAGAGGGTTACGCAGGGAAAGCCTGTTTAAAAAGAAACGTTTTCAATTCCTTGCGGAAGGATACATAATGGGTGGAAGCACGAAGGTGGTCCGGGAGGGAGTTCCAGAAAGTGGGGGCCAAGGTGGAAAAGTTGGACCCACCCCACTTTTTGCGTCTGAAGCGTGGGATTTGAAGAAGGGACTTGGTGGAGGATCGAAGTTCTCTTGGGGGAACCTATTCTTTTATAAGTGAAGAAATGAAGGCAGGGGCGGTGCCTTGACGGGCCTGGAAAACCATACAGGCGGTTTTGAACAGAGAACGTTCCTTAACAGGTAGCCAATGAAGCTCCCTGAGGAGGGGTGTGGAGTGATGAAAGCGTGGGAGACCAAAAACCAGCCGGGCAGCTTGGTTTTGAACCAACTGTAGCCTCCTTAGGCTGTATGCTGGTATGCCATTATAGACGGCGTTGGCATAGTCCAGCCGTGATATCACGAGCGCGGCCATGATCATTTTGAGTGCCTGGGGGGTGAAGAAACGGGCGACAGTGCGGATAGTTCGGAGGGTAAGGAAGCAGGAGGAAACTACAGAGCTAATTTGAGAGTGAAGGGTGAGCTGATTATTCATTTTAACCCCCAGTGTTTTCACCGTGGTTGAAGGGGTTGGGGCGGGACCGAGGGTTTGGGGCCAGAAGAGGGAGTTCCAGGGACTGGAAGAACCACCGGTAAGAACCAACTCGGTCTTGTCCGGGTTCAACTTGAGATGGTTGTGGTTCATCCAATCCCTGATGAATGTCATAGTGTGCTGAAAACTGGAGACAGAGAGGGGGGAAGAGGATAGATCAAAGATGAGCTGGAGGTCATCCGCGTAGTTATACACGGTGACCTCCAGCTGCTGAAGAGCGAAGATGAGGGGAAAGATGTAAAGATTAAATAGTAGGGGAGACAAGGAAGAGCCCTGGGGGACACCGCACGTGACGGGGAGTGGGGTGGTTGTGAAGTCTCCTAGCCGGACCGCCTGGGTGCGGTCCCTCAGGAAGGAGGAAAGCCACACCAGGGCGGATCCCTCAATTCCAGCCGCCTTGACACGGGACAATAGGATGGTATGGTCAACCGTGTCAAATGCGGCGGAGAGGTCGAGGAGTACCAACGCCTGGTGTTTGTTGTGATCCATACCCTTCCTGAGGTTGTCCAGGACTGATACCACGACTGATTCTGTCGAGTGCCTCGGTCGAAAGCCTGCCTGGCGGGAAGCCAGTCCCCCATTGGACTCTACGTGGGTGCTGAGAACTGCGGTGACATGGCGCTCCAGCACCTTGCCCAGGTAGGGCAGCAGGGAAATGGGGCGGTAGTTGGCTGAGATGGATGGGTCAGCGCCAGGCTTCTTTAGAATGGGCACTATGGTGGCTGATTTGAGCGTAGGGGTCACTACTCCCTGCGCTAGGGAGCTGTTAAGGAAGGCAATAGGGGGTTCAGGACAGGAGGAGTAAATTTGTTGGAGGATTCGCGCCGGACAGATATCTGCCGGAGAACCTGATTTCACTCTGGGGAGTATCTTCAGAAATGCCTCTTCAGTGAGGGGAGGGATGGAGGTGAGAAGGTTTTGAATAGCAGGAGGAGAAGGGTCAATAAAGGCAGACGAGGGGGGGGGAATGTTGGCCCTGATGGTAGTGATCTTGTCGAGAAAGTAGGTATTTAGTTGGTTGCAAAGGGACTGAGATGGGGGGGATCTGAGGTGAGGCTCTAAGCCAAGTCCTGCACTATGCCGAAGATCTCCCTAGGTTTATTTTCGGCAGACATTATTTTTGTTGAGAAGTAAGAGGATTTGGCGGCGAGGATTGCGGTCTTGTAGTCGGCGAGTGATGACAGATAGAGAGTTTTTAGTGAAGGACAGTAATTTTTCCTCCAGTGCCTTTCTGCTTGTCGGGTGGCCAATTTTAGTTCTTTTAGGTGGTCATTAAACCACCTATTAGATTCCTTGGGTCGCCGCACGGAGATGCGACGCAGGGGAGCCACTGAGTCGCAGCCTCTAGCCAGCCAGGTGTTAATAATGTTGGCTTGAGAGTCGGACGGTAGACCGGAAAGGGACGGGGAAGAGTTCCGCAGGTGAGACGTCAGGGTGGGAAAGTCGACTCTGTTCCAATTCCGCGCCCAGGTATTTTTGGCGTGGGGGACTTTGGGTACCTGGTAGAGAGAGATGGAGAAAGAAATAAGGGCGTGATCGGACCAAGGGCAGGGGGAAACCGTCACCGGGGAAACTGAGAGATTAAGGGACCAGACCTGGTCAAGTATGTGACCATGAGAGTGAGTGGGGACAGAGATATGCGACATAAAATTTAAAGATGTGAGGGACTCAGTGAATTCTTTTGAGGCTGTGCACTCAGATGGGTCCGAGGGCCAGTAATTGAAATCCCCAAGTACCAGGACCGATGCGTAGTTGACCACCATGTTGGCCAGTAGATCTTGGAAAGCCGGCAAGAACAGAGGCAAAGACTGGGGAGGACGGTACATTAGGAGACAGGTAATGGGGGGGGGAGAAGGCGAGGGAGCGAACTGTAAGGAATTCGGTAGAAGGAATGGGGGGAGAGGGAATGGTTTGAAAATGTAGTTCCGACCGAGCGATCATCGCCACTCCACCGCCAACCCTACCTGCCGGACGATCGGCGCGTAAGGCCACGTAGGAAGGGGGGAGGGTAGCCAAGAGAACGGGAAGGGAAGAGTCGCAGAACCAGGTTTCGGTCAGGAGCAGTAGGTCAGGCTTCTCAGAATCGAGCAAGACAAAGAGCTCATGATGGTGCTTGACCGCTGACCTGGTATTCAGTAAGAGAATAGATAGAGAGGGGGTAGGAGGAAGTGGGTCGGGTGGGAGAGGGCGTTGTGGGGGAAGGGCGGACGGAAGGAGCGGCAGGGTAGGAGTAGAAGAGGACCTTCACAATAGTACTGTCTTTTTCCAGAACTTAAGGTGAGAAGTCGCAGGTTCTGTGGAACCTTTTTCTCAAAGGACCTTTGAGAACGGAGAGGCCAGTTTCCTTCTGTGGCTACAGAGGTTGTAGACTTCAGACACCCCTGTCTCTGACATGGAGAGTGTTTGTTCTGGACATGCTAAGTTCTCTCTAAGCGTGGGTGTGGGACGTAGATTCCTTCTCCTTGGCCTTAAAGGATGAAGTAGGATCCTCTGGATATTGTTCCCCCACGGAGTCCGCTAGTCTCCACGCCTACGGGACCTGGTTTCTGGCGTTTCAGACTCTTACTGCCGCCTTTACACTATAAAAAATAAAAAGGTGCCAGTCCGTCGACGACAACGTTGAGTGTGCCGACGAAGTTGAAGACTAAAGGCTATCTTCAACTTTTAAGTTGGCGTCGTCGACGGCCTCGCCGATGACGGTGGCCTTGTTGTCGACAGTGGTCTGTCGACGACCGTGAGGACAGTGCCCTCTCGTCGACTGCTGGCTCGACGACGGTAAGCTTCGTCGATGGTAGGCTTGTTGACGACAGTATAAGCCTCGTCGACGGTAAGGCTCGTCGACGGTTAGCCCGTCGACGGTTGGCCTATCGACGACAGTAAGCTTCATCGACAGTGGGCTCGTCAACGGTAAACTTCGTCGACGTTAAACTTCGTCGACGTTAAACTTCGTCGACGATGTACTTCGTCGACAGTCATCCTCGCCGACGGTGAACTTGGTCGATCATTGGCTTCATCAACGATTGGCTTCGTTGACGACGGAGAGCTGCGTCGATGGTGGGCTCGTCGACTGTGGCCTCGTCGACGGTCAGCTCCGTAGATGTTAAACTTCAACAATAACTTCGTCGACTATCAACTTTATCCAACAATGGACTTTGTCGACGATGGAAAGCTTTGTCGACGGTTGGCTTCGTCGAGGGTTGGCGTTGTCGACAGCTGTGTTGACATAGATGGCCTAGTTGACGGTTGGCCTCGTTGATGGTTGGCCTCGTCGACGGTTGACCCAGTCAGCGGTTGGATTTGTCGACGGTTAACCCAGTTGACAGTTGGCTATATGCACAGTGCTCTTGTAACCTATTTATTAGTCGTAAACTGCTTTTCCGCTACATCAATGTGATGGCGTGATGGCTCCTTACTCAACGCCATAATTTCTTGGACTGGCTAAAAATTTAGCCAGACTCTCAGCCTCTGGTTCCTTAAGATCAGAATTAGCTTTTTTTGATGACGAGGCTGCCACGACCTGTTCCATGGCGAAATTATACCCTCTCTTACACATGAATCTCCATTACATTACCCTCCGGTGGATATTGGAGGTTCATACCTCCTCATGGAGAGAACGTCGACTCGCTTTCATCTTCCCCTCGTCACGAGGAAAGAAGCAGACAGTTTTTCTTTTTGATTTTTACAATTAACTATGGACACAAGTTCATTCAGTTCCTATGATACCTTTTATTTGACAAGAGGTCTTTGACTCTTCCTGAGCCCAAGATCTGCTTGGCGATTCTTTTACGCCTCGAACGCAAATTTAAAACGCCAGAGAATTCACCTGCTTGCCTTGTCGCTCAACTACAACCTCACTCATTTTTTGCTCAGGCGGCCCAGCGATGTCCCCGCAATCCCGCTTCTCGTTTCACGTTTTCTCCTGACCGGGAAGGTCGATGCCTTGTTTTATTGGGGGAAAAAGTTCTCCACAATGGCTGCAACCACAGTTTCAGCAGGCAACTTTTTAGCCATTTTGGGCAGGTACCACTGCCAGAGGTAGTCTGGCATGTTGGCGCCGGTAACCCCTATTCCCGAATCCTCCTCAGCTGATGCTTCAAAGATCCTAACCGTGATGTAAAAAAAGAAAAAAATTTAACAATCTCAATAAAGATTTGTTAAAAAAAAGGAAATCATTACAAGCAGAAGTGAGTGAGTGAGTGTGGCAGCAGCAGACCTGCCTGCTTAAGAACGGAGTGACTTTCCCCTTAGTGATCAGAAATGTCTTGTCTCCACTCTCAAGAACCCAGAGGACATCTGCAGCTGTGGACACAAACCCCAAAGTGGTGGGGAGCAATAGAGTTGTCTTAGTTACCGCTGTTTGGAACTCTGCCCAGCAGAGAATTTTTTAAACCTTATTATTCAAGGGAATGAACCTAAGTTCATGAATCTGGCATCTTCATTCTGTGGGGTGGAAGATAAAGATGGTCAGTGCTTGATGGTATGACTCTAGTGGAGCAAGTGTCCTTTGGCACCAATCTGTACTTGGTATCAATCATATTGTTCAGCATGGGAGTAGTGAAGCCTCTCAGATCTCTTCAGGCATCTTGAAGTCATCGGCTAACAAGGGTACAACTGATCTCATGTAGTACCCATAGGCCACAACAGGGTCAAGCAGACCAGTCTCCGCTGGGACAGGAGTGACCACAGCTGTGCCCTCTTACAACCTCACCCACATCCTCAACTCACCTAATATTCCTTAAAAAAAATGTTGCCTTTGGGATGGATCCCTCAGAGGCCACTTTCCTCATCAAGGTCTTTATAGGCACCTTACAGGGGAGGGGATGTGTGGACCAGTGAGGGACCACAAACAAGGAGGGACTGAAGGTTCTAGCGCTCCCTCGCAGGACGGCGTGGCTACAGCTGAACCCTGAAGCTGAGCCTTGCTTGATACCAGGCCCACCAGTGTTAGAAGTAATGCTGGCAGCGACAGGAGCTCTGTTGGACAGCGGCCACCAGGAGATCGAACACCGTGGTTAGAAGCCAGGACTCTGCCCATCATCGGTTCACCAGTAAGCATGGCTGCACGTACAGGGGAATCTGAAGGTGGCTGTTTGAGCGAGCCCGGGGACTCAATGGTCGCTTTCAGGTTGCTTGGAGCCCAATTGACTCCATACGCCACAGAGCAGTACACGAGGGAACCTCGAAAAGGAGTTCGTTTGCAGGAAGCATAACCCAAAGTTCCTTCTTCCAAGGCTTGTTGTACAAAGCAATTCAAATGTTTCTCTCAGGACAAGCCGAGGGGGCTGAGACCACACCTCGTGCATCATAGCGCCTTTCCAGTTCTGGGGCACACAGCAGCAATAAAGCAACAGGCCTAGTCATTCAGCAACCATTCTCTGGATCTCTGCACTCCTACTTTCACTTATATGACATTCGATCCTTGACTACTTGTAGGCTGACACTTCCAAGCATCGGTACAAATGCGCGCGCTGCCCTAGGTCAAGGTCCCTTTATGTATTCATCCATCTATATCAATAAAAAAAAGAAACAATAGACCGTGCAGTGCACATTGCATCTACAAGTTTTTAGACCGCTCGCAGCAGCAGCAGCAGTATTGCAAAGACAAGGTTGGCAGAACGCTCTGTTTTTCGCCCAGCGGTTCAGACTAAAATAATGGACGTACCTTTTATGGGTAATCCCTCTTTGGCCAACATGTTGAGCAGACACTGCAGACACTACCCGCGCCTTCCGTTCTCTCCAGTATAGAAAGCAGCCCTTTCGTGGTGCCCGAGGATGCAGCTCCACATTCTCTTTTCCAAGGAGTTCCACCCAGTATCACTCCTACAATCAAAACCAACCGCATTATTCGACTCTAAATCGTATACAGGAGGTAATTCTTCTAGGAAACAACGACTTGCTTTAGAACCCACCCTTAATCCATCCCAAAAAGGCTGAAAGTGGAATTTCTATCTTTTATTCCATTTGGTCAAAGATACCATTTGTCTGTTGGGGGTTTTAATAGTTGTGTCGAAAGGGCACGCTCTAAAATTTGGCCAATTCCCTCTTGCTACACCGCCGAAGGGGACCTCTACCTCCTCATCTACGCGAGTTGTTTGCACAAGTGTCTATATTGATACAAACAGGGACAGTCGAAGTGGTTCCGAATCTCCAACAACAGAGTTGGGGTTTACTCTCAGTTCCTCATCAACAAGCAAGTCAGGAAAGTAGCGCCTGATTTTAGATCTTTTCACAAACTTTTCAAATGTTGTACCTCAAGAAGGTCCTAAAGTTCTTATGCCAGAACAACTTTATAACTACACTCGACCTCCAGAATGTCTATTTTCATGTGCCAATCCTTCCAAAGCACAGGAAGTGGCAAAGCTTTACAATAGGTACAAAACATTTTCAATTCAAGGTCCTGCCTTTTGGACTTTGGTCCGCTCCACGTGTCTTTACGTAGATCCTGGCACCAGTGGCAGCCTGTATACGTCTGCAAGGCATACAAATGTATCATTACTTAGACAACTGTATAATAAGGGCTCACTCTTATCAACAAGCAGTCCAGCACACCCAGACTTGTCAGTCACTGTTTCAAAACCTGGTTTTCAATAAATCATGACAAGTCCCAACTAGTCCTAGCTCCGATATGAACATTTCTCGGAGCATCAATCAATACAAACCTAGCAAAGGTGTTTGTCTCACACAAATGACAGGCCTGCATCTCCCACTTGGTGGTTCTTCTACGTACAAAAAGGTAAGTTTCAGTAGATCCTCAAAGTCCTTCCTGGCCATGGCCTCCACTCCACCTGCATCCCGTTGGTTCCCAACTGCAGATTACACATGAGGAAAATGCTAGAGGAGCTAGACAAGCAGTGGCGACAGCTATCTGGCTCATTGAACAGCAAGATCTTATTTACCTTTCGAATGAGGGCTGTGGGCCCACGCTCCCAGTGTTGCAGCAGGCCGCTCCCTCCTCGGACGCTCCAATGCTCATCCTTACCACCGATGCCTCTCTGGAAGGTTAGAGAGCGCACCTTCAGGGTTTTTCCATCAAATGCAGATGGGCGCCTCTCCAACGCACGTCACACACTAACCGCTTGGAGCTGTTATCCAGTTTCCTGGCTCTGTAAGCCTTCCGCTTCCTAGTGCGAATGGAATCAGTGTTAGCCTGTACAGACAATACTATCACTAAACACTATCTCAACAAACAAGGAGGTACGCGATCACTGTCGCCCAAACAAGGACAACACATTTGCAAATAGGCCATTCACCATCACGTTAATATTTCTGCAATACATGTTCCAAGGGTCTCGAACGTCATGACGGACTCCCTCAGCGGATCCCCCTAGAAAAACCACGGGGGGACCTCCACCAACAGACCCTGGACCACATCTTATGCCTGTGGGGCCAACCAGCCCTGGATCTGTTTACGACGCCTCTCAACCGCAAATGCCTATACTATGCAATCTTGCTTCCCCACAAAAGATCGTGCGGAACTGTGTTCGATGAACTCGCCAACAGTATTTGCATTAGCTTTTCCACCGATTCCGTTTGTGCCTCGTCTCCTGCAGAAAATGAGGTTCTAACCATGTCACATCCCACTCATTGTGCTCAGATGGCCTCGCCGACCGTGGTTCACGGGTCTCCTCCTATACTACCTTGCTGCGAACCTATTATGCTTCGCCCTCTGCCACACCTTCTGACAGTGAAGTACGGACGGATTCACCATCCGCATTCCTCAGACCTCAAGCTTGCGGCTTCAACCTGAGCACTCTGAATTTGCTAACTTGTGCATTGCCTCGGACTGAAGGGAGGTTTCTCGCGAACGCAAGAGCCCCTCCACTACTAAGATATATAAACTTAAATGTAAACGCTTTGGTATCTGGTGCAAGTCTGTCAGCATCAATTTCGTGCAAGCTACACCAGAGCAAATCCTACCTATCTTTCTCCTTCTGGCAAAGTCAGCCCTTTTCTCATTTCATCTTCAAAAGTACTGGCTGCACTTCTCGTTTTCGCCATGACGCATTCACGTCTCTCTATTCCTCCGAGATCATTTGCAAGTTCTTATAAGGCCTCTACCGGATATGCCCGCCCATCGGGCGTTCCCTGCCTACTTGGCGTCTCAATGTCGTATTGGCCCAGCTTCTCAAAGCTTCTTTTGAACCAATCCATTTCATGGATTCGAAATTTCTAACATGGAAAGTGTCCCTCCTACTCGCTCTCACGTCCTCTCGACGTGTGAGTCCTATTCAAGCTTTTACCATCAAACATATTTACCTTCAACTTCCAAATGACTCTCTGGTGCTGCGCACTAATCCACTATTTATACCAAAGGTTCTATCTGACTTTCACCTTTATGAACCAGTCATCCTAAGAAACTTTCTTTCCAAACCCTCCGTCTTCAGCTGAGCGCACTCTACATTCTTTAGATTTCAAACGATGTCTTAAATTCTACATACAACGGACAGCTGCCTTTCGCAAGCCAGACCAACTTTCTTGTGTTTGAGCGGATGTGTTTAGTGCAGCCAGTGACCAAACAAACCATTGCCCCATGGCTTGACATCAGCTATCTCTTTTTGTCACACAAATATTGGCAAGCCCTTACCTACACCCGTGAGGGCCCCCTCAACAAGGGCAGTTTCATACTCCACTGCCCTATTCGCTGGAGTGCCTCCATCAGATCTGCAGAGTGGCAACGTGGTCCAGCAGACGTATGATTCATGAGGCACTACTGTCTGGAGGTAATTGACAGTGCAGACACTGCTGTGGGTCAAGCGGTGCTTCAGAATTTTTTCAAGTAAGGTGGGCCTCTGTTGCTTCCCTCCTCCTGCCATAAAAGGTTTTGCATTTTCGCATCAGTGTAACATTAATAATGTTTCTTTAAATATGCGATATGTTCATGCATTACAGTTGTAACCTTTTATGGATATATTGGCTATTCCATTCAAGCATGTGAATCTATGAAATTCACCCCAATACTGGAGAAGAACAAAAGTTACCTTTAAACTGTGGTTCTCCAGTATTGGTGTCTTTCATAGATTCACATGCCACCCACCCTTCCTCCCCTTAGAGGCTCTCTTCATCTCATCAACTCTTTTGTCACTCTTGTGCTACGAAAATCTGAGGGCCTGAGCTTCTGAGGAGCCTGATTGGCTGGAATTTGGACTATCCTAACGACATGGATATGTCAGTAAAGTGATTATCCCTCAATGCTTCCTTATGTGTTAGTAATGTTCTATGGTACTTTCAAGCATTCTATTATTATTATTAAATTCTATTTTTGATTATTATTATTACTATGATATATATTTATATATGTGATATGTTACTACTATTTTATGTACCGTGGGACTCCCACTTCGACGACGGGGGATATTCAAGCATGTGAATCTATGAAAGACACCAATACTGGAAAACCACAGTTTACAGGTAAGTAACTTTTGTTCTTATACTTTTGTTGAATATTGCTGTCAGAAATCCGATTCTAGATTGAACACAGTAATTGGAAAGGCTGCTCCGAGGAACAATTTCGGGAAGGTATTTTTGCCTAGTGGTCAAAGAATCTTGATTCTTTTTTAAATTTGAGACTGCAAGGTTTTTTTTTGGTGATGAGCTTTTTATTCTATTCTGCTTTTATAAATAACAATGCTGATTCTACAAAGCAAAAGGAATTTTTACTTGCATTTAATCCTAGTTGTGCATTGTAGGTGAAGGGAAGTTATAAACAACCTTTCCTGCTCCCCAGTCTTCTGTTTTCAACAGTGGGAAGATCTTTACTTAACTTTACATTTGCACAAACTCCTCGAAAAGAACCGAGGCAGTTAGGCAACTGCCAATGCTAGACATGCTGAGATATGGAAGATGCTGACTTCATAAAGGACCAGTGGATGCTTTTGGCTTTTTCTTGCATTCTGCCTATGAAATTACCTTTTATCCTTCCATTCACCTGTAATTCCTTAAGTTCTTCCTAAGCAGCAGTTCTTAGAATTAGCGCTTCCTTATTTATGAAAAAAGTGTTTCGGAAAAAAATGTAGCCTGTGTAGGCCATGGAGGTTCTTTCTGTGATTGAAAATGGCAGAACTCTTTCAGATAAGTTCACATCCTGTCATATGGAATTGAGGTGTTCTGTAATCCCTGCATGCCAGCGTAAATATATCCTAGGTTTAGTGAAGATCCCTGTGATGCAGAACTAGGATTAGAAGCAAGTAGAATTTCCTTGTCTTCCATTCCGCCATGTTTTAAGCTACGAACTACAACTTCAAATGTGTAGTTCTAACTGCACATTTACCTAGGCAATATGCTGGTAGTAATATTTGAAGAGTTACTTGCAGGTCTTTATTTAAATTTTTATATTATGGCAGACCACTTCCCAAGTTATCTATCCCAGTCAGTTTGGAAGGTGGGAGAGCATAGCAGAGGGAAAGAAGAAAACAAGGCCATTGGGGATTCTGGTGTCCTTGGTAATTGAACCTGTTGTCAGCTTTTTCTTTTTTTAATCCATCCAGTGGAGCTGAAAGGACATTGCATAGTTTAGGTTTTAGAAACTGCCTTACTTTTAAATGTCTAGGACAGACCCACTTAGTTAGAAAAGCTCTGCTTCTGTTTCAGACATTGAAATAAGGTCAATCTTCTAAGCAAGGTATCACCTGAGGGATTGCAGCTGCTATTATATTCTGCCACGACAAAGCCAACCAGTCACTGGCAGACAAAATCAGAGTACGTTGCATAAGAAGTGTAGCTGGACTGCACCTTGGAGTTTCTGGGATTCCAGTGGTGCATATTTCTAGAGTTGCCACTGTCACATATTGACAAAGCACTACTATCTGAACATACTGTCAGCAAGGAAGCATATAGTCACCATTAGGCTGGACTATGGGAACACAGTCTACACAAAGCAACTCACTAGAAGACTACAACTATTTACAACTTGGCAACCAGACTCATCCTCAATCTCCCACACAAAACACTTGCATAACAACACACCTCAGGGAACTCCACTAGCTTACGATACACAAATGTGCTCAATTTAAAGCCTCACACACAGCACAAGACAATTCATGCCCCTTTTACTTGAACATTCGTATTTTCTTCCATCAACCATCCAGACACCTCTGCTCTGCAGGACTCTTACTAGCACATTTATTATTCATACCTAGAGCCGGATCAATAGGATAAGCATTCTCTTACTGTGCTCCTAAAGCGTGGAACAACCTCTCACTCCGCCTCAGAGCCTCCTCCTCCTCTATTCTTGAATTCTTAAAGAAGCTGAAGACCTGGCATTTCACATAACCAATCTACAATAGGCAGGACTTGGCACACGCACTTGCCCTCACAGGAGATAGTGTGCTTTCTAACCGCTTAACCGCGGAGCAAATTCTCCCGCAGTGCGGGAGAATGAATGAGTGGGCGGGGCTGCGTCGGCCAACAGCCGTGCGTAGCACCAGCGAGGTAGTGCACGCGACGGTCGTTGACCGACGCGGAAACGGAACGGAATAAATGCGCCTAGCGTATCATTGCAACCTTTTTCTTGAAGGTGAACCTTGTTCTTGATCCTTCCTTTATTTGAAAAAAGTTGATACTGTTTGCTATTCTGATTCAAGCATCTGAATCAATGAAAGTCCCAATGCTTGAGAAGAAATAAGTTACCTTACCTGTAACTACAGTTTTCCACCGTTTGTATCTTTCATATATCACATGACTCTCCCTCCTCTGATATTCAACTTCTCTTTTTTCCTATTCACACGAGTATTTCGAAATCTGAGCTATAGTGGCCTGTGGCAGAGTGAATTTTAGAAAACGTCCTGCTGATTGATTGGAGCTAAACAACTAAACCATTACTCTTGGTTCAGTTCTTTTTTTATGGCAAATTATTGTTTGGACTGCTATTGTATGTAACTCAATGCTTCCACTTTGACGATGGTGAATGATTAAAGCATGTGAATCCATGAAAGATAACAATGCTGAAGAACTGTAGTTACAGGTATTTAATATTTGTTTTCCTGATTTCTGGTATTTACTCCGACTGCTTCACCGGACTATTTCTTTCTCCTGTTTATGCTTCTGAAGATGTTATTTGCCTCTTCCACAGATGGAAGCTCTCACGAAGATGAGGGCCCTGAATGACCTTGTCAAACTTAACTCCCAGAAAGTCACAAAAGCCCAGCTTAAGGAGGTGAAGGAGGTGATGCATTTGTGCATGAAGCAGGAGAACTACCTCGAGGCCCTCTGCAAGATCCAGTCTCCCCTGAATCCCAGTGTGCTTCTGGAGAATGTGTGGTAGGTGTGCACTGGACACCACATATTAGCCTTATCTGCCCAGTCCAAGCAATGTGGGAGACCAGGCCAATACATTCTGACCCAAAGACCCAGTGTGATTTTTGAAAATGGTGTGGCAGTTATACAGGTGAAACCACATCTATGCTCCGTTTGACTGCTGAGCAAGATAGATAACTTTTCAGGTGCCCATAAGTCTAAGATGTTATGGTAGGCACGTATGGGGAAACCACAGTAGCCTTTCTTGCTTGTTCAGAACATGGGAGAAATCTGTTGTTTCCGCATGTCCTTACAATCCACAAACCCTTGAAGAATGTGTGGTATGTGTGCATTAGTTACAATACTTCAGCTCACTCAGTGTCTGAACGAACAGGGTAGATCCCAGGCCAATAACCTCAAAATAGATATGTGATCCTGAATCATCGGTGGTAGATACTCAACAGATAGATCTCCTAAACCCCCCTCATCAGCACCATTCCCGTATGAAACCTTTCTGATTCTCCCCATCCCCCTCTCCAACCCACCTGTGATTCTGATTGCTTGCTTCCTGTCTAAATGCATACTGAGCAGAGGCGAAAAATTGCATGCACAGTCTGAATCCTAGTGTGATTCTGTATCACGAATGCTTGCATAATAACCCTGCCATCTTTGGTTTGTGCCAAGCCCATGAGCGACTGTTCTGACCACCCCCGCCCTCCGATATTCTCTGCTTAAACGCTAAAGAACAATGATGGATTCAACCCAGATCTGTGACTGGGGTGAGTGTCTGAAAAGTTTCAGCGCTCCGTCCACCATCTCCTTGTATTTGCTTTCTAAGTTGGCAGGGTATGCTCAGACGTGGGTCCCTTGCTCACTTTGCCACTGGATTCAAGCTAGCTTGGCTGATGACAGCTGTTAGCCAGAAACCGGTCCCAGGATGCTTGTTTTAGGTCCAGGGAAGACATGGCTTGGCAGTTCGGGCTGGACTGTACCCATGAAGCACAGGGTCAAGACTGATTTGCATATGGCTGTGTTTGAATTGGGGTGGCAAAGTGAGGTAAAGAACGATGATGGATTCAACCCAGATCTGTGACTGGGGGTGAGTGTCTGAAAAGTTTCAGCGCTCCGTTGTGTTTGCTTTGCAGAATAACCTTGCATCTTTGGTTTGTGCCAAACCCAAGAGTGACTGTCTGACCACCCCTGCCCCGGATATTCTCTGCTTAGCTCAGCATGATTTTATAGATGTGTTGTAGTTATGCACCTGTGCCATGCACTGATTATTACTACCCAGTCTTCCCTGTCTGTGGCAAGCGTAGGTGAGACTTCCCAAAGCCCTCAGGTGAGTGAGCATAATGTGTTGCCCATGCCATTATGTGGTGTATTTGGCAGGCTACTAATAGGGAGATTGGAATGGATCTACAAAATGTGTGGATTCTTACATAGGTGAATGATTTGATGGCGACTTTCTTTGCAGGTTAGTAGTTAATTTGTGTTTTCTTATTGAGGTTCTTTTCTTCACTTAGGTTTGAAATGATGTAGGGAATTATTTGACATGCCTGTCGACCTGTTCCTTTGATGTTGTTTAGAGTACATTTGATTGTATTTTTCCAAGACTTTTAATTTACAGCATAGGTGCCTTATGTATAGGGGTGATTTGTGGATTTTCCAGTGTTTAGTTTTGAGTTAAAATATTTAGATTGCATGAAGAACAAGCATTTGAAATGCAATAGGGCTCGCATTTGTTAGTTACAGCTGATGACGTTGACAATACGAATTTTTCTACTTTTGCTTTTTTATATGCAGCGGTGTGATTATATTAACATAGTGTTATTGCCATTGGTATGACCTTGTCCGTTTGGTGAATGAGTCAATGGTAAATTGGTTATAAGGGAGGGGAGATAGTAAAATGATGCGTGGAAATAAAATGTAACATTCTGGAAAAAACAAGCACTTAAACAGTTATAGGAAATGCACGATCAAGTAAAGGATGTGAAACATAAGCAGGAACAACAGGGTTGCCAGGGGGCTCGCAGACTGCAGTGCCATGCCGTTGGCAATGGAAATTGCAAAAAACACAGTTTATGGACAGAATGCAGAACAATGTCTTACATTCACCCCAGTACAAAGATCTGGGCCTAAATCCGTCGTTTTTTTGCACTCCACACCACCCTGGGTCAGACAATGGCTATATGCAAATCAGCCTTGACCCTGTGCCTCATGGGAACAGTCCAGCCCAAACTACCACGCCATGTCTTTCCTAGACCGGAATCAAGCATCCAAGGACCGGTTTCTGGCTATCAGCCTTCTTCAGCCTGGATAGCTTAACTCCAGTGATGTGGAGAGCCTGGGAACCACGTCTGAGCATACCCAGCCCACTCGGGGTGAAAATTAAAAAAACAGTTTTTGGACTGTTCCCATGAGGCACAGGGTCAAGGCTGATTTGCATATAGCCAGTGTCTGACCTAGGGTGGTGTGGAGTGCAAAAAAACGATGGATTTATGCCCAGATCTTTGTACTGGGGTGAATGTAAGACATTGTTCTGCATTCTGTCCATAAACTGTGTTTTTTGCAGGGCCAGGCGCGTCCTCTCCCCACTCCAAAGAAATTTGGTGGCAAGACTATCCAGTTCCTGGAATCAGCTCCTGTGAAAGTAGAAGGGGGCATTCTGGAGGACATAAAGAAATCTGGGGGAGGATCATCATTTTGAACAGGGCAACCCTCCCCAGAAAATTCCCCAGGGGATTCAGAGGCAGTGTCCTCCATTTTTGAAGATCCTCTTTGGCCTTCTCAACCAATGGGGCGACATTAAGAGACCAGCCCAATTCGGGTAGAAGGGTGATCCATATCCCTAAGTATTTAAATGATTGACGCCAAAGCGGTATTGTGGATGGCCAATCGTAGCAGTCCCTAGATAGGTGCAGTGAGACCAGCACCGATTTTCCCTGGGTTCAGCCGAAGACCGGAGAATTGCCCGAAGGACTTCAAGATTTGGAGGCAGTGTGGTCCCGAGGAGGCGGGTTCGGCCAGAAAGAGCAAGACGTCGTCTGCTTATAGAGCGATCTTGTCCGTTTCTGTATTGGGCCATTTCCATCCACAAATACGATCCTCAGCCAGCACCAGGAATTCCAAGGGCTCCCTCGCCAGGGCAAATATCAAGGGTGACATCCCTGCCTTGTGCCCCTGGTAATAGGGAAGGCCTCCGACAACACATCATTGACCACCACGCGCGCTCGCGGATGGGCATAAAGGACACGGACCAGAGCCATAAAATGGGGTCCGAACCCCATCTCGGCCAACACATCCTGTAGATATGCCCAGTCCACCTAGTCGAAGGCCTTTTCAAAATCTATGAGAAGGAGAGCTAGTTATTGAGTGAGTAAGTGCCGATGGGCTAGAGCCAGCTGTAGCCTCCGAAGGCAGTGTCGGGTCCCACGTGTGGGCATGAAGCCACATTGGTCTGGATGGACCAGCAGGGGCAGGTAGGGCTTCAATCGTTGAGCCAGGATGGTGGCATACAACTTAACTTCTGTATTGAGGAGGGAGATGGGACGATAGTCCGCACAGTGACGGGAGGGAGCCTGGAACTTCGGGAGGACCACAATGGTGGCGATGTCTGTCTCGGGAGGGAAGGAATCTTTCTCCAAAGCTTCCTGAAATAGGTCGGCCAGACGGGGAACAAGAGCTTCACGATACATGGCGTAATATTCCTGGGGAAGGCCATCTGGTCCCGGGGTCTTACCCGATGAGGCAAGGGAGATCGCTTCATCGATTTCCTCCCGAAGGGGCGCTCCAGATCTTTCTGTGCAGCCGACTCCAGCCGAGGGAGACGTACATTACTCCGCTCAAGGAGAACATGGAGCGATAGGTCGGAGGTTGTGTTGCGCAGTCTTATTATTCATATTACCAATGTATTATTAGCTGGAATTCGTGGTAATAAAGATTTTTGGACGGGAGCGGTGCAGCAAAGATTGTCGTACCTGTTCAGTAACTAAGCGAGCTTTGTATGTCTACCTTCTCTTTATTATTCTGCAGCCCTGGCTGCTTCCGTCTTCCCATTTTGAAAACATTACTGTTTGCTTTGTTTAAAATGTGTGTGATGGCCTGATGAGTATTCCCAGCATACAGGGACACAGCAGGTATATCTTTCCCGCACTTATTAAAATTCACCCCTTTCGCTTTTCCTGGGCACTTCAGATATGCTCAGATGGGGCAGCACCCTAGCTGGTTTAAGGGACTGAGAGGGAGACCTCTCTCAACTTTCTGTGGTAATACCTAATCCCCAGGCCGGGCCGTACTAACCACACATCGTGGGATTTATAAGGAGCTGTGCCGTCACATAAGCATAAGGCTGATAACAATCCAAGGCAGAACATGACACAAACTCTGACTTGCAAAGTATTCTCATTAGTACACAAATGAAGTCTCAAGAAACATGCCAGAAAATGGAACCTTTTTGCTCGTCAGGAGTTGTGGATTTATTATTTTCGTATAGTACCCAGACTGTCACAGATAAGCTCATTGATGGCTGCACGCGTTGCATGTAAATTTTTATGGGCATCTAGTAACGGTCGCCTGCCTGAAATATGCATCTTAACCTAAAGCAAGTAACGAAGGAGAAACAACAATGACGAAGGTAGATTGTCGGCCTAGGGGCCTGATTCAGTGGTGGAGGGCCTCTGCGGGGGGGCTTGCAAATAACATTACAAAATAAAAAATAAACACTAGCCAAACATGCCCTCCTGCTCTGGATGTCTTTTTTGTCCACTAGGGCAATGCAAGTGACCCTGCACATAAAAGCGTGTAATATGCCTTTTTTTTTTTTTTTACAGCTATAGGATTACAGGATGTTGCCCGTGTAAAGTAGCGACTGGCATGAGGTGATGTGTGTGTGTGCAGGGAGGACAGGTCCAGGAAGGGTGGAAGCAAAACGAGAGCGGGGACCAAAGCATGGCAAGATGGGCTCTCCACTCCCCAAACAGTGAACAGAGCCCTGAGCCTTTGCCATTGTTCATGCAAAGGGCAGTAAACTGGCAATATGAGAAGACGGGGAGCCAAATGTGCATGAACACTGTGCATTGAGCATGCCCACTCACAAATAAACAGTATAAAGCATCTCTACAGAACAGGAATCCACCCACAATGTTTAAAAGCTGCATTTGTGTCCGAGGGTGGTAGGAGGGCGTAAGTAGCGAAGGGGGTAAAGCAACTTTTTCTTTTAAAAAAAAGTTTGCTAAAACCCAGATAAGGAGTAATATAAGGAGACTGGGCTCATCCGGTGCTCCTTATTCTTAATAAGAAGTGACGTATCTGCTGAGTGAACGACTCAGGGCCCAGCAAAAAAGAGCGATGGAGCAGTGAGCCAATGATTAATAGCAGGCGGGAATAAAGTGGTTTTGTTGAAGACAAAAGGTCTTGCAGAGGCGAGGAATGTTAGATGATGATGTAACATTAAGTTCATAGTTGAAAATTTCAGTCCAGGTCATGGTGGTATGGGTGAAGAAGATGAGGTTTATTTTGAGCTTCCCAGGAAAATGTTTGTCTGAAAACTCCTCGAGGGCATTGCTTTTATATTTTTTCACTCATGTTTTGAAGGGGTTCCAAGTATCCTAAATGAGTTGCCTTGCACTTTCTCCATCTTGATCGACATTGTTCTGAAATAGCAAGGTGATTGTGGGCCTCCAACTTCTGTTCTAGGGCTTCTTGGAGGGGCCCACAGGAAAAGTCATTTAAGCGGTGCTACATTGGGATCCGCCATGGGCAGACTATGGGGGTGTTGTGTGGGTCAGAGAGCACTGTCAAGTGGCGTCCAGGGCCAACAATAGAGAGAACCAGGCTCAGTGCTGGTGGAGCGTATACCATATATAGTGGCACATGAGGTCATTTAGCAGCAGGAGTTTCACCCTGTTTAGTTAGCTAGGAAGCTGAGCGGCCCAGAGCCACGTAGACAACATTCTGAGCCAGATCGCTAAAGGTTGAATAATGAGTTAGTTTGCTTGAGAGCTATATTGGTAAAGAGTTTTGATATGATACAGATTTGTATATCGCAACAGTTGCTCAGTGGGCGTTGAGGGACTTCTTGCCAAGCACTTTAGTATACCTGAACATGACCAGATGACTGGGTCAATCACAAGGAAAAAGGGCCGGTTTTCAAGGACTCCCTAAATGGCTAACAGAGCTTCATACTGGTCAAAATAGGGGTAGGGTGTTCCAGAGCTTGGCCGCTGCGAACTAAAAACTCTGCCTTCCCATCTCTCCCTGCGCACTCTGGGAGTGACCAATAAATTGTGACTTGCCGATCGGTGAAGTCTATTTGGAGAATACCACTGAAACATGGATTTGATTCCTCCCAGGCTTGCATTCTAAAGTGCTTTGTGAACAATACATATGGCCTTGAAGGTGATCTGCTTCTGTACAGGGAGCCAGTGAAGTTCATGCAGTCCTTTAGACACTGACATGTATTTAGGGATGCCTTGTGTCAGTCTGGCAGCTGCATTTTGCACCAGTTGTGATTTAGCAAGAATAGTCTTGTTCGTGTTCAGATCGAGTGTGCTGCAATAATCAATCCTAGATATGATTAATGCCACTTTTGCAGGAACAGAGATAGGGAGTCCTGATTGAACTGTGATTTCAAGGAGGGAGCATTCAGATGCAAGGGGTGGAGTTTTCAACTTCTAGGCTTGATGGTGGGGTATATGAGTTCAGTTTATTTCTGGTTCAAAGTGGTGAACCACGAGAGACTTGTTTCTATTTCTAAGCCTCAGAGGTTGTCTAGAACGTGTGAGGAAATGGAGTGTATTATTTGATATGGTTGTGTAACCTCACTGTGTAATACACTAACAACCCCTTTAGGACCAGACTGGTTTCGTTTATCGAACCTTAAGCTCAACCCTGGGTAGTTGTAGGTCAGAGCAGTCAGGTCTAAACAAAGGAACACGTGCCAAGCATTTAAACAGCATCAAAACAATTGACGTTGGAAGAAACACAACACTTAATAAATCTGATACCAATTTATAAAATAGAATATGTTTTTTTTTTAATTTATGTACACCTGTGAGAAATGGGGTTGTTGTTTGACTAGGGAGTGAGACCTGGTCAAACAGCCACAATCCCTTGCAGGAAAAGTCACAAAATTAACATGTGCTCCTGAGTAGCTTGATAGAAAAAGCAAACAGGCTTTTATTAGATGCAGTGTATGAAGTATTTATGCAGCACATAAAATGGTAATAAAGTGAAACCACAACACAAGAAAAATCTCAAACCAATTTAGAGAAATAAATTACCTTTTAATACATTTGACACCAAAATGACAAAAATCCAATAGAAAAAAATTGAAATATTTATTTTTAAAGTTTTAAGTGAAAATAGTGTAAAAAAGCACCAAGGAATATCTGGTTGTGTTCGACTGGGACAAAGTCAGGCCTGCTGCGATGGAATCAGGTTAGGCCTGTTGAACAAAAGTACCCTAAATCCTGGTTGAAGAGCATTGCAAGGAATGGAGGCATGGAAGCGTTGTACAGTCAAAGCAATGCGTCAGTTCCAAGATGCAGTGAGACGGCAGTGCAAGGTAGTCCCTGATCCCTTCAACGGGGCTTGTGATGCAAAATCCGGGCATCGAGGGAAGCGACATGCAGGTGGAGCCACTTGTCTACCCCAATGAGAGCTGTAACTACGATGCAGAATTCTGGCATCGCCATACAGCTACCGTTGATAAGAGACCCTGAATAGGCAATGCTATGCACTGCGTTTGGTTCCAAAAATGCAAGGGTTGTGCAGATCTTCTGCACCTGGTCCAATCCACTCAACAGCAGCTATGCGTCAATTCTGCTCGAAGATGCACAGCTTACCTGAAGAGATGCATCGTCGTCAACTAGAGGATGCACCGCTCAGCAGAAAAGATGCATTGGTTCTGCTGGGAAGCACCTTAATCCCACTTCCAAGGGTCCAGGACTAGGTGGCACTACTTGGCAGGGTAAACTGACAAATGGCAGATTCCATGTGCAGATGCAAGATGGTTGAAAGTCTGTTATGTCCCCGAGACTTCAGATCAAGAGGCCAGCCAACTAGACCTTGGAGTCACTCTGGATTCAGATGAAGCAGGTCCAGTCCTTCTCACCCTGGCAAGAGAGGCAGCAGACAGTAGGTCAGCAAGGCAGCTGTCCAGCAGAGTGGCAGTTCTTCAGCAGCAGATCAGTCCTTCTTCCTGGCAGAGTGTACACAGGTCCAGAAGTGTACTCAAGTGGTGGGTTCTGAGGTCCAGTTCTTATACTCCGTTGTACATTTGAAGTTAGGAAGACTTCAAAGACAGGAATTTAAAATGCACAGAGGTCTCCCCTTCCTGCCCTGGGGGGAGAGTCATTACAGGTGGTTATGCAGTCCTTTGTGTGTGGACAGGATGCAGCCTAATGAGGTGTATGTGAGGCTGTCCCCAGCTCCTCCTTCCCATCCTACCAAGTTGCCCCATCATGTTAAGCCACACAGAAGCTCCCATTCTGTGTGACGGTCTAGATGAAATACACAAAGCCCAGCTATCACCCACCCCTGACATGTGATCAGAGCCAGGCCGCAGGCACACAGGGCTAAGAGCAGAAAAATGCCAACTTTCTGAAAGTATCATTTTCAAAATTGCAATGAAAAATCCGACCTTCGCATTAAAGAGAGATTATCATTACAATTTTATAGGTACCAAACATGATATATCTACCTCCTCTCAATTTGGAAGTACACCTTATTAATTGTATTAAGGCATCCCCAGCATTATCTTATGGGATGGGTAGGCCTCAAAGTAGTGAAAAACGAATTTGTGAGTTTTTCACTACCAGGACATGTAAACTGTCCAGGTTCATGTCCCACCTTTTAATTACACAGCACCCTGCCCTTTGGGCTACCTAGGGCCTACCTTAGGGGTGGCTTATATGTAATAAAGGGGTGGGGGGTTTAGGCTAAGCAAGGGGGTATAAATGCCCTGGGCCAAGTTTTTTGAGTGCTACTTAGGTGGGTGGCGTAATGAGTGTTGCAGGCCCACTGGTAGCATTTAATGTACAGGCCCTGTGTACATGGTATACCACTCTGCAAGGAGCTTACAAGTTAATTAAATAAGTCAATTAGGTATATGCCAATCAAACCATGTTTAGGGGGGTGCACATAGGCAATTTAGCACTGGTTAGCAGTGGTAAAGTGCATGGAGTCCTAAGGCCAACAGAAGCAAAAATCCAGGAAAATTGGAGGCCTGCAGGGAAAAAGTTTCGAGGAAGACCGCCCTAAGGCTGGTGGGTCTAACAACACCAAAATGGAGATGTAGATTTTACAAGAAACAATTAATCAAGCCGTTTTATTTAACCAAGAGCAATCATCAGCAAATTCAACAAATTTTACACAGAAACCATTTCAAGAATAATTTTGGCCGGTTGCTTTGCGGTTACTCAGTTACCTCTGGGTGTGGCAGAGAGCCGGTCAAGGGGACCAGCAAGGTCCAAAGAAACAGTTACCTCCTCGATGAAAGCAGTCCTCAGTACCCTTCCATTGTCAGTGGCTCCTTGCCATCGACTTCTGCGGAGGGGTCCTGATGCAAAGAATACAGGATGCTGAAGATGCTCAAATATGCTGAGGATGCTGTGCAATCGACGGTTGTCTGCCAAGGGCACTCTTTGGTCCACGGTCCTGGTGAGGAGATTTTGGCCACAGGGTTTGATGCCCCTCAAAGTTCCCACGGGGTCAGTAGAAGTCCAGTCGCCTGGCACAGCAGTTGCATCGATTTCCTTTTTTGGGCAACCAATCTGCACTCCAACGGCTCTCCTGGGTCCCACAGACTCTGCAACGTTTGCGCATCAGGTCACGGTCACTTGGGCTGCACAGCGGCGAGGAGCAGTGATCTAGGTTACCAGCTCGCCCATGTAGGCTTATTTAGCTCTTCTTCCAGTCAAGTGAGATTTGAGTTCTGAGTGCCAGGGGTGCTCTTTGTATGCCAAGAAAATGCCCTCAGGAGACGTGGCAGTCACTAGCTAATGGGCTACTAGGTTCCCTCTCACCTGATGACCGCTTTTTGCTATCTAGCTATCCCAGAAGGCTCTATTCTGCCCATTTTCAAGATGTCAAAACCCCTTTCTCGGTCTCAACAGCTTGTTAGCTGACCACTAGGATGTGTCTACATGTGAACTAAACACCCATGGAAAAAACAGTTTGGCAACTGGTTTTCCTTCTCTGGTCCCGCTGTCAGTCTGTCTAACCTACACAATAGAGCAGCCCCTCCCACATGAGCTTGCAACTTGCCCTACAATGGCGGTTTCCCCTTTGAAGCTTGCATTTTGGGCCAGCACCCCATTTGGCTTCCCGGTAGGAGGAGGTAACGCCTCCTCCAGGGGCAAACCCCTATTATTACCTTTCCTGGGAGCTGTTCACACATCTTCCCAAGAGGGCAGGAGGCTGTATCATAGCCAGACTCAGGAAATGGCCATTTGAAAACTGGGCAATAGAGTAGCAACTTTCTAAAAGTTGCATGTGACTACAAGTTACATTAATTTTGTCTTGGAAATCAAGTCTGGCTAAATGTAACAAGTTGTTTGATACCTTGAAGTACCAACTTTTGTCGTCCCATTCAGAAGTCAGCTTACCTCTTTATTTGCTAATGAGGCTACCAATCTCTTTTCCAAGAAAAAATACATTTGCAGGTTTTTACTGCTAGAACATGTTAAACACATAATATACTTCACTAGTATTCTGCACCCTCCCTTAGGACTCAACAGGCCTGCTGTCGGGGTGACTAATTCACATTAGAAAGGGAGTTTTGGCTTTGCCGTTGCTTAAAATGTCAAAGTCCAGTTAGTAGTTTAAAACTGCTTTTCCAGTCGGCAGTTGTAGTCTGGGAGCCATGTTTTACCTTATTCTACTCGAGGCCACATCAAGTGCTTCAGACCCTGAGGGGGCATTGTAACTTACACCTGCTGGGTACCCATCCGCATCCTCAGCCCTGCAACATTTACATTGGCTTCCAATCGAAAAGTGTATCACCTTCAAGGCTCTGTGCCTTGCATATATGGCGTTGCAAGGAACTGGCCCGGATTACCTAAAACAATCTAAAATGGTATGTTCCTGGTAGGTTCTTATGCTCTAGCTTTCAAAATAATCTGGTAGATCCATCTTACAAGCTGGTGTTCTAGGGAGGTAGGAGCTTCACTAGAAATACTTCCCTTAAATGGAACGGTCTCCTCCAATCATTGAAGTCCATAACCACTCTTTTAACCTTCAGAAAAGTCTTAAAAACCTGGCTCTTTACCTACTAAAAATAAAGGATACCTTTATTGATCACAGATAGCGGCAAGATGCCTCCGGGTAGACCCTGCGTGTTATATATGTATTCAGTATCAATACCCCTGGTACCATAAACTAGCGATGTACAAGTAAGTTACGCTATGCCAATTGAGTATAAGTCAATCAACCATGTACCTTTTAAAATGTCAGAGCACATGCACGAAGGCCTGATTATCAGAGGACCGGACATTTCAGTCATTACACTAGTGACTAGTAATTAAAATGGGGCATAGAGTGAGTGTGGAACCTGCAAAAAGCCTGTTTCCTCACAGAACTGTTTCTGCTCCTATGCCTGAGTGGAGGTGGAGTCCTCCATATGTTTTTAGGACTAAGGAATGGTGAACAAAGTCCTAGGTGTCTGCCACCGGTCAGTCCTTTTGCTATGATTTGGGCCAAGGAATGAAGAATGAAGAACAGGGGCCAAAGATGGCTGCTTCCTTGCATGTGAGGGGGTGAAAGAGGGCTACCCGGCGTACTAAACCAGCCTCAGAGGTTGTGTAATGCCTTTACAAGTCAGCCCTAAAGTTTCTTGAAAACCCATTGTGCAAGGCCACCTTCACCGCAACACTAACCACCAGTCGAGATCAGCATGAATTCAGGCCTCATCCATCAAGCTCAAGCAAGCTGGATCAGCCGTCAGTTTGCTGGCTGAGTCCGATGACTTTCTGCAGTAGCCTCTCTTCGGGGTCGGGGCTTGACTCTGCCTTCCACAATATTCTGATTTACAGCACCACACAGCAAGTGCTCCCTTCCACATTCATAGGTGTTCTTTGGCATGCTGTTTACATTGGGGATTGGTGATGGCATTTTGATTGCTCTCGCTCATTTTTATTACAGTGATATCAACTTTGTGGACTTGTTGCCTTCTTCCTCAGGAGACCGGGACTTAGCTACAGTAGTTATTACCATGAATGTCTTTTCCAATAATGCCGTCTAGGATGTACATTGAAATGGATTCATTGCGAATCTCACAAGGATTGTGGTCATGTGGGGGAACAGGCTCATGTTCCTGCCTCCAGGGTATTCATGTTCCTTATAAGGATGGTGAGTTATAAGGAATCTACTGTCACCAGAGTCAGTCTGTTTCTCATAAAGATAGCCACCAGTTTTAAATGAGAAATGCAAGTTACTTCGGCCTTGAACGCTTTCTATTGCCGGGTGTGACCACCACCCTTAGCAAAGATGGTGACTAGTGGTTATTTGACCAAGTAGGATGATCAGCTCTTCTCTCAGTTACATAAAAAAGTAATTCACTTTCTATGCTCTTGAAAGGATGTAGGGAAGGTAAGTTTCTGGAGGCAATGAGCCTTGTGTAGCAGAAAAAGGCTGTCGGTCCTCTTGCAGTACCCATGAAAGAAGGAATCAAGATAGCCACCCCTAGCAATCAAATCCCCAGAAGAAGAGGGTCAGGCAACTATGTTGGTAAGCCTCCTCAAGCTCGCAACATAAGGTCGGCCCCCAAATCACCAAACGATTACAGGTCAAGGATCATGTCACAGAGCTCTGGAACCCGAAGGGCCAGTTCCTCCACCCATTAGCAGGGTCAGGACCAGGTCCTCCCTCTAGAAGGTGCCCTATTGCAGGAAACAGCCATCACAGAGCCTCGAACAGTAGGGTGAGGGGCCAGATAAACTCAGCTAGTAAGGGAGAGTAAATATACATTTACAGAGGAGGTGAATGATTCGGTGAAGTAAGGGATCTTTGAGCATTACTATTTTGGTGTTCATTTTACCTTACTTTTTTTTTATTTTAGTTTTAACAAATATTGAGGCTGTAATTAAGTATCATTGTAATGTTAATTTGAACCATTTCTACATATCTCACCACATGATAGGTATTTATGGAACTATGAATATGCATTATCTTTACAATTGTTGCTACTGTATTCTTTTGAATCATTTCTGCAGTGTCATTGACAAGAATGTTCAAATATTTCATTAGCCTTAGCTGCCAGAGAATGACTTCATTTTTAATCAAGTTCTATGTGCAGTGTATGTTTAGATGTATGTGAGGATTAATAATTACATTACGGAGTTCTCAGAACTCAAAATAATCAAGTATTTACACCTCTAAATTCCACTTTCTGTCTAAAAGAATTAACTAAGAGTTTCCGAAAAAGTAAGACAAGTAGCAGGAAAAGGGCCATACTTTGTCTTGTGCTTTGGCGTACTAGGAAATGCTTCAACTTTGAAGGACGCTGTCAGAGGTTCATAAAGTGCCATTACACTGTTGGTTTGGGAACCATGAAATTTAAAAATAAAATGTGTTCCTGGACCTTGCACACGCACTGAGATGTTTTAGCTCTTATAAATTCAGAGAAAATGGTGAAGAACTGGGATTAAAAGTAAGTATTGTTTTCTTTCTCCTGTTTCTGTCCGTCTTCGTCTTTTAGTCACATGCATATTTATTTTATTACAATTGATTTGAGGTCTGACATGTTCATTTGTTCGAAATCGTAAACATGCATCTCGAACCTTCCAGACAACCTCTTCTTAGATGACTTGCCTCGAGTGCAGTAGTGCTAAGCCATCTAAGTTATGGAGGCTTGTTTCCTACTGGCAGAGAACAGGCCTGGTTAGGGAAAAGGGAAATACATTGGAGCCTGTATGGAGTCATTTGTTACAAATCAAGTTTATTGTGATAGAGGGTACCAATGACTGGATTAGTGATGTTTGTGAGTTTAATTGTCTCTTTGGCCTCTGACGCCGGAGCTCTTACTTCTCTGTGTTACTGCTTGGGCAGGTATATAAATTGATGAACAGCAATACTTTAAGGTCAGCTTACATTTTGTTATGTCTGCCGGTATTGTAGATTTCAGTTTGCCTAGATTGGTGACCTTTTGGTTGTTATTGTTTGTATCTAGATTTCTGGTGTACGTTGTTTTTGTTGACTTGTGATTTGGAGGGTGTGCATCATTCATTTGAGTTATTAGCCATTAGACTTGGGTTTGTGCATCACTCCCATGTTGAGAGATTTTGATGCTGCTTATTGTGGATTTGAAGTTCCGGTCTTTTTCAGACTGGTGATGTTGAAGGTTTTGATCTGACTTCAGAGTGTATTTTTTTAAGTGTAGATGCTGTGGCTGTCATTAGCTGGAGAGTTTAGTATTTTGTCGTTTAGTAGTCTTAAGCATTTATTGCAGTATTTAGAGTCTTTACGTTGAGTCTAGAAACTATATTTGAGTTTGTTGACTGCATTGGTTGGTCTCTGTGTTGTCGAGTGGCATTTAGAGCTTCTTTTTTGTTTGACAAAACACTCTTCTTTTCTTGTTGTCTAGTGTGGACCTTTGCACCTTCATGGATTCCAAGATGAAACCTCTTTGGATTGTTTACAATAACAAGGAGATGGACGGAAACCGCATTGGCATCATTTTCAAAAATGGAGATGGTAAAGGATTGCACAGTTCACATAACACTAAGTTGTATGTGTTTTACTCTTGTAGTTGACTCATTGAGGTCTACCTACACGTGTAGTGCTTTGAGCCTCTGTGTAAGGTGGTGAGCTCTATTTATATATAAATGTTATATGCACAGAGTGAGAGATAGAGAGTGAGAAAGAGTGTGTGTTTGCATGACTGATCAATTCTTGGAACGGTGGTCGTTTGATGATGCTTTCCAACAACTCTGAACAAGAAAGGAAGTAGAAGTAAGATATGCAAGTATCTTTAAATAAAGCCTATACTCACATTTAACAATTAAGAGCCTCATTATAAGTTGCTTGTTATTTGGTGCTGGGATACTGCCACTTATCACTTGCTTTGAGCAGCAGGGATTGCTGGTGTATTGTTCTCGAGAGGTTCTTCTTTGTGAACTTGAATTAGTTTCCTCTTTTTCAATCTACTATTAGAAGCTGAAAGATAAGTATATTAAGTCTACATTATCATTAATCTCATGTGGGAGTTGACAGCCTGCAATTTATCATTTTGAACTCAGGGCATCTATTAGTGTTTTTTCGCTCGATCCGTTTTTAACTCAGTTAGCCATGGTCAGAATTAAGTTGCAAGACCAGATATGAATACATACCAAGAGTAAGACGAGCTTTTGTAAAAATAATCTGACAGAATGTATGTGTGCTCAGATCATTTAGAAACTTCTGCATGTCACAAAGCTGCATTGCAGTTTTTTATCTCAGACTTGGTTGTTTTCAGATATACTTCTGATTTTTACATAATGGAGGCGTGTGAAACGTAGTTGAGCTATTTGATTGAATTGAGATGTTTTCTGATATTTTGGTTGTAACTAATTTATAATGATTTGGTTTGCTGATGTTATGAATGTAATAACCTATTATCTATAGTAAATTCTTCTGGCTGACAAACGTCTATTGAAGATGTGTGTTTGTGTGGCATGTCTGTTGCCAATATGTTATGTGAGTGTTTCCAGAGTGCATTTCATTGTTTAAGCCATAGAACATGTTAATGTTTATGTGTTATCTGGGCAGATCTCCGGCAGGACATGCTAACACTGCAGATGATTCACCTCATGGACGTCCTATGGAAGCAGGAGGGCCTGGACCTCAGGTGAGCTCCAAAGTACATCTGTAGAATGTGGCAGTGCCGGAGTCCTACTGAGTGGGCATATAACCTGTCCAAGATAACAGAGGTACAGATAACAGCTAAACTGCACTTCACTTGGGCTCCAGCAATCAATCAATGAGTAACTCATTCTGCTGGCTGCATAATAGATTAAATATTCTCATTCCATTTTTTGTGAGACGCTTCAGATAATGTATAATTCATTCCCAATAAGTGCTGCTGAACCTCCTCCTACCCCAACTGGGATGCTGGTACCCCCACAGTCTTTCTATATTCAACCTAATCTCTTTATAAGCAAACTTAAAGTTCTTAAACTATGTTAGATCAGGATCCAATGATGACTCATGCCTAGCTCATATTTCTTCTTATGGCCATCTTCAGTAGCCCACTAATCGGTCAGCTAGTTAATTCATCCATGACAACTGGCATTGTTCCATCTGATTGGGGAAAAAGGCTTCTATTGTTCTTTAATTGAAAAAGCACTCAACCCTCCAGTCTTCTTACATTTAGCACTCTATCTCTCTGCTTCTTTACTGTCCTAAACTAATTGAGAAGACTGACAATACACAACTTTCAGAGTTTATTGCCATCAACTCTTCTCAATCCTTTGCATGATTTTGGATCAAGTTGAAATTGCTACTCTTGTTGTGATGCTGCTTACAAAAAGTTTTGCTTGTGGCTCAAGACCGTGGCAGATTTGATGTCTGTTAACTGGCTAAAACTAAACTCAGAGAAAACTGATCTGATGGTGATAGAGTGTTCCTCCTCCATTTGGAGTTCGGACTGGTGGTTCCACACTCTTGCCCAACCACCTATTCCAGTTCAGTCTATGAAAAAATCTAGGGTTGGGTGTTTGATGAAGTTTGATTTTTCACGCCTAGATAAACAAAGTTACATCCTACTGCTTTCTATATTTAAAGATTTTATGGAAAGTCTTCTCTCTGTCCCTAAATCTACTCACTATCCTACTATGCAAGCTATAGCAGGAGCCAGGCTTGACTGCTGTATTGCTCTCTATCTGCTGGTCCAAAATGCATCACTGGCTTGCTTCTGAACTCTTGCCTTGATTTCACATCACTTGCAAACCCTGCAGTGCCTTCCGATCCAGAAGCAAATTGTGTTCAAAAGCCTGTGGATTTGTATCAAAGCATTGCACAACTCTTGATCATGATTAATACTCAGATCTTTTGTCATGGAACTAGTCGTCCTAAACATTTCACCCTGCCACTGTCTTCTTCCTACAATTCCAAAAATAAATAACATTTGCCAAGACAGAAACCTTCTTTGCTTACCAAGCACCTAACGTGTGAAATTCTCTACCTCTTCAACTAAGAATACAGTCTAACCCTTTTTTGTTCATGAAGCAATTAAAACCCTATCTATATATGATGTAGTCTCTGTCAGTTCAGCGGTCTATTTTATTAAAAGGCAAGATGCCTTTTTTTGAGCAAATATGCGCTCCATAAATTTTTAATATAAATATACCCCTGGATCTTAAGAAAGTGTGGAAACCCTGTTGGGAAAAGAAGAAAGAAGACACAGATAACTTGAAGTGGAAATAAGGAAGAACAGAGTACCAGGAGGGAAAATGTTTTTTTTTTTTTACTTTATTTGTAATTTTGTTGTTGGTACAAACTTAGACGGTACACTTGTATCCATACATTGCATCAATAACATAATGTTCAATACTTTTTACAGCTTGTGGCAGCAGTTGTGAAATACACGGGTACATAGATACATATCATGGGGTATGAAGTCAGGTCTATCAGGACTCGTCGGTCACATTAATATTATACTTTAAATGTATGCAATATTGAAGTGTCTATGCACTCTCCGTAACTGGATATACAAATAACACACTTTTGGGTTAACGTTATAATCCACAAATACCAATACAGCCTCACTAGTCCCCCTCTCGTAAATTCTTGGTGAGTCCTGCCAAGGTTTCGTCAACAAACCATCATAGATCTACCCCCGTGACCTTCTCCCGCAGTCTATCTTACCTTCCATCACTACATATGAATACAAATTCGGACTATTAATTGTTAGTCTATGTACAAGAATTAAGTCCCCTCTGTAGGGTCAGAGTGAACCTGCGCCATTAAATAGCATTTCAGTGGGGCCCATATATCGGTTGGTCTGGAAGCCACTGGTAATAGCTCAGCGTATGTCGCTATTTGTTCCTGACAGTATGTGAAATCACTTACCAGTCCTTGAATTTGGGTGCTCTCCCTCTGCTCCACCGGCATGCCACACTCTCCTTTTGGCCATAAGTAGTGCCATCGCGACAAATCTGCGGCGTGCTGCCTGAAGTGGCTCCACATAGCCCAATAGTGCCAGTACTGGGGAGGGTTCAACCACACTGTTAATCATCTTAGACAAGGCAGTAAAAACCTGTAACCAATATGTATGTACTCCCTCACAGTCCCATGCTAGGTGTAAAAAGTCAGCTCCTGAAAGGTGGCATCTATCACAGGCGTCCGATTCTCGCAAGTGGTATCTGTGCATGCGAACTGGTGTGTAATATAGCCTCCTATGTAAGAATTTATAATGAATTATTCTAAGTCTACTGCTTGACGATATTCGCTCAGTCTGTTGCGAACAGAAATCCCATTGCCTATCCGTCAGGTCTACGTCCAATTCCTGATCCCACTTGGATCTGGCTGCCGGAACAGGCCGCACTCTCAGCTCATGTGTCGTCTTATAGATTGTCGATGCTAGCTTCTTGACCGTTGCGGTTTGAAGAATCCGCTGAAGTGGCACAAAACTTTGGGGTTCATTAGGGAAGACAGGCGTAACCGATCTAAGCCCCTGACTAAGACAAATGTACAGAAAGGTGGCAAGAGGTGACCGCTGTATGCCAAGAAACAAGTGATCCATAGTGCGGAACGTCCCTTCATGATACATGTCTCCCCACATTTGGACATGCATGCGTTCAGCTAATTTGTGAAATATAGTCTCCTGTAAAGGGGCATGTGTGGGTGGTATGCTAGTGGTAAGAGCGGTGAGTATAGCAGGGGTGTGCGAGTAGTTTGCTCAGTTGAGTCCATGCATTGACCGTGCTCATCACCGTCATCGGTGTCTTGTCCCTACTATGGGAAGAGATGGCATACAGTGCGCCTTCGATAGGTACCGGCAGAGCAAGCCAATACTCCGTCGCTATCTAAGGCATATACCGAGGCTTATGTATCCAGTAAAAAGCGTAGTGCGCTTGGGCACTATAATAATACAGTTCAAAAACGGGAATCCCAAATCCCCCCTGTATATAAGGCCTGGTGAGAATCTCCCATTTGAGTCGCGGACTCTTACCACCCCATACCAATCGGGTCAATTCCGATCGCAACCAGGAGGGGAAATGTTATTTTTAAAGATGTTTGTTTAGTGAAATTCAATATCCAGAATAAGTACAAAACTAGATAACAGAAAATGTTAGGGCCTGATTACGAACTCTGGATTGAGTCTAATTATCTCGGGTAAATCGGCCACAGAGCCGTACTGCTTGGAGTAACAAAGCTTTGTTCAAAGTTTTGAGCTCTTTGTAGTTTGGGGATTTCAAAACTTTAGTGTCATTTGTTTCTCCCATTAGGGAGTACTGAGGTATAGCACTGAGTTATGGCTGCAATTTTCAGGTTGATTCTGGTTTACATGGGGAAGCAAGTTGAAAACTCTTTGGATAGTATTGACATGGCTTTTTGACAAGGCAGGCTGCAGCATGGAGGGTGGTTTTATGGAGAGCAAGGGCAGATTTGGGTAAGCCTTCTACCACATTTCCACCATTCATGTATGATAGAAATTAGGCTTGATTAGCTGTTTTGATTTTTTGTATGTTTGTATGTTTGGAAATATGAAGCAGCATTGTTATAATTGCATCAGTGATGAAGCCCAGAAATTTGGCAACGGGGACCAAAAGGGGTTTAATGCTAAGATGTGAAGGTGTTTTAAGCTGTGTTTGGATTGAAGGAGAGGTGAAATCTGTTGGCATCAAGGTTTGATTCCAGAAAAAATTATCTCCTTCAATTTTTCACAGAGCATTTTAGAATTTCTGTGTCTGACAGAATAGATATTTGTATGTTTGTGTATCATCCGCATATTATTGGGTGCTTATCCATTTTCCCTTGGGCAGTAGCTGGAGTAATAGTGGAGAGGGAACAAAGAGGGGCATAGGAGTGACTCTGCAGGTGATCATGAGTCAATTTTTTTTTACCAATTAAGATTTTGACTAGAGAAAAACATAGAAGCACAGAGAGGCTGAAGCGAGAACACAGAAGGACAAGATGCATAAGGAGAACTAGTCCAGAAATCTCTATGGTAGTACTCGTACATAATTAATCTTAAATGACAGCAAAAGAGCATAGAAAGAGGGAAGATGGAGTATAGAGGTGCAGTGAACTCCAAGAGGTAATGTTTAAGGCACTGGCAATCTGGAGCGGCAATTGTTATGGCGAGAGACCCTTGTGGAGAATATGGAGGCACCAATGAGTGCCCTAAAGGGCAAATTATGAAGCTAACAGGAACCTGTTGTGGTAATATGATCAATAAGTAACTGGTTTATGATAAAGAGGACACATGTAACCTTAAGTGGGTATAAGAATGCACAGATGATCTGTAAGGACACTAAGATGGTATGATGAACGTGAAGGGCATATGTGGAGATACCTAGAGCTTGAGGTTGTAACAGGAAGGCAGGGAAAACCATTGTGCCATGATGAGAAATATAGAGACAGAGAGAACCTTAGTATAGAATGTGGACTCGCAATGGGAAATACAGTTGCACTGGGAACTTTAAATGGATGAGAACACAAAGAGGCACTATTGTAGAGGATTAAAGTTGGTTTTGAGTAGACTCCGAAAAAAGAAACAGTGATAAGAAGTATTGAGAGTATTTGGACCTAGGCAAAAAAGGTGGAATATCAGTGAATGTTTAAGTGATGGCCTTCGTTGAGCGTTTGGAAGTGGGCTGAACTTCAATAAGTCATAATCAAAGCTTCAATATGTGTCTAGAACTGTTAGAGTAGAGATTGTGCTCCGAATGCCATACTTGGTGGATGATGCATGTTAAAAAAGGGTATGTTGGTTTCCTGTTGGCCCCTTGCTAATACATGGTGTACTTCAACTCTTTCCTTGATCATACAGGATGACACCTTATGGTTGTCTCTCTACGGGAGACAAAACTGGACTTATTGAAGTCATCATGCATTCTGAAACCATAGCAAACATCCAGCTTAACAAAAGCAACATGGCTGCCACAGCAGCTTTCAACAAAGAGGCATTGCTGAACTGGTTAAAAACCAAGAACCCAGGGTAAGTGCTGACTGTGTTAGGTCTGCAGGCACATTAAACTCCCTCACATAGTCTGTTTCAACCTCACCTCCTTTCTTTTTAAATACATTACCTAAACTGTTCTGCAGTGTGATATATCTTTCTTTTGACTGCTGTGTTTTGACTGCTTTGTTCATTCCATTTCATTCTGTTGTCCAGCACTCTGTTGCTTTGAAGGTAGATTCATGCTGTAGAGATACACATAGACTCATGAACACATACATACAGTCTTTTGCTAGCCTTGATCACAGTTGCCATTGTAATGGCAATCTAAAAGGAAGACCCAGAATTGAAAAACATTGGAGACTTGATGTCCTTGCTTCATCTCTGAAGCCAGTTTAAAGTTCACATGAGGGGATCATAATAAATGTGCGCTACTATGCAAGATTTAAGACCACTGTGTCCTTGTTCACAACGTTTTTATTAGCAGCAATTACATAGCCTAGATTTACAGAGGTGATAGGAGATAGTTCAGTATGCTCTTCATTGTGACCTGCTCACAAACATACTTTCACCCCCTGCTCCATGATTCTGGACTTTCCATTTTACGCTTCACTTTCCATCTCTGTTCTCCTGCATGTCCCCCTCTAGCCTTGCTTTTCCACTCTGGTACACTACTACTGCCATATGATCCCCTCTGAACTTGTTATTTGGCCTTCTCCTCTGGCCTTTTCCTCAGACCCCCCCTCGCCCTGCCCTCTAAAATCCCATGCTCTTGCCAACTGTATCTCCCCTTGCCCGCTCATCATCTAATTAGATCTCCTACTCTTTGATCTTCTGCTCATGATGTCTACACTCCCACCCTCATTCTCTCAGCTTCTAATTTCATCTTTTATAGGCTTCTCATCTTCTGTTTATCATGCTCTTTTCCACAGGGATTCCTTAGAACGAGCCATTGAGGAGTTCACACTTTCCTGTGCTGGTTACTGTGTTGCAACATATGTGTTAGGCATTGCAGATCGCCACAGTGACAATATCATGATTCGTGAGAATGGCCAGGTATGTACTAGTAGCTTTTCTGGTGTTAGCTGCTTAATGGCACTTGGCAGAAAGGGAAGGCGATGCCACATGTGTTTTCTCTTCTCAAGTTGGGCCCTGCACAAGAAGAGATGAGAAGGGTGGGGTAGTCAATGTATGTCAGTCTTGCTCACCCCAAATTACATTACTGTAAGAGGTAGCTACGGAGCAGGTAGGTATGTTTTGCTGAGCTGTAAGAGGACATTATTCCTCTTCCTGTTCATACTGTTAGAGACAAGGCTGCTAGTCCTCTCTACTGCCATGGAAAGATAAAATTAGATAATTTTGATTGCACAATTAATTCAAAATCATTGCAATCGAGCTTGATTAGATTCGGGATAAAGTGCATAATTTCTGATATTAAAAGTAAAATGTAAGTTCATGGAGTCCTATTATTGTAAAATGTAAATATGTTTAAACATCACCTTGTCGGCGATAGAAACATAAATGGATTACAACAATGAATGCATCATTGAGCGTTCTGGTTCTATCGGATTGTCAGAAGTCAGCTTGACTTTTACAGCCGTCAGAAATGCCAAAAAGCATGCCGCCAGCTGTGCTGAATCGCATTTCATACACTCTTCCAGGGCAGCCTGCCCTGTCCGAATGTTTAAAGTACGCCAAATGGGGCGGAGCCAATAAATTCTCAAGGGGCGTAGTATCTCACAGATACACAATATGTCAATTAACGATTCCTCTTATCCCCCACAATCTTGGCACTGTGTAACTACCATGTCTTTGTACCCTTGGCCGTACTTGTATACCAATAGTGGAATCAAGCCGAACCGTAGCCTCATTAGTTGGAACTTCATTATTGGCTTTAAGGGAGCGGACAGGTGATGTGGCAAGCCCCCGCTGTTATATAATTATGATGCCCAGCTTTCGTGCGTTAGCTTTTCCAAGGTTGTTGCACCACTGCCATGAAAAGAAGTAGCAGCTATGGAAAGTAAGGGATGAATGGTCTCAAGGTATCAATACCATGTCTCAAGGACTGCAAGATTGATGTTCTCTCTCTTGAGAGTATGGTTCCAGACAGAGAATCATTCTTCTACATGCCCCTCAATAAGTGTAGGTGCCAACAAACAACCAAAGGACTACGTTGAAATATGTCGCAGCTAGCCAGCAACTGTCACTTCCAAACCTATTACTCTGAGAGAAATTTGTCACCCAAAAAAGGTTTTCTCTGAGCAGCAGGGTGATCTAATCAACCACAGATTTTAGTTATCTACATCTTCAGTCATACAGTAGCTGAGTTTCAGTTTATTTGCTAACAAGAATTACTATTAAAAGTGTTTAAAGAGGGTGATAACATTAAAAATGTTTAAAAGGCCCGCCTTGTCAGACTCAGACTTTTCTAGAAGCCCCGCCCCCCAGGGCCTCAGTGGGGATGCAGGAATCTGATTTGTGTTAGCCCATTGGGCCAGGATTTGGGTAAAACTCCCATGAACACTCTTCATTTAGAAACGGGCTGATGATCTCACTACATCCATCACTATGGAAGGGTCCACCATTGCCACGGACTGCCCTGCTAAGCGTTTTAGCTTGGCTGCCTGTTCCTGTTAACAAATCTTCTTTTTCAGGGTGACAGATGCTTCAGTTCTGGAAGTATAGGGTGGAGGGATCGGGGAGGCAGGGGCGTTCTCCTCATGGCTGTTTTTGATCTGGCTCTGTTCGAGCCTTTGCCTTATGCCATTTACAGCACCTTGACACCTATGACACCTATACATTACATTGCCACCAACAGACAGCGCACCGCAGTGCATATGCCACACCTCTCTGTCCTGGCTGCAGAGCACTGCTCCCCCTGGGATCCGGGCCCTTTCAGTCTGCTCCACCCATGCACCACTTGCAACCCAGATGTCAGCCAGCAGTAGGTCCCGCCACGCTCTGTCCCGGAATGTAAACGGAATTGCTGGACCGCGTCAAACGTACAGCGGTCCTTAAATACAGCCAGCGCCACGGGCCCAACGTTCTCCTACTCCAGGAGACACACCTTCTGGGAACCCATTGCCCCTTCCTAGCACGGGACAGGTTTGATAGGGTGTGGCACTCAGGCTTCACACGGGGATCCCGGGGGATGGCGTACTAGTCCAGAGGGGCCTCCCCTTCACCCCTGAACATATAATGACTGACACACAGGCCCGCTTTGTGACCGTGTCCGGCAGGCTCGAAGGGCATACCCTGAGCCTAGCCTCAACCTACGTCCCAGCCGCGACACTCTCCTCCACTCTCCATCAGCTCACTGCTATAGTCTCCACCTTGCCCCTGGGTCAGACGATAATTGGGGGCGACTTCAATGCGGTTATGAAGCCTTCATTGGACGCGACCGGAGCGCCATCCCCGGTACGACTAGCTCATGCCAAGAAGTTGTCGGATTTGTCCGCGGCTCTTGGTCTATGCAACACCTGGAGGATTTGGAACCCCGGGAGAAAACACACCCACACCTCGGCGTCCCACCACACTCACTCTCGCATCGACTTGCTCCTTGTACCTGCCACCGACTGTCAAAACATGTCCAATATTTCAATTCTCCCCCGGGGGATCTCGGACCACTCAGCTATACCACTGACGGGTCTTGGACAGTCTGGCGACTGAACGTGTGGTTTTTTACAGGACAAAGAGGTCAAAGATGCGATAGCGGTGGAGTTTTTTTCACTAATTTCTTACTAATCGGGGAACGGTCCGCTCCCCGGGTACACTCAGGGAGGCCGGTAAGGCCACCATCCGTGGCGTGGCCAGGGGCCTGGTGCATGCGAAGCACGAGTTTCTCCCCCTGGTGCACGCAAACCACACGACTGTTCACCTGACTCAGCTCGAGGCACAGGCCACGGGCTGGAACTGACCCTCTCGGACACTACTGAAGCTCAACCTGCTAGGCAATTGGCAGCAATTCGAGACTCAATACAACAGATATCCCTTGACTCTGCCAAGATGCTGTGGCGCTCCTCTGTGTCCCGTATTTACGGCTGGGGAGACCAAAACGGAAAGTTGCAGCACAGCTTGGTTTCTTACCCCAGGGCCAACAGAATCATACCTGAAATCTGGGACGCCGCTGGAAACCACCACCACACCTCCAGGGTCATTGCACTGGCCTTTGTGGCCTTCTATGCTCAGCTGTTTTCCACTCGGCCCCCCTGAGGCTACTCTGGCGGATCTGCTGGGACGTGTGGCTGTCCAGCTCTTCTACCTCACCCAGGCAGAGACAACGGTTCTGGATCTCCGCTTTACCTCGGATCAGATACAAGGGGCCATCTCTTTGCTGAACCCAGGGAAGACGCCCAGGCCGGACTGCTTCCCGCAGGAGTACTACAAGACCTACAGAGACGTGTTGGTGCCCCAACTGGTGGAACTCTTCCAACATGTCGCTGAGGTGGGCTCCTTTGCCCCTGAGACCGACATGGCCACTGTTGTTGTAATCCTGATTGCACAACAACAAATAATATCTGGGGGTCAAAAAAAAAAAAAAAAAAAGGGGTCAGTAAGTTAGGCAAGAAGGACCACTACACCAAATGCATGCAAAACAGTATCAGTGAGAAACAATAGTGAGTGAACGGTCAAGTCAAGACTCAAGAGTATATGGAGAAAAATGTATTGTTCCCATCAGAAGCCACACTGTACCGCCCTTGTTATCATCATTTGGGATCTCCTTACCCAGGAGACACGACGGCCGGTAAGTAGTTACCGTGACCGAGATGTGATGTGAGGGCAGAACAGAAGGGTATGATAGTGGCTAATGAAAAAAGCAGTGTATGGTGATTGGAGTGAAAAAGTGAAGGGTAATGATAAAATTAGGTGAGTTGGGTGGAAAAAAGAAATGTATTAATATCCCCCAATCCCTAAGATTAAAAGGCAGGTGTGGGTGCAGGTTTTAAATAATAACCGCACATAATGGTGGTCGACATGTTTCTGCATTCACAAGAACAGATTTTCTAATGCATTCTTCAGGACCTAAAAGGTACACTACTGCTTTGTAAATAAGAATAAGATGAATAATAAAAAGATATCACCTGGACATCCAGGCGTACTCAACCGTATACCTTGTGTGTAGGTTGAGAGGCTTCACCCCACCTGGCTGCAGCGCAGGTAAAAGGAGCACCGCTCTCTCCGTCGGTGTCTCCGGGCAGTCTTCAGTACTGCTCGGGGGGGGGGCCAATCCTGATTGCCCCAGTATTGGACCTATCATAGAATCCCATGCTTTTGTATCATTCCCAGTCGTCGGAATGGGAGTCTTGTTAACAAAAATAACATAGCAGTAGGTACAAAAGATAAAGGAACAGGCCTAGGCCTCATTCCCTTTTGTAGCATATCCGCCTCTTTTTGTAAAAGAGACCAAACTTAGGCATCAGCCAATCAGAAGAGCCTCACCCCATAGAACCCTCCTGAAGGAACCTCAGAGCCTTAGATTTTCTACTGCACGTTGTGCTAGGGAGTCTCCTTTGAGCTCTGCTCAACATCTACTCTACAGAAGTTTTCTTCAGGTTTTTTCTTCAGGTTTTCTTCAGATTGTTAGCTTATCCTTCCAGGATGTCTGACAAGGAGAAAAAGAATGCCATTTTCAAGCCATGTTCCACCTGTGGCAAGAAAAGACTATTAATTGAGGATAAGCATAAAGACTGCATATATTGCCTCTATCCTGATCACAAGGCTGCGGACTGTAAGATGTGCCGCACCTTTTCAACCAAGACCCTCCGGGACCGATAGGGTAGGCTTCTGACATGGCTCCAGAGGTTGAAGTCCAGGAAGGTTACTGTCTCCAGCGACAGTGAGGACACTGCATCTGTGTCTTCAACAAGAAGGTCAGTCAAAAGAGGTAGGGGTTCCCCTTCTCCTTCTGTGGAGCATCCTTCTAAGGCCTCAAAAAAGACTCCCAGAGGGTCTGAGAGCCAGGGTCCAGGCGAATCTCCTCACCATGGTGAAAAGGAGAGGGTAGGACCATCTACGCCTTCGAAGGGTTTGAAGACTGATCCAGCCTTCAAGAAACCCTCTTCCCCATCTTCTGGAAAATCTGACAGAAGTTCCAAGGCATCGTTGATGAAGGCGTCGTCAACGGAGGCTCAGTCGACGTAGAAAAAGAAGCCTACGCTGAAACTGGTTCCATCGACAGGCTCGTCGACGGGACAATCAACGAAGACAGGATCGTCGACGAGGATGGAATCGTCGACGACAGCTACAACAGCGTCGACGAGGGAGTCGTCGTCGACGAAGATGCTGACGACGACAGCAGCGTCAACGACGATGATGGTGACAACTAAGAGTTTGTTGACGAGGGCCTCGACGACGGCAACATTGACAACGATGGGGATGTCGACAGTCTCGTCGTCAACGGCAGTGACTACTCCTATCATGTCGTCGAGTATTTCTGTGTCGACGATGCATATTCCGTCGACGAAGCCGATGACGGCTGCATTTTCAGTTCCATCATCGATGAGACCGTCAACGATTTTGGCATTGGAGAAGAGAATCACTATTTCAATGACCAGAATTACACCGGACATGACATCTCCGAGGAGGGTAACCACCTTGCCACCAGCACTGCTGTTTGATGAGGATGAGTCAGAAGAGGAGGATCAGGACTCCTATGACTACGCTGACAGTCCTTCTCAACTTCTGGTCAAGTGCCAGGAGACGGATTCAGAAGGAGGGTATGACCAAGAAGGTGATTATCATCATCATGATCATTCTGACCAACCACAACAATATTCAGGTCAAGACATGGTTTCGGTCCCATCTTCTTTCCTGCAGGACCTGCACAGGATGCTGCAGGATTACAAATCTAAAGCTGCAAAGCCTGCTCCGGCTCCAGTTGCGCAAGCCGTTCCTGTCCCGGCGCCTACCTCAACGGCTGTTCCTGAGATACCAGCTCAGGTGTCCCCTCAGCCACAGGTACCGAGTCCACAAGAGCCTTCCAGACCAGCAGACACCCATGATTATTCCTCTGATGAGGATCATAATTCGGACGATGGATCTGATCAAGCTTCTGAATGGGATGAGTACACCATTCCGGACCCTCCGTCTCCGTGTTTGGATCCGGTGGATTCCCCTCCAGCGGATATAGGAGGATTCCATCAGCTGATGGAAAGAGCGACTGGCAGATTCAAGTTGGCAATGCCTGCGGTGGCCTCTGAATGTTTCTTGTATGATTTCAAGGAACCTTATAGGAAGTCGAGAAGGTCCATACCAATAGTGCAGCATCTGTGGGATGAAGGCCTTAAGGCAATGAAAAATCCAGCGACGGTGGTCCCTGTACTACCGTGTCTAGATAAAAAGTACAAAGCGCCTGACGATGGTCCAGCTGCCTTGACGGGCCACCCAAAACCGGACTCGGTTATTTCTCAAGCAGCGCAGAGAAAATCCCGCAACCCCTCTGCTCCTTTAACAACTTCTCCGGACAAGGAAGGAAGTAGATTGGACAATGCCGGGAAGAGATTCTCTTCAATGGCGAGTCTTCTGGTGCGGGCAGCTAATGCCCTAGCTATATTGGGCAGATATGACCGCCAACTATGGTGTGATGTCGCACCGTTCCTGGATCAGCTTCCTCCAGAATCAAAAGTAGAAGCAAAGAAGTTCTTACAGGAAGGGGACGCTACATCAATGGAGATCATGGACTGTGCCTTGGACATTTCCACAACGGCGTTTCGTTCTCTGTCGGGGGCTGCGGTCCGTCGTTGCCAGTGGTGGTTGAAGGCGACCGGGTTTCGACTCGATATCCAAAATAAGGTCCTCGATCTTCCTTTTGATGGAGAAGCACTATTCGGGAAATTGATTGACGACACTCTCCAAGACATCAAAAAGGACACTGAGACCGCCAGATCTTTGGGTACGCCTCAGTACCGCAAGGCTCCTTTTAGAGGGTTCAGAGGCAAAAGTACAAACTACAGAGGAACTTACCAACAACAGAGATACTCATCCTACGGCTCAGGTTCGCAACAATACCGCCAGCCTTATCAGCAAAGGCAGGGCCAATCCTCCAATTACTCCAGGCCTAACAGAGGAAAGCAGGCTTGTCAGTGACGTGATACGCCCAAACGACAATAGCGGGCTCCTGGCTCTTCCTACTGGACCCTCCTCCAAGAAGTCATCGGTTGGAGGCAGGGTATCCCAATACCTTCAGAATTGGTCAAAGATAACATCGGACCATTGGGTGCTCAACATCCTTCGAAAGGGCCATACCTTAGAATTCACTTAAATCCCACCATTCAAGCCCCCTGCAGCCATTCCATCAAAACACCTGCGTCTTCTGCGGCTCGAAGCTCATCAAATGCTCCTGAAGGGGGCAATAGAGCTGGTTCCCTCTGACCAAAGAGGACAAGGATTCTATTCCAGGTTCTTCCTGGTAAGGATGACACTAGAGAAATGGCGCCACATTTTAGATCTCAGGGAGCTCAACACCTATCTCCCTGTCTTTCCGGATGGTCTCTCTTCAAGACATCCTGCGGCTGATCAATCCGGGGGATTTCATGGCCACCCTCGATCTCGAGGATGCGTACTTTCATGTACCAATTCACCTAGCGCACAGAAGGTTCCTACAATTTACAGTAGCCAAGAGCCATTTTCAATTCAAGGTTTTACCCTTTGGTCTTCGCTTGGCCCGAGGATCTTCACAAAGGTGCTGGCGCCAGTAGCGGCTTTTCTGCGAAGGAATCCTTTTCAAGTCTTTCCTTACCTGGATGACTAGTTGCTGAAGGCCCCGTCCAGGAGAGCTGCGCGAGACATGGTTCAGGCATGTACAAACCTGTTTCAAAATCTAGGACTTACTTTAAACAAAGACAAATCATCTCTGGTCCCATCCAGGGAGGCATGTTTCCTGGGAGCCATCCTGAACTCAAAACTCTCAAAAGCTTTTCCAACCCTAGAAAGGCGGGGAAACCTGCAGTCCATGACTCTGGACTTACAAAGAAGGTGTCTTTCAGTACGCCGCTACAAATCTCTGCTGGGGGTAATTTCGTCATGCATACCTCTGATTCCTCACTGCAGACTACGAATGCGTCCTCTTCAGGAGCAACTGGACATCCAATGGACACAGATTCACGGATCATTCGCCGACAAGGTGACCGTCACTCCGACAATGAAAAGAGCGGCCCTGTGGTGGTCAGACAAGAGAAACCTGTCCCAAGGTCTATCCTTCGTAAGCGATCCGTCTCCTCAAGTAGTGTCAACGGATGCGTCGTTGGATGGCTGGGGAGCGGTGATGCAAGACCTGCATGTCAGCGGCCATTGGCCGCCTCACGATCGTTGGCTCCACATCAATCTCTTGGAGCTAGGAGCAATAAAACTGGCTCTACAAGCCTTTCTCCCTCACCTAAGAGGTTCACAAGTGCTCATCAGAACGGACAACACCACGGCCATGCATTACGTGAACAAGGAAGGAGGAACCAGGTGTCTCCCGTTGTCGCAGGAAGCTCAAGAGATCTAGGAATGGGTGATCCTTCACTGAATGTTGCTGCAGGCAGAACACTTGCCAGGAATTCTAAACGAGAATGCCGACAGACTGAGCAGGTTATCCTCAGTCAGGCACGAGTGGGAGCTAAACTAGCGAGTTCTAGAAGAGGTCTTCCACCAGTGGGGCAGACCTGCAATAGATCTCTTTGCCACGCCTACCAACAAGAAATGCTGGTCTTATGCAAGCAGGCTTCACCACCGAGGATCATTGGGTAATGCGCTTTCGATAGCCTGGTCATGGACATTTGTCTACGCCTTTCCCCCCATCCCACTGATCCCGAGACTGATCAGGAAGATCAAAGTGGAGCCATGCAGGATGATCTTGATAGCCCCTGCTTGGCCGAGACAGTTCTGGTACACAGAGCTCCATCTGTTGTCACTGGCTCCTCCGCTCCCCTTGAGGACTATTCCAGACCTTCTCACATTGTCCGAAGGACAGATTTGGCATCCAGATCCGCAGTCATTACACCTGACAGCATGGCTCCTGAGCAGCGAGAATTTATTAATCTCCCCACCTCCAACGAGTTTAAAGAAGTCCTCTCCCAGGCGAGAGCTCCTTCCACAAACAAGACTTACCGCCTCAAATGGATCTCCCCACCTCCAACGAGTTTAAAGAAGTCCTCTCCCAGGCGAGAGCTCCTTCCACAAACAAGACTTACCGCCTCAAATGGAAGAGATTTTGCATTTGGTGCACGAGAGAGAAGATTGACCCCTTTTCTTCAAAACCTCATCAGCTTCTGCCTTATCTCTTGTCCTTGGCTAAGTCGGGGCTGGCCCATTCATCTATAAAAGTTCATTTGGTGGCAATTTCAAGGTACAGATGGTTGGAGTCTGGACCTTCGTTGTGGTCTTCCAGGATTGTTAAGCAATTTCTAAAAGGCTTGTTCCGGGTCTATCCACCAGTGAGGCCTCCGCCTCCTACTTGGCACCTGAATCTAGTCCTCACTCAACTCATGAAAAGCCCATTTGAACCAATTAATGGATCAGACATGAAGTTCCTTTCATGGAAATTGGCTCTCCTTCTTGCCCTCACATCGGCAAGGCATATTGGGGATTTGCAGGCTTTCACAATCCAAGAGCTTTTTCTGCAATTCAAAAGGAACACAGTTATCTTGAGAACTAACCTAAAGTTCATACCCAAAGTACCCTCGGACTTCCACTTGAACGAGCCGGTTATTCTTAAGGCTTTCTTTCCTCACCCGGCTACACCACCGGAGAGTTCGCTACATTCTCTGAATGTACAACGATGTTTAAAATTCTATTTGGATCGCACCAAAGGATTTCGGAACTCCTCCCAATTGTTTGTTGCTTTTGGTGGTCCAAGCAAGGGTCTCCCTCTGTCAAAGCAGGGAATTGCAAGATGGATTACCAGTGCCATTCTACATTGCAGCAGGTAAACCACTGACTGGCAGGGTTCGAGCACATTCCACAAGATCAGTGGCTTCTTCAACAGCTCTCTTCGCGGGGTGCAGATTAAGGACATTTGTAGAGCTGCTACCTTGAGCAGCGTCCACACCTTTACTAAGCATTACTTCTTGGAATCCTTACAACAAGAAGATACAGCAGTGGGCCAAGCAGTCCTGAGGAACCTCTTCCACTAATTGGTGAGCTTTCCTGTCTATTCCACCTTCCGTTATTTTGCACATTTTGTATCTTTGTCATGCTGGCTATTGCAAGGTATGTTATGACACAAAATGTGTTTTTTATTGCTAACTGCTTGCTACTCTGATACAAAAGCATGGGAATCTATGAAAGTTCCAATACTGGGGCAAGAAAACAAGTTACTTACCTGTAACTTTGTTTCCCAAGTATTGGTAACTTTCATAGATTCCCATGCGCCCACCCACCTCCCGGGGAAAGCTCAGCCTTCAGCAGATATGGTGGCTGTTACACAACGGCTACAAAAATCAGAGGCTCTGAGGTTCCTTTAGGAGGGTTCTATGGGGTGAGGCTCTTCTGATTGGCTGATGCCTAAGTTTGGTCTCTTTTACAAAAAAAGGCGGATATGCTACAAAAGGGAATGAGGCCTAGGCCTATTTCTTTCTCTTTTGTACCTACTGCTATGTTATTATTTTTACCGAGGCTCCCATTCCGAAGATGGGGAATGATACAAAAGCATGGGAATCTATGAAAATTACCAATACTGGGGAACCAAAGTTACAGGTAAGTAACTTGTTTTCATACCCGACCACCATCTACCTTCTGTGCGGACTACCGTCCGATTTCTTTAATCAACAACGAAATTAAGATCTTCGCCACAGCCCTGGCCCAGCGTCTCCATCCCTTCTTGCACAAACTGGTCCACCCGGACCAGTGCGGCTTCATGCCAGCACGTGGTACCAGACACTGCATACGGCGCCTCCACCTCGCTTTGACCCACAGCCACTGCCTAACACCGTATTTTGCCCTTTTTCTTATAGATTTTGAGAAGGCATTTTACACAGTGGACTGAAGGTACTTGGAGGACGTCCTTGTGACGATGGGTTTCGGTCCCCACTTCTGACGCCTTGTCCGCGTTCTGTCTTCCAATCCCAATGCCAGGGTCCTTATCAATGTTCAAAAGGAATAGGAGGCCCCCTGAAGTCCGGTCTGGGACCAGGGGAATGACAAGAAGAAGCTGCAATGTCCCTAAAGTCAAGGATTGAATAGCTGAGGTAGACACTCCAAATAACATTTTGAGAAACTGTCCTGAGGAAGGTTTTTTAACCGAAACGCCACATCGACTTGTGTTCTCATGAACATTTTTAATGTTTTACGTAATATTGTATAACCTTTTTGTATAACATGATGCACTTTACAATTGTATGAAAAAAAATTCTTTTAATTTATTTAGGAATGTGTAATAAACTCATGTTTACCTTTTAATTTTATCGCAGTGTCTTTTCCTGTCATATAAAAATCAAAAAAAATAATTCTTTGATATTGTCACTTGAATGAATGTTACTATTGCATGCTGTTGTCTAAATTTAACCATTGATAGTAATAGTATTTGTTGTGATACTTGGTGGTTGCGTCCAGTAATTGAACTTGTGTAGTGGGTACTCAAAACCGGAGGGGTTTCTCTCACGGGCATCCTTGACTTTAGGGACATTGCAACTTCTCCTTATCAAGGTTGCCATCTTAGAGGAGTTTCCAATCCGGAGTGGCACATGCCAGGGGTGCCCTCTCTAACCCCTCCTATTCGAGCTGGCGATGGAGCCCCTGGCCTGCCTCATACGAAGGGACTCCTAAATCCAAGGCTGGTCCTGGGATTCCCACCATGTGGACAAAATCGCCCTCTACGTGGACAATGTCCTGCTCTTCTTGGCAGACCCAGAATCCTCCAGTCCCCAATGCCTGGAGGTGCTCCGGGCCTTCGAGAACGCCTCGGGCCTGCGACTAAGTCTACCCTGATCCCCCTTCATCTTTCAAGGGCTTGCTTTGACTGGCAGTCGAGTATCCCCATCAGAAGACAATCGTTGAAGTACCTCAGGATTTGGGTGGCTCTGCTCCCAGAGCTGGGATGGGCACTTAATATTACCCCTCTGGTCACAAAAGCGACCTTAAACGATTCCCCTATGTTATGTTATGTTATATGGTCTTTTATAGCGCACGGCTGCCCCAGCAAAGGGGCGTCCCGGCGCTTTACAGAAAGAAAGGAAAGTGAGCCACAGCAGATGGAAACCTAGAATTCACACACATAGATGGTTTAGCAGAAGAGTTGGGTTTTTATGGCCTTTCTAAATGACAGCAGGTCATTGAGACTTCGAATTTGGGAAGGTAAAGAATTCCAGAGATTAGCTGCAAGGTACCGGAAGGAGCGGCCGCCCATCCGGGCCAATTCGAAACGAGGGACAACTGCCAAGTTTTGGCCTTCCGATCCGAGGACACGTCGGGGTGTGTATGTTGTTAAAAGTGGGCTCAGCATAGGTCTAGAGGCAGTTTTCAAGACCTTGAATGCGGGACAAAGGGTCTTGAAATTAATCCTCTTCTCTACCGGGAGCCAGTGGAGTTTAGTGTGCGTGCTTGTCACTGATTTAAATCGAGGGAGACCTGTCAAGGCTCTTGCCGCTGCATTCTGGACTCGTTGCACTCTTGATTTTTCAGCCTGGTTCACCCCTAAAAGTAGGGAGTTTGCGTAGTCCAGCCGTGAGAGAATGGCTGACTGCACCACAAGCTGGCGCGTCTGGGGGGTCGAAAAACTTTAGGATCGGCTTGAGGTTCCGAAGGATCCCAAAGCACGTTGCCGCAACCTTTTTAGTCTGGTGGGTAAAGTTAAGGGCAGAGTCCATCCAGACTCCAAGGTTTTTCACCTGGTATTTAGGCTCAGGCAAATTGCCAAGTGCCTCGGGCCACCATTTGTCACCCCAGGCTGCCGTCTCTTTGCCCACCAGTAAGACCTCAGTCTTGCTAGCATTAAGCTGTAAGTAGTTTGATGTCATCCAGCTTGTAATGTCAGTGAGACCCTGTTTAAAGCTCTGTGCACTCAGTCAATCCTCCTCACTTAATGTCACCACTAGCTGGGTGTCGTCAGCATACGATACTAACGACAACCCCCATCTCTTGGCCACCTCAGCCAGTGGTTGGACATAAATGTTGAATAAGGTCGGACTGAGTGCAGACCCCTACCACCTAACCCCCTTGATAGAGGGGCTCTTTTTAAAATAACGATCCTCCCCCACTTCCTATACATCATTCAGAATACCACATTTCACTTCTCGGGGGCTGGATCGCGAGGTTTCTGTGGGGGTGTGGGAGGCCAGGTATCGCCCTGGCCCGCTGCAGGATCCCGAACTTTGATGGAGGCATTGGTATGACGACTCTCCATCTCTATTACCTGGCTACCAGACTCCTCCTCATCCATGACTGTTTCACTAGGGGGGTGGTCTGACCTGGCCTATCAGACAGAAAGAGACGTGGACTTCCCGCATATTCAAGCCTCGGGGCTCCCATACCACAGATGATGCCACCAGTCACCAGAGCAATCCTGGTGGCCTTGCGCTCCGCCCTGCGACATACGCACTGGGACAAACGACTCACTCAACACACACCTCTCTGGCAGGGAACGTGGTTGTGAGAGGCGTCGATCTTCAAGGGCTTCAGCAGTGGGACCACGTTGGGATTTCTCTCCTTGAAGGTGGGCCTTGCATCAGGACCTTCCCCGATCTACAGCTGTGCCACACCCTTCACACCTCCCAATTCTACAAGTATTTGCAGCTCCGCCAAGCCCTCACTCTACATATCCCAGCAGGCACATAACTACCCGACTTTAGCCCGTTGGAGGCGCAAGTCATGATGGGCAGTCTGGGTAGAGGAGGGGTGTCAAGGATATACTGCTCCCTGGTGAACAATGAACCAACCTCTGTAGACTCGCTCCAGGCCTGCTGGGAGGGATGGCTGGGCCCCCTAGAGGACTGATTGGCGCGATGTCCTTATGGCTCCTAAAACCCTTACGACCTCCTCCAAACTCCGCCTCATCCAACTCTGTTATCTTCGCACGGCCTATTTCACTCCCGCGCGCCCATATAGGGCAGGGCTGCCCCCCTCACTGGACTGCAGAAGATGCAGCCGGCCTCGGGCCGAATTTTAACATATGGGCTGGCTAAGCCCAGGCCTTGCTCCATGCTGGTCCGGGGTGGAATCCGCGCTCACACAGACTTTGAGTTGGCAAGTTCCACATGATCCCTTACGTCTTCTTCTGGGTGTGTTCGATGGCTCAGACTTCTCCAGGGCGGACAAGCACGTTCTGGGTACGGCGGTCGCTGTGGCCAAGCGAGATATTACGGCGGCCTGGGCTCAGGCCAACCCCCATACCCTGCGAAAGTGGCGCCGGGGGTGGACTGGTGCGCGGCCCAGGAGGAGCCCCTCTTTGAGGCACGTGGCTGTCCAGCGAAGTTCCACAGGGTTTGGAGCAAATGGTTGAACTTACTATTTTAAACTACCTGCACTGGCTCTCCCATATATCGGTGTACTGCTATCCAGCTTGGGTGGCTTGCCTGAATACTCCTACCATAGCTGTGGGTTTTTTATTGTCTTTTGGGGTGGAATTGGCTTTACCGTGTAGGAGGTGTGCTGTCATCTTGTTTGTTTATTCTTCAAAATAATAATAAAATTGATTAGCAAAAAAAATAAATTCAAAGGCATAGTAATGGATGACTTTTATAAAACATAAAGAATTGTCCAATATTTCTTCTTAAAGGGATCTTTGCATATATTAATGGCCACTGAATATTCCTGCCTCAGTGCTGGATAGCAGAACACTTTTCATAAGAGAAATCTTGTTAATCTCATTGTATGTTTAGAGACAACTTCTGCTTCCCATGACATAGGCATATTATTTTGTTACTACTTCTTTAAAACAAATTATTCCCAATAAATTAGCATACATACAAACTAAACAGTAACATTTTGGGAGCCTTACAATACCTTTTTAAAATAATGAAAGACAAATGAGCAGATAGAAGTGACCTTTAGAAATTCAAGTAAAACCATATTGTGCCTTTAAGGCAGCAAGCTTTTTGAGAGACTTTGGGGCATATGTATCAACAACCAGATTTGCGAATCCTTAATAGCCTTTTTTTTGCGAATCGCTATTAAGGACTCGCAAACTGCTATGTATGTAGGAATCTCAATAATAATTGCGATTCCTACGCATTCCTTAATTGCGACTCGCAAATTACTAGTCGCAATTAAGGAATCCCTTGCCATTCATTCAGGAAAGAATGGGAATTGTGTGCACAAATTGAGAGTACCCAATAGGCACTCGCAAATTGTGCCCGCAATTTCAAGGGTGCAAGAGTGTCAAAAGGACACCCTGTTGCACCCCTGAAATAAGTATGTGTACACATGTGGCGCATATACATGCCCAAAGGGCATGTATGTGCGCCACATGGCACTTTGAAAAATGCAAAAAAATTCATTTTTCAAAGAAATCTCAAATTACCACCAACTTGAAGTTGATGGTAATTTGCAATTTCTAAAGGCAAAATCGCACAACTTGGGTGCTTCCTTAATTGCATTTAAGGAATCTCAATTTGCGATTCCTTAAGTGTATTCGCAGAATAGGGAATTGCGAATTTTGCGATTCCCTATTGTGTGAGGGCCTTTTGGGATGATACATCCCAAAAGGCTTTTTCCCATTCTCAAACGGGCCGCTTCTGAGAATTGGCCCGTTTGCGACCTGGAAAATGGCTTCATACATATGCCCCTAGAAGTATTACTGCTACTGTTTTTCTTGCTGCTAGTTATGACTTTGTGATTTTGTTGCTAGGTTATTTATGAATTATTAATTGACTTTGAATTGCTTAGTCTAATTTGAATTGTCAATTCCCTCTTACTGATCGAAAATAGGGGAACAAGATTTTAATTGATTTCTCAGGGATGAAAATATTTTAACATGTGTAGTGTGTTTGCTGCTATATATAGTAATCTGCTTCCTCTGGCAGAAATTAAGAGAGGTGGACTAAGAAGATCCTGTCATTATGACTATGCTATTTTGTGTTGCCCATATAAGGGCGCCACCTTTGTTACTACGCTAGTCACTCCTTGATTATTTAAAGGCAGAGGCAGCTGTTTAAGAGCACCAAAGGCGCATCTGCACTACAGGAATGCCAGTGGTTTTCCAAAAGGCAAGGAGCCTGTCTACAACCGTCTGTGACCGCCTGCGGCCAGGCTTTATGTCCATTATTTAATTAGATATAGAGGCTCCATGGATTATGCGAACATCAAAAGTACCATGTGAATTAGCAGACTTAAACTGCGGTCCAGCTAAAATATGTGCTTACTCAAATTGAATATTTAGGGATTGTGGCATACTACTTAAATCACCCAGTCTCACGTATGCTGCTTTCCACAGTGTGAGGATTACTAATAAATAGCAAGTCAAACACCAAGTGTAAGGGTGCACTGATAAATACCAGCTCTGTTGTGAACAACAGGCATACTATTGATGGCCTAGATGTAGTCCTTACATGCCTTACTGAATCATGGTCATCCTAACTCCTGACTACACTATTGTTATGGAATGCAGAGAAAATAAGCAAGCAAATGGTGTTGCAATTATTACTAAACAATGGCTAAGAAGTGTGAAAGTCATTCGGACATCAATGAAGATTTAGAACTGCTGGAAGTAAGGCTATATAATATTGCTAAAATGGAATGGCATTTTACATCTGCTACTGACCACCTCCCAAGTCTCCAACAAGGCTTTGGCAAGGCAGTGGCATCTAGTGGAAATTTACATTTTGATGGCCCAGGTGATGCCTGTTCTGCAGTGCACAACAGACATAATATTTATGGCCTTATCAAAAAAATTTACAAATGCTTTATTTCATGTCGTTCAAGAAGATAAAAGCAATCATTTTGCCACCTCTTTCATAGAAAGGATAGCAAAAATTAATATTCAGCCTATCGATTTGCAATTAAAGCACTGCTTTATTTGCCCTCTGCTGACCTCGGATACTCCCCCGGATAACAAATTTTGGGGCCGGTGGCCCATGTGGTATAAGTTTTTCAAATGAAAAGATAATGAATGTGAGTCATTAATCACAAAGATTGGGCCTTGAAGGCACGGGACAGATGTGTTGGTCACTGAATGGCAAAAGACACTGTTATTATCCATCTTGTAAGGATGTATGCTATCTGGGTATTACTTCTTTGAGAACAGGTTTGGTGTCAAAGGTTTTGAAGGACACTAGAGTGATTAATTAATTAAAGAAAGTGACACTGGACTCTTATTGGCTGGAAAATTATTGATCAGCCCCTAAATTACCTTAGCTGTCTTCTAAACTCTTAAAACGGGGTATTTTTATTCAGCTATCGAACTTTGTTGATTCACATTCTCCCCTCCACCTGTTACAAAAGATTTTAGCACTGGGTGTAGCATGGAGTGCTTGATCACAAACGTCCTGAATAGTCTAGGAATTGGGACAAGTCCAGTTGCTTTGGCCCCATGCATCAAAAAATGTGTTTGCAATTCCATAATAGCGAAAAATAAGGAATCACTATAACTGAATCGCAAAACCGAATGCAGCAATGAAATCGGTAAAAATTTGCGATTTAGTAAAAATTTCGAATATCATTACCGATTCCCTGTTTACCGAATCTGTAATTGCGAATTTCAAATACAGAATCAGAAATTGCGAATTACCCATATTGCTGCATTGTGATGACATCACAACCAGGAAGTGTTTCACTGATTCCACACACCTGTACATAGGGAGAGCAGGAGGAAGAGGAAGACTGGTCGAGCACAGCCTGGAGGAACTGTGTTTGAACAGGAGCTGTGAGAAAAACACACCATAGCCACTGAAATAGCACAAAGGAAAGGAGAAGGCATAAAGAGAAAGATCAAGTTTGGTGACCAGGAACTTGAAATCCTAACTGCGGAAGTTCTCCAGAGACATGACCAGCTGTTTGGGAAACAATTTCTGCATGTTGCAGAGTCAGCGAAGAGGAAGATTTGCCTTGGGATACAAGCCAAGTAAATGCTGTGGGGGTGACACATTGTGACATACCTAACCTGCAGAAGAGATGAAACGACCTGCACAGCCGAGCAAAAGAGAGGGTGGCAGACAGGCTATCCGCAGCCAAAAAAACAGGAGGTGAGGCGAGCATCCAAACCGCCCACTAGATGGCATAGTGGAATCCACTTTGCAGCCAGAGGCAGTTGTTGGTGTGACACAGATCGACATACGGGCACCTCCCAAGGTAAAAGCACAGCTAAACATTTTTGTATGTCAAATGTAATCACAAACTGACCCAAATGCATACCCTGGGCAGTGTAGCACACCTGAGTCCAGTCCACCTTTTACTTGCAACACCCTAATGGATTGTGGGAGTTGTATGCAGACAAACGTAAGGGCAAGGCATGTAGGGACTAACACAGCTCTGGTGCAGCACAGTACAGCAAGGAAGTGACAACAGTAGACTTTATACATGACAGAAGTAGATTTAATATAACTGCACAGGCGCAATGTTACAAACAAGTGCAAACAAATACTAACTGAACTTGCACTGTTCCAGTCACAGATGCAGCACAGGACAGTGACGTGGCTGACGACCATGAGTCTGAGGGACACATGGAACAGCATGATGAGGGACAAGAAATGCCAGCATCCTCACCCATACCTGCTCCCACTCACCGCTGGAGAAGAGTACAACCACTCCCTGATTTGGAGAGTGATGAGGATAGCCAAACAGGAGCTCGCACACATAGCAGCCTGCACATACACCACCATCACCACCACCAGAGCCAACAATACAGCGCCGTTCTATGCAGTTCCGCAGGCGAAGGCCAAGGGCAATCCTCACGCCTGCTGAGGACGATGGCGAACCCACCGCAAGGGTTCTAGAGTCCAGGATGCTGAGGGTCCTGCGTCTGCAAGGGAAGAATATCCGTATCATGCAGGGCCAACTGTGAATAATGTCAATACACATGGGTGGTGTTCATGACTGCCTGAGGGAGCGAACTACTGCAGTAGTTGAAGGGCACATGGCGAACAGTGAGAAACTAGACCGTGTTGCGACTGCCGTTGAAGGTATGTGCATGGTCATCCAGGCTGAGCATGTCTCAAATGGCAGGAGGCATTAGACTTCAGTGGGACGCATGCAAAGTTACACCAGTGCCATAAATAGTCTGAGTCATACTACAGCTCAGCTTTCAAGGCGTGCAGTCAGCATGCAGGTCAGGATGACCCACTGCTGCGGGGATGTGGCCAGGGGCCTCATCCAGGTCACCACTGCTGTGGAAGTACTTCAGACTGCAGCAGCTAGCGGAAGCCTCATGCGTGTAGGGGGGGACAGAGAGGAGGGCTCCAGCCTGAGCAACCTTCTGGTACCTGTGTCACATGGCAGGAGCCACGGTACCAGAAGTCAACCCAGCACAGAGGGGTCAATGACAGGGGTAGCAGAGCCTACTGACAGGGCCACAGGAGTGCATGGCAGGAGGAAGTAGACATTTGGGCATGAACCAATCTGGTGACGTAACCAGAAATATGTATCCTATCTACACTGATGTTGCAGTGCCAAGACAATGACATTTGATTGTCTGCACCCACACTGCACTTGTCTGACAATGGTATGTGTGCATCAACACAACTGCCCACCTAACAAAATAAACCTTTACTAAATACTGTGTTGTGTCGTGATTACTCACCTTAGAAGTAATGTTGACTGATTTCTGCCCTTCTCCGTCTCTGTCTCCTCTCTGCTGCATTTGGACCACATGCTGCTTGGCAGGTTGTCTTGGCTGGATGTCTAGTTCTGGTTCGCTATCAGAGTCTTCCAATGGAATGCCCCTATTAGTGGCAACATTGTGTAACATAGCACATGTAGCAAAATTGTACAGCATGTCTCAGGCCTATACTGTAAAGCCCCACCGGTTTTGTGGAGGATGCAAAACCTGGATTTGAGGACACCAAATGTCCTCTCAATGACATTGTGTGTCGCAATGTGTGCATGATTGTATCGCTACTCCCTTTGTGTCGTAGGATTCAGATAGGGAGTGAGGAGGAAAGACACCACAGCGTATGCACTATCACCTACAGATGTGAAAAATAGATATATATTAGTTACTGCTATGTGTCACCATGGCGGACAGGTGTGCAAGACAGTATTACATCTGTTTACCCTGCAAATATCCTTCTCCAGATTCACCCGCTGGCAGATGTCTGTGTATGCCACTATGCCGGAAGATGTAGGAATCATGTGCACTGCCAGGGTAATTTGCCACTATGTCTGATTCTCGTTTTTGAATTGCAGATTACTTGAATGTTCAGTTAATGGTATGATTTCCTGTTCCAGTAGATATGCTCATTCACTGAGGGGGGGACATATGGGTACATGCGTATTATCAATTCAACCAATGACATGTGGAAATTGTACGACCTGATAAAAATCAAATTTAGTTTGCATCAATTCCTCTGCTGTTGTGGGGAACGTAATGTGGTGGTGTATCCTCTGCAACATGGCATTTAGGAAAGCGTTGAAAAAGCGCGAGAAGGCACTTTGAGAGACACCTCCAGCTTTTGCAATTACTCCCTGGAAGGTCCCTGAAGCCAGGAGATGCAGAGAGCATAGGACCTGCACATGGGTGGGGATGGCATGTGTCCTGCGGGTTTGACGCTGCAGTGTTGGGTCTAACTCAGCAATGAGATCTAAGATTGTGGCAGGATTCAGCCTATATTTATCATAAATCTCTTCTTCCGTCTGCCCTAGCAAATTGATGTGCACTCTGAAGATTCTCTCCTGTATCCTCCTTCTCTGTGCTGCTGCTTTAGCCTCATCCTCCTCCCCATGGCATAGAGCGCTGCCATTGTTAGACACTCTGATGTATTCTGTGATTGTTTAAGTAGTGAGCTGATGATTTACACCTGATTTGTTGTATATGAAAGTTTTACCAGCTGATATGATTTGTTCTTATTTAGGAGATGCAATTTTCGATTCTTCACTAATTCTCTATTTGGGAATTCTTGTTGCATAGGAGTTTGGGATTTCTTATTTGCGATTCCATAATACAGAATTGCTATTACAGATTCGGATTTTTAGAAGTCGCTAATTTTGCGAAAAGTAAGGTTTCCTGCGACTTTGCTTCAGGCATAAGAAGAAGCTATTTTGTGCTTGCAAGCGGCCTTTTTTTGCGATTTACAAAGTTTGCGATCTCAAATTAGCTTGATGCATGTGGGCCTTTGATTCTGCATTGTAGGATTCTCAGAGATAGCCATAAACTTACAATATTGCTACCAACTTGCTGGTACTCTAGAAAACTTGTTTTCCATTGAATAGTAGAAAAACAATCTTTTTTGAAGACGTAATTTATATAGTAAAAGGCTACCAAGCTTGCCTTTTGAGTCCTTTCCACAGGAGATATTATGTATAGATTGAACAATATAAGTGGGACTCTATGTTTTACTCTGGTATCCCTGACTGGCATGGGGGCCTGCTTGTACTCGTCTACTGTATTACAATTGATTGGACTCCAAGACTTCTTATGCTAAATCAACGGAAACAGCTTGACATTTATTTTCGTCTTTTTGTTTATTGTTATTTTTGATAGTTGATATTGTTTATTGGGTGTGCACGGATTTCCCACTATTTGAAATCGAACACTACGCTCCTACTGTATTGGGATATCCGTCATCTTGTCTAGCCTAGTCTATAAGTCAACATTTGATATGCAGTAGTCACGTTTTCGTTTAGCCTGCAATTGTTTTTAAACGTGGAAATGCATACTTTAAGATTGTGAGAACTGCATTGCTGTACTACGTACACCTGTGCATTTGTGTTTATCCAAACCTAATCAAAGATAATAAAAAAACAACAACATGGATAATATAAGGGGGAGCATGGATCCCTTGGGTACTCCACAGCTTAGTTTTTTGCAATCTGAAAGCCATCTTCCCAATTCCACACAAGCTGTACGCCTAGTCAAAAAGCTAAGAAACCGCTCAATACAGTACCTCCAAACAGAAGCAGCCGACACAAATCAGGGGTGGCGAGGCAGGATGGGTGGAGGGACAATGTTACTTTTTATTTTTAAACTTACCTTCTCACCGCCACGTCTCTCCTCCACATTAGGACTCGGCTGGAACAGGAGTTCGGCGCTCAGCCAGGGCCTGGGCATGTTCTCCGCGCAGGCGGTAATGCATCCTGTGAGGATAACATGCAGTGTGCCTGACTGTCATGCACACTTGGAGTGGGCAAACCACTCCTCCCCTGTCCTGCTCCGAGAGCGTAGCAGCCCCACCTGCCCTGGCCGCAAAGCAGCAGGAACATATAAAATGATAATAGCATTTTGTTTTTATTAATTTATGTTTCCTTTAGTCACACTGCTTGAAAGCAGTGGGGCGACGCTCCTCCGCCTTAGTGGAAGAGCTCCCACTGCCTCCAAATCTGATGGCCCTTAGACGGTGCAATAAAAGGTGGTGATGAAAGTTGAGGTGACAGAAATGTAATTCCAGTTCTGTATCCTAGGAATTCTCAGTGAAGACATAGAAGTAGAATTTTCCAACCTCCATGCAGGGACCCCAGAACACCTCTTTCCTTAATAACAGTAAAAAAAAATCTTTATTGGAGGCAGACTTTTTAAATTAACTCAGTTATATGCCACTTCCATAGGGTTAGACAGAAAGTGTTTTGTTGAGTTTTTACTCATTGAAATAGACAATTTAAGGAATACCAAATAGGGTACATTGCAGCACCTGGCTGAAAGTGCCAGTTTTGAAATAGACGTACGATGCACTCCGAGCGTTAAATCATTATTAACCATTTTTGCAGTACTCGTGGGTGAACATGTTATCGTGAGCTCTGCTGGAGCGTGTTCTGTCTGCAACACCTTTGTAATATTTGATAAACCAGACAACAATGGTTGTATGGAAAACAGCATGCACTACGTATGAATTCATTACAGCTTCTATTTTTCTAACTAAACAAAACACCCATTTACATCCTTTATATGCTTAATCACAGTAACCACAGTATGCATTTAATTATAAATTTCAACCTTTTCTTAAACAATTTTTCCACATAACATACAGATTGGCATAAATGATGCCTCCATTTGCAAAATGATATAACAATCCAAAACAATTTTCTTTATTTATGTGTTTAGGAAAAGGTTGAAATACGCAGTGCATGCTATTTTCCATACAAACATTGTTGTCCGGTTCATCATAAACATGTTGTTGTCCCCAGCAATTTCACACATGCGGCGGAACCCTTCCAGGAACACGCAGGAGGCGACATGACCCTGACAATGGAAGACCTCTTAGCCTCACTCAGAAACTTCAAGCAGGAACTCGGGGAGGAATGAGAACCGACATAACTTCCGCGCAAGCGGCCCTGAGGACAGACATCAATTCCTGGTTGTCTTCTATTCAGGCTGGTGCGGACTCTGGGAGTAAGAGCCTTGGACATTAAAGCGAAATGCCTTGACCTCTATCAGTGCATGGCCCCACTGGAGGTGAACACATAAGTTCCAAACTACAGACAACAATCCTTAAGTGCGAAGACTTGGAAAATCTCTCCAGGCACGACAGCATACGCATCAAGGGGCTGGAGGAGGAAGCTGAGGGTCTTAATTTGGAGGCATTCGTGGTAGCGTGTTCTTGAATAACCTGGACGATAATCACCCTGAGGTGAGGCTGGAGAGGGTCCACAGGGTTGGGACACAGACTAATGGAGAAGCCAAATGATCCAGGGACATTCTAGCTAACCTACATTCCTTCAAGATTAAAGAGAAAAATCTTCCTGGCGGCTAGCAAACAAGATCAGTAGCTTTCCAGGGGGCATCCTGCTCCCTTTTTCAAGATGTTGCTCCCGCTACCCTGGCGAGGAGGATGCACCTCAAACCAGTCACTGACCATCTTTGGAAAGAACATGTGACATACTGACGGACATATCCTTTTGGTATAGCCTTTGAATATGAAAACAAATGTACCACTTCATTGACTTGGAGGGAGTGGTGGTGCTGTTTGGTTTGGCTATCACAGCTTCCCAGGAAGATGCCAGCGCTAGGGGGAACCCTCCTCAGACTGTCCTCTCACCAGGGCAAGGGGAAACTGTCAACAGCTGCATAGAGGGCGGTGCTCTGGCAAATGATGCAACACTGACAAGCTCTCTTGGACCTTCTCTGATCATTATCTATATGAGAGACTGGAAGAGCGACTCTTGCTGGCCTTGACCCGGATTGAAGCCCCCAAACTCTCTGGGAACTCGTTCCTGGTTAGACTAGAATCCAGGCCCAGAGATCTGATCACACCCATATTGACCCGGGCCGACTCTCAGGGGCGGTGAGGGACAATAATAGTTTACCAGCCAGAGCCTCATCACCTAAGCTCATTGACCGACTTTCCAAATTGTACAGGCGAAAATGGACCAAAGTTCCCTGTTATATGTGTTATCAGTTAAGTTTCATCCAGTATGGGGAGCCATGGATTTTATTGTTTTTTTAGCTTGCATGCTTAGAGATTTGGGGGAGGGCAGGGGGAAACTGGGAGGAGGGTGGGTAGGCTGTGGGTATGCCCGAGGACACACCTATTTTTTTCCATTCGCCAGCCTGACGAGCCGGACCTCATAGAGCTGTACTGTGCCATGTGATCCCTATGGCTGTCAACCTTGACTCCGGGAATATTAAGGGCCTTAATTCACCAAACAAAAGATGCAAATTCTGGCGATATATCCTGGACCGACAGTTTGAGGTAATAGCGCTGCAGGAAACCCATCTTAAAACACAGTGAGGAACAAGGATTAAAGCACAAATCCTTCCCACTGACATGAATGTTGTTGGCTAGTTCCAAATATAATAGGATGGATCTGCTGTCCCCCTCATTTCTTTAATTCCAAATCACTGATGTGAAAAAAGATAGAGAGGGGAGAATGCTGATGGTCAGGGTCTCCTACATAGACGCACATGAACGATAGCCACAATCTATGCCCCAAACGTGAATCAGGCAGAGTTCCTCCTTTCATTTCTCAGTCAGTTGGGGGGTTCAGCGGAAGGTGAGATAGTGGTACTTCACCTCATCTTGGGCCCCTGTGTGGCTAGTATTCATTCCCAGAGTTCACACACAGGCACCTTCCGAAACATGAACTGACTTAACTTGGACTTTTAGAGGTTTGGCATACACTCCACCCCCCCCCCCCCCCCCCCCCACTAAAAACTACACTTTTTTCACACTGACACCATACTTACTCTCAGCTCTATCGCATTTTTGTGAGCAAAACACTAGAACAGGCTCTTGCAGCCACAATTATTTACCCCATAAAGGTTTCTGATCACGCGCTGGTGGAGGTAACCTTAGACTGGCCAACCCCGAGCTTCTCCTTCCGTAGTTGATTTTTCCCGAACCCCCTTAAATGTAACAACCTCTTTCGAAATGAGCTTCTGAAAACCTTCCAGACGAATGACCCCAGGCGACACTAACTATTCCATGACTTGGGATGCCTTTAAAGCCGTACTAAGAGAAAAACGTATCTCGCTCATGGCTACTCTCATGCAGAAGACAAAAGAGGAGCTCCTCCAAGCAGAACGAGCACATAAGGAGTCCCCTACCCTTACTCTCCAATGGAAGATGACTGCACTGAGGGGTAAACTTGCAGCCATATACTCCAGTAGAGCAGAACTCAGCTGATTGTGTCTCAGACAAACCACGTATTGTAAGGGGTAATAAAGTGGACACAAATCTGGTCCGGCAACTATGGGCGAGACAGGAGAAAGACTATGTAGGCCCCATTCAGAACAGCAAACGTGACTTTGACTTATATGGAAGAGATGAAGGCTGGGACCTTCTAAACCTTTTATAAGATACTATACTCAAAAAGACCCACTATTTAAACACACACAAATGGCGTTTCTGGTAAATAGCATGCTCCCCAAAATATCACCAGCCCAGCAGGAATTATTAGAGGAACCCATTAGTGGGGAGGAAGTCAGAGTGGCAATAGATTCTCTAAAGCTACATAAATCCCCAGGGCCGGACGGGCTCACTGCTCTGTTTTACTAGACCTTCAGCTTTGCCGTGTTCCCTCACCTGACCACTCTTTAACTCTTTTACTGAGTCACGAGCTCTGACCCCCTCTTTGGGGGAGGTCCTCATTACGGTAATCCCAAAACGTGGGAGAGATCCCAGTAAATGTCCGTCCTTCCGGCCAATTGCTCTGCTGAATCTCTACGCGAAACTGTACACCAAAATACTAGCTAATCGATTAGAGGACATCATGCAGGACCTGATACACCCAGATCAGATGCACAACCGTCTCCAACGGTGGTCTACCTTGTGGAAAAAGCAACCAAGAAATGGACACCAGCAGTGCTGTTGGTCAACCAGGTGGACTGACCTTCCTCTTGTTCACATTATGTCAGTTTGGTTTTGGAGACAAATTTATTACACAGATTCAAGACAAATACGCCCACCCCACTCTAGGGTCTTAATTAATGGGATAGATCGGACTACTTTCTTTGAAACATGGTACATGGCAGGGGTGTTGCTCCCCCCCCCTTTATTTGCCATAAGCATCAAGCCCCTGTCGGCTAGAATACAGGCCTCGCCTTTGGGTCGGTCAATCATAAACTCTCATTGTTTGCAGATGATGTCCTCATGACTCTAACATCCCCCTAAACATCGCTAACAGCTTTGCAGGCTGAACCCCGGGCCTTTGAGCCAGTAGCAGGTTTCAAGGACAACCTTAATAAATCTTTCCTGCTCAACCCGACAGTACCTGTGGGGGACATGGAGAGTCTGGTTCCTCTACATCCTTCTGTTGGGTGTAGAAGGAAATCACAAACCTCTGTATCAAAAACACTCCTTGGATAAAAGATCTGTAGAAGGCTACCTAGCCCCACTTCTACATCAACTACAAGACCTAAAGAAATGGTCCAGCTCTATTTAACCTGATAAATGCTATAAAGATGACGATATTGCCAAAAAATCTATATCTCTTCCAGGGTCTTTCCATCAAAGTAGAAAATAATGAAAAATTTCCTAGTAAGCATCACAGAAAGTTTCAATTCTATTAAGGACACGGAGGCGAGGATTATGCTGTAAATTTCTTTATTCCTCCTTCCAGCAGTCTTTAACTTTTAACTTTTTTTATAACAAAAAAACTAGCACTCCCATGGTGCTTCAGTGAGGTCATGCACAGTCCACCAATAGACAGTCTCTACAATCCCCAAGGGCGTGTCCTTCCTGTGGCAACCCCTCTTTCTTGACTGCGAACATTGAATCCTCTCATCTCGTCATTTATTCTTGGAACCTTCCGAACCTGGAATAGATCAACAACAGACCGTGACTCTGATCTCGTTGCTATCGAAAGCAATCTCAACATCATTTTTAAACCTATTGGGAGTTCATATCAGTATGAACAATACCAGATTCTGCTGTCGAACTACCTTGCAAAACAACTTTAAAGCATATACTTATACCAATGTCAGGCTTCCACCCCGGCGTGTACATTCCCCTAACAATACCAGGTGGAGAAAAAACAGGAGACCTTCGGAGCCCTGGGCGGTAATAGTCCTCACCTTCGTGTCCTTAATAGAATTGAAACTTTCCTTCAAGCTTACTAGGAAATTTTTCATTCTATGTCAGGACCAGAGGCGAGGATTATGCTTGTTCAAAGGTTATCCACCACAAGCGATGCCATGTCCACAGCTGGCTTAACGTAGAATCTTTTGAACATTGAGTCTGAAGACCAGTCTGCAGCGTTCAAAATATCTTCCAACATGGCCTCCAGGGAGAAAGCTTTTGAAGCCGTGGCTCCACGAACCGAATGGGCGCCAGATTGCGAGATGTTTTTGCCTGCTTCCTGCATCACTCATCGGATCCAACGGGCTATGGTGGGTGGTGTAACCGCTTTGAAGGGCTTCCATAAGGAAATCAACAATTGGCGCTCCCCAGGAGGGCGAGTTTCCTCTGTCATACTCTCATATTCCTAGAAGGCATCGGACCACACTCCGCTTGGGCGAGTTGTCAAAGGCTGGATAGAATATCACTCTGGAGTCTGATTCAGTCCTACGGACAATATGGAAAGTAACCCCTTGCAGAGTGAAAACTCGACCCAAAATGTCCAGCCCCCTAACGTCCGAAACTCTTCGGCAAGAAATCCGGCACAAACACATCAACAATTTTGCTGACAGCTCTTTGCGGGACAGATACTTATTGGGTTGCCAAGATTGGAACAAATGGAGAACCTTATTAACATCATAAAGCGACGAATATCTGGGTTCTGGCGGGAGCGTGAGGCGGATACCCCTCATCAACTTGCAGACCATTGGGTGTTCTCCAACCGATTGACCTTGAACCGGTGCATGGCCAGCCAAAATCGCTGATCTGTAAGAGTTAATTGTGCGGTAATCTAGTCCCTGAGTCGCCAGATATGCCAGGAAGTTCATAACCGCTACCTCTTTGCACCCCATGGGATCTTGATCATTCCGAACACACCAACTGACCCATCTAGACCAAGCTGATCTTTTATTCGTGCTGTCCGATGACACTGCTCTAATCAGCTTTTGAGCCTCATTCGGAAGGCCTGAGGCTCTCCATCGATGCCTGAAATCCGCCAGGCCACTAGGGGCATTCTCCCTTGTTGGACTAGTGGATGGGGATTGCCCTGGGGATCTCTCAGAAGGAGAGGCTCGTGGGGTAGAAGGATTGGAGAATCCCACAAAGGTTCCAGAAGAACTGGAAACCACACTTGAGACCTCCAATAATGCGTGATCAACACTACCTTCGCCTGCTGTCTGCGAACATGGGTCATGAGTCTCATTATCATTGCGAACGGGGTAAAAGCATACCCCGCTTTAGCCGACCAATTCTGGAGAAAAGCATCTGTTGCAGCCGCCATAGGATCCGGCTTCCAACTAAAGAATTTTGGAAGCTCGTGATCCAACCAGAAAGCAAAGAGGTCCATGGAAAACAGGCCCCACTCGTCGTAAAGCCTCCAAAAAATCAGTGGGTTCAGCTGCCAAAAGCTCATGTCCGACCAGCTCCTGGAGTACCAATCTGCCACCACGCTGGAAGCTCCGGGAGGTTGTGGGAAAGGCAAAACGTCCAGAGATCTTTGACCATGCCTTGGACTTCGTACCCCCTAGGTGATCGATGTACCGTACTGCCGAGATGTTGGCCATCTTCAACAATACACTGCAGGACACTTTGTCCTTTGTCCAGCACTGTATCGCGAAGGAGCCCGCCATCAATTCTAGGCAATTGATGTGGAGCTGGCCTTCGTCGGCAGACCGCTTTCCTCCTGTAAAGGAGTCCCCGCAGCCGGCTCCCCAGCCCGACTTGCTGGCGTCCGACTCTATTACCAAGTCTGGATTGCAACTGAAGATGGCTCTGCCGTTCCAGGCCTCCATATGGTCTAGCCACCATCTCATCTCCATGCGGACCTCCTCTGTGATGGGAACTTGGTCTGAGTATTGAAGGCCCTTGCGGAGGTGAGAAGCCTTCAAACGTTGTAACGCACTGTAATGGAGTGGCCATGGGAAGATTGCTTGAATCGAAGAGGCAAGAAGACCCACCAACCTGGCTATCTGCCTCAGCGAATTGGAAGAGCGAGCTAACATTCTCCTCAGTTCTCTGCGGATCATGGCCATCTTCTTTGCTGGAAGACTCAGAGTTAAGGCCACCGAATCTATGGTAAACCCCAAAAAAAGTCACCTGTCTGGATGGGGTTAAGAGAAACTTTTTGTCGTTTATCAAGAAATCCAAATTTTGGAAGAGGTCCAGTTTCTCGCAGACGACCCAAGAGCTGCAAAGGACATTTCTCTAAGAGCAAGAAATCGTCCAAATAGACGATGAGACGCCCACCTCTGGCTCGAAGTGTCTCCACTATGGGATTGAGGACCTTCGTGAAACACGATGAGGCCGACGAGAAGAGTTGCGAATTTGTAAACTTGCTCCCTCCACTGAAACTGCAGAAAACACCTCTGCAGGGAAAAAACGGGCACCGCTAAGTAAGCGCCCTTCAGGTCCAGGCGGACCATCAGTCGTTGGGTTGCAGGAGGTCCCGCAGAAGATGGATGCCTTCCATCTTGAAGTGGCTGTATACCAGCCCCTGATTGAATTCTTTTAGATTTATTACCGGTCGCTGCCCTCCGTCCGTCGACGAGAAAAATGTTGCAGAGAAACTCTTTAGGGTGCAAAAGGGAAGGCACAATTGCTCCGTTTCCGAGCAGGTCCACCACCTCCTTATCTATTAGCGAGGCTTGGTCCTGTGCGAAAACCAGCGGTCTGGGTCGAGAGCCTGAACCGGGGTGCCGTAAATCTCTATTTGGAAACCTTTGATGGTTTGAAGTACCCAAGCATCTGAGGTAATAGTTCTCCAATTTTCCTTGAAAAACTCCAATCTGCCTCCCACCCTGAGATGGTGAAAAAGGGTAAGGTTCACCTGCTGTAACCAAGGATTGGCCTCTGGCTGCTCCTCTGCCGCCTCGTCCTCTGTAACCACGACTGGATTGGAAGAAATCCTGCTTTCCCGAGTCTGTGTCTTTTTTGCCACCCCTTTGAGGTCCTTGCGTGTAAAAGCGGCCGGTCCAGCGCCCTCTGCCAGGACTGGCCCGACAAAAACTCTAGGGTGAAATACCTTTTTTATTGATGACTGTGCCTCATCTAAGGACGTAAACGTGGAGACGAATTTTGTCAAATCCTTAATGAATTGGTCTCCAAAAAGTCCTCCCTGCGCTATTGAGCCTGCCTCCGAAGAAGCCAGATCCCCAAGCTTGGGATCCACCTGGAGGAGGAAAGAGTGTCGCCTCTTAGTAGAGAGGGCGCAGTTAGCGTTCCCCCCAAAAACTATTGCAAGGTGTGCCCAATTGGACATCTTCTCTGGGGACATGGGAATACCTGCCAATTTGGCCTCCTCCGCTAACTCTAAGATTTTTTTAATTTGCCCATTGATGTCCAGAGGTTTGTCCTGACAGGATTTCCATGATCTATCTATTCCTTTCTTTGGGTCCCTCACATATTTCTGTAAAAAGGTGGCCATCTTTGGGTCTACCTCAGGCGTGGTTGCTACATTGCCGGGAATGGCTGGACGAGGGCACTCTGCCCGAAGGCAAGCCCGTACCTTTTTTTCTAGAGGTTTCCATAACCTTCCTGCAACAAATGCTGAGACCTTTGGAGAGGGGGTGCACTCCAGGACCGTGGGTGTATTAAGTCCTCTGGGACAAGCATGTCAGACAACTCCTCCGTTTCTTTGGGAGTGCCCGAAGACACTACAGGGCGCCAGGTTCTAGAGGGCCTGGGCTCATTAGCCAAGGACTCTTCTTCATCCTGCGGGTACTCTGGGGGTTCAGGGATGTCTGGGGTGGTATCCTGACCTCCTACCTCTGGCCTAGCTAAAAAGGCCCTCTTTAACCTTTCAAATGCACCTACATCCATGCTCGAGGAGTTCTTGCGCTTGTTGGCGCGTTGGGGGTCTATCAACCTGGCAAGCATAAGCAAACTGCATTATGTGGCGCTCAAAAGGTCCCATAGCTTCTTCCACCGCCTGATGAATTAATGCATCATCTGCATCGCAAAACTCATCATCTAGGGGCAGTACCTGCAGGGATTCTTCCTCTGCGTACTCCTCCATGGCTGAGGGAAATAATGTATAATGTTGGCTGGGACAAAGACTGGTATAAAATTCTATCAAAAAAACCCTTTCTGTTTAATTGATTGAAGCGTACTGCATGCTACCATGTACCCACTAGGTGGTATGCCAGATTAGGAGTGAGGGAAATCACTGTATATTTTGGTGCCGCCAGCGGCTAGCTGGACTAATCCAAAAGGGGCAACTCACCTTGATTTATCGGGTGTCTCTCACAGTCTGCCCCCCCACTTCCCCCTCTCCCATTCAGTAAACTGCACCTAAGCGCGCCTCACGGCGTGTATATGGACCCATAACAGAGCGGGCGTCAAGCTGTGAAATAGTTAAATACGGACCCACACACCGGCGGGCGTCAAATCACCGATCCTACCGCACAGCATGGTTGGGATCAACGAGTCGGCCAGACGCCCCCGCCGTCCGAACCTCGTTACCACTTGCCTGGTATAGTAATTGGGGACCACAAGCGGAGATTCCGACGGAGCTCCCGCAGTCCCGAACTGCACAGAGAAAAGCAAGTAACTGCAAACAATGTCAGGAACAAGTCCCGCTCTGCGCCACACATTTGACAGTGCGAACAATGGCAAAATATTAAGGCTACGTAGAATACATAAAAACTCAACGGTCCCCTCGCATCTGAAGCACAAGGGTAGCCTGTCAAATCAGCGCTACATTAAATCTCGAAAACGCGCATAATACTAAGAAAATACACATATTTCCTCACAACACTGGAGAGTAAGGAAAAGGATGACTTAACTGCTGGCAGCAGGAAAGAAAGAGGAGTTGCCACAGGAAGCACACGCCCTTGGGGATTGTAGAGACTGTCTATTGGTGGACTGTGCATGACCTCACTGAAGCACCAGGGGAGTGCTAATTTTTTTGTTATAAAAAAGTTAAAGACTGCTGGAAGGAGGAATAAAGAAAGTTACAGCATAACCCTTGCCTCCTGTCCTGACATAGAATTGTTTTACCACCTTGCCTCCATGCACACCGCCTCCTTTGGCAAAACCATTGAGCCCTCCAACCAGATAAAATCCTGACCTTTCCCAAAGCTGAAGGAGGCTTGGGCCTCCCGAATTCCCCCCTCAGATAAGCACTGGTTACATATGGACGGGGCATAGCAGGGAGAACGATTTGGGATGTCCTGTGGAAATCTAAATCCAATCGCCTGCCCAGCGCCTACTTAAGCACCCTGGCTGGAACCAAGCTGAAAGCTTGGGATTAGGCAACCTGCTTGCCCACTTTGATGACTTTTCCCACACCGTACGCTCCTATCCACTACTACAAGGCCTTCCCACCAGTATTAGCCCCGAGTCCCTTTGACTTGTGGAGGGAGGGGGTCTGTCTCACTATCTCTGATCTTTTCCATGAGCAGGACAGTCTCACATTCAACAACTGTTTCAATCTACCAACTACAGAACTGTACCATTACACCTAACTAAAACAATGGGTAATGCAACGTGATATCCGAAAGGCAGCCACAAGGAACATGCTCCCTATAAGGAAATGTGTACATTGCCAGGGGTTCCAGGGAATGTATCTGGTTTCTCTATTCTCTCCTGAGCACCTTGGTCGACGCTCCCATTCCTCGACATAGAGGATTCTGGGACCAGATCCTAGGGATGCTCATTACCATAGATTAATGGCGTAAATTATAGAGAGATATCCAGAGGTTTAACCAATCGCTAGGCCTTAGTGAAGCTCTCTACAAAATACTTTATGATTGGAATTTACATCCCGCCAAACTACATAAAATATACCCGGAAACATCTGATATGTGTTTCAGGGGTTGTGGACTCTTGAGCGACTTCCATCACATATGGTGGGACTGCCCCATGATTAGGCCATATTGGAATTACATTTTAGCCCAGATGAATGAGTTCCTGGGTCAAACAACAGATTTTACCCTTTTGGGGCTATGTAGCCTCTCCCGTAAGCATCAAATAGCTGGGGATAGAACCATTATATGGCTTTGTCTTGGCACAGCTAAGATGGCTCTGGCAGCAGCCTGGAAGAAACCTTCAGCCTCCTCCATCTCCCAATGGCACACCAGCTTTTAGCTGGTTCTCACCATGGAACGCATGATGGAGAAACTCGTGGACTCCTAAAAGAGCTTTGATTACATAGGGGAACACCGGGTGAGATATTTGTCTGTAGGTCTTCCTCTATCCTCATATTTCACATTCAGAAGGGATCTCCTTCTCTTCCAGACTTGAGTCCTAGCACTCCATGTAGCCTCTCAAGTCACGATCCCCTAGTCTCTCAGCGGAGCCTACTCATAACACCTGCTCTTCTCCATCACAAGTTAGTAGACACTTCTGCTACTCTGTCCATGGAAGTTATCAAGTTCAAAGTTTTCCCTGGTCTAGGGATTTTAAGGGTAAAGGGCCATAGTGGGCTTCAATATAGTCCCTTGAGATTGGCCACATGACCTTATTGTATGAAACAGTCTTGATTGGTGCCATCTATTTAGATAGCTACTATTTATGAAACTGTAGTGACTTATAGCACCGCTATAGAATGAGGTCTCCTGATCTGTCATGTTATAGCGCTTTCTTTCTTTGCCCAAGAGCTAAAGACAGTTGGAGAAAAAGATACCAGAAATGAAAGCATTCGTGGAAGTACTCAAAAGAGATATCCCACCTTCCACTCCACCAGCCCCAGCTTGGAACTTAAATATTGTCCCTACAAGGCTTATGGGGCCTCCATTTGAACCGCTTCATTCATGTCAACTCCAATTTCTAACATGGAAAGTTGCCTTCCTAGTGGCAATCACTTCTCTAAGTAGGATAGGTGAACTACAGGTACTTACTCTACGGGAACCTTTCTTTAAAAGTTTTCCAACAAAATTAATTCTACAGAGTAATCCAAAATTCTACCCAAGGTGGTCTCAGCCTTTCATATGTCAGACCATAGAACTACCAGTGTTCTTTCCTAACCCAGACATACATTAGATGTCAAAAGGGCTATCATGTTATACATTAATAGTACAAAATCTTTTAGGGAAACACAACAAATGTTTTCGCATTTACCAAGCCTCACCATGGGGCACTCCTATCCAAAGCAGGAATTGCGCAATGGATAGTTAGATGCATTCAAACCTGATATCAAAAAGCCAAAAGGGTAGTTACAGAGCCACACACAGGCTCATTCCACACGTTAACAGGTAGCCACTTTGGCTTTTCTATGAAATAACCCTATGGCGGATATTTTTAGAGCAGCTGCATGGAATAACCCACATACATTCACAAAAAACTACTGTGTTGATGTCCGCACAGATCAACAGGCATGAGTGGGTCAAGCTGTACTTAAGATACTATTTCAAACAAGTACTTCAACCAGTCTCTAGCCACCGCAAAAGGGAGAACTGCTTTACATTAGATGCTAAGAAAATTTATCTATGGCGAACACATCCTACAAATGGAATATGTTACTTATCCTGTAAGCATCTATCCATAGTGTGTAGTGCCGTAGATTTACCCTCTTCCCCAGAGACTTTTGGTTGCAGTATTTGCTGCTATATCTAGCACAGTAAATTCCACACTCACATTTCTACACATGTTTCTCTATTCTGTCACAATATTGCTCCTTTTATAATGCTCACCCGATGAGCCAAAAACAATCTAACAAAGGAGCCAAGCAACATGTGCAATACACACCGCAGGAGGAGTAGCTAAAAAACCTAGTGACTCAAAGACTTCTTCGAAGAAAAACAATTTGTAATCGTCCGAGCCCAACACTAGATCGCAGGATAATGCTAAGCATATGAATCTACGGCACTACTCGCTACTCATAGATGCTTACAGGGTAAGTAACATATTCCTTACCATACGTTAATCCAACCGCCGGTATGGCAGTGGTTAGCCGCAGGGCCTGGGCTGTGGCCAACCCCCTAAATGCAGCAAATCCCTGCTGCACACGGTCGTTGGCCATGCACTGTGGGAGTTTGGTGTGTGAGTGGGTGTTATTTGTTTTTTGTTTCATACGGGTGCAGATCCGCAGAACCTCCACAGACTGGATGCCACAGTGAATCCGCGTATCCCCAGATTGCCCCCTTCCAAAATATTTAGGGGCAATTTTTTGCCCATGAGGGGTACCTCTATCGTGACCCCTTATGTCAGTTTTTAATCAAGTTTTCTCCCCGGGCCCAGCCGAGAAACAGAGTAGCAGCCGCAAATTTCCATTTAGGTTGCTCCAGCCAGTCTGGGCCTTGCTTTTACCCCCGGATCTACAGGTGGATCTGCGAAGGATCGGTGTCCCTAGATGTATACATTTTTCTTTATTTAATTCAGATTTACAGCAAATTACAAAAACAAATCTTTCTGGACCAAGATCTAGCTTTCTGACAAATTTGGTTTAATTCCGGTGAGCAGTTCGGGCTGTAGTCGTGTCTAAAAACTGCGAAATCCCCATAGACATTGCATGGGGAAAAGCAGTTTCAGATCCCTCCCTTTTTCTTATCCCGTGCTTAACGAATCACCCTGAAACTTTCCAGACAGCAGCTATAGTAATTAGCATACTAGTTTTGAAGATTTCAAGAAACGACACCAAAGTATTAGGAAAACAAAAAACCGCTGTCTGTGGGAAAAGTTGGCCCTAACAATAACTACCTGCTGGCTATTGCCATTCGATTTTAATATATATATATATATATATATATATATATATATATATATATATATATATATATATGTACAACCACCAGTATTAAGAAGCATTAAGAATATCAATGATTACAAGCCACTCGCCGTTGCAAAATGTGAGCTTCAGAGTTAGCCAAACACTCTGTTCAGTTCCTACTGTTTTGTAATGCAATCATGTTTTAATGTATTCATCTGACATCATGAATTGTGTATAATAATTGTGCCACAAAATGGATGCAATTTTCTGGTTTGCATGTTGATTACCCAATTATGCTTAATGAAATTGCAAATTGAACTATGAGGTAAGTAGAATAATGCTAAGATTGGATGCTAGGGAGTCCGACTTAATTGGCAGCACTGGATACAATAACATATTATGCAGGAGTAGGGGACGGGAGTGGGCTGACAGGGAGTGGGCGGCGGTATTGGCAGGAGCACTCCACATCCCACGCAATTCCTGTTTCAAAATCATACAGTACTATATTATACACCCCGCGTACTTATCCCCAGACAAGATAAACCGATATTTTGGACTGACCACAGCGGCATTCCCTAGGTGCGGCCTAGTGGATGCCAATTTACTACATATGCTCTCCTCTTGCTCTCACTGACAAGACTGTTGGACAGCAGTGTCGACCTCCCTGGCGGCAGGGAAGGGGGGTGGGTTACAACACACATGGAAGACATGTCTGTTGGGCCTCTACAAACGAACGAAACAGACTAAGGTTCCGGCCAGATTTTGGGATCTTGGTTTAATTACAGCGAAAAGGCTTATTACTAAGCGCTGGAAGAACAGCGAGCCCCCTCAAGCAATACACTGGCGCCACTCCTTTGATAATTGGGCGAGAGCGGAGAGTGTAGCTTCACACAGGAAAGAAACGGCAGGGCTCCGGGCGTACCCCATAGACCAGGCCTGGGTTGACATTCTGACCGCTTTTCACCAGGTGTGCTTACAAGGGGGTATTACTTAGACACATTCCCCCTTTGCTTACTGCCTTGACGCTGGCGCCTTCTTTGAAGACTGACCCGAATAGTGTTCCTACACCTACACCTTAGTGAGAAGAAGTGCGCTGTTGCACCATACCTGGAAAGTACACCTGCCGCGACCTGATGGGGTCAGACCTTTGTAACGCCAGAGCAGAGACCATGGCTACCCCCTCTGACCCCCCTATGCGCCCCCCCCCCACTTTCCCCATCCCTCTACCCCCTTCCTCCCTTTCTTCCCCCAGCCCGCACACCTCCCTCCTCTGCCCTTACTGAGACCGGAACCTTGCAGAGCTTTCCGCCTCCCCGTTCTCCCCACCCAACCCTCCAACCCTCCCCCCCCCCCCCCCCCCAGCAACAGTACACCTCACTCCCAACGACTCGCATCGAGGACAGACTACCACACGTGCTCTCCCTGGGCTATTTTATTTATTATTTGATTTGTCTCTTTTCCTTGTGTTCTCAACTCCTATTTCACAAGTTAACGTTTCACGTTCGATTCACCACACATAAGGTATTGAATATTGTATGACGTGCTAATCCTTCTGGGGCTACCCCAGCGTTTGCGGGCGCAGACTTGAACACGCTGACATTGTAATCCCGAGAGATGGGTGCGCTCCTTCTGGGAATGGAAGGGGTGACGCACCTTAGAAATGGGGACATTGACGAGTGGCACACATAACCAGACATACTGCAACACTCTGTTCCGACCAGTCCCTTTATTGCATACAGTTCCTCCCGAATGTGGTGGCGCCTACCAACTGTACATACCTTCATCGGTTTGTTAGCTGTAATCCTCTTCGGTTTTCAATAGACCTCACTCATTCCTGGATTTACTATTCTCTGGGAAAAGTGCCCTAAAGCCGAACTTTTGGTTTGCGGACATTATATGGAAGACACTGTTATCCTAGCGAACTGTTATTGAGTCTATGTATTTGTGCATCAATTATTCCCGTTTTTTCTATCATCTAATTTTCTTTAACATGTACAAGGGAAGGAAACGGGACAATACACACTTATCCTGTGAAGAAATGCTGCTTTGTACTGTAATCTCATATAAAATCTGCAATAAAAGATATAAAAAAAACATATTATGCATGAGCAATAACAACATAAGATTCGGAGGCAAAGATTTAGCAATTTAAGGATAGACGGGTCTAGAGGGAAGAATGTCTCCCGAGTAACTTTCATAATTAAGTTTGTATATATGATACCAGGAAAATGAAGTATTCCGAATGCAATTCAGGTAAAACAATGAAATATAATAGTAAGGTTTGATAAGTGATTTCTTACAATTCAAATTTGGGTGAAACAAACTCGAGAGGAACATAGTATTTACATTTTTTTTTAGGAAAAAGGTAATGTTGTGGCAAAAATTACTTTATGTATGAGTATTGTCTTTATGTGTATAATTTGAAAAAAATGGCAAATGAAAATATAAAAACGCTGCCAGTAGCTTGAGCATTAACACCAAAAACAGGGTCTGGGCTCTCTAGCAATAAGGACAAGCCTCACCAGAATAATGATAAACCAAAAACAGGTTCCAATATTGCCACGTTATTCTACACTGGATCCCGGGTGATCACTCGAATGACTGAATGAAGCAGTAATTCTCAATGAACCAGATTTCAGAATAAATCATTTCTATTTTATTTTTTGATTTAAATGCATGTGTCTATTTCGTATGCGATTTTTTGTATTTTATAATCAAGAAACATTTCATTAGTTCAACTCTATTAAACTGAACACAAATTCAAAACAAATGACATTAGGCAAAAACAGTAATTAGACAGACAAATATCCACTCACACTCGTCAGTCATACCACACAAGACAATCAGGATATATTTACAATTATTTACAAACAATATAGTATCACAGTGGAAAAATAAAGCATTGGAAAACCGCAGGTCAACAAACTAATTATTTTCTAGAATGATCAAGGATTCCTAATGCTGAGTAGAAGAGGTCTACGCGTTTCGATCACCCCTGGTTTCGGGGAAATCTCATCAGGACCAAGTGCCTGTAAATGGAGAACGAGATAGAATCAACACTGGGGGACAAAACCAAACTCCTCACAACGCTACAGTGTGGGGAACAAATGAACTAATCGTACCTCTCAATGGGCGACTTTACTTTTGTGGATGTCACTGTGGGCAAAAAAATGAGGTGGGGTTAGGCCTCTCTGGTGAGAGCGTCTAAAGGGCAGAGATTCAATCATAACCAAAACATTCATTCGTGTCTACTTACATCTTGTTACGCCTAATGCGGCTGTTGGTGCAATTGTTGAGCAGCTTGGGTAGTTGTGGGTTGCTGGGGGGGCAAGGAATTGGTTTTAGTAAGATGGCGGGAAGCGATTGGAGTCCTTATTTCTCATTTCAGACATTGGCAACTTACTGTTTTGTAGGTAGCGCAGGGAGTTCACGTTTCTCTATGTCGGGCTTGAGTGAATCTGTAACGTGCTCCAGAAGCCTGAAAGTGGAATGGAGCTTGAATCAGATAACCAAACCAATTGAAGCAGTCGCCTAGTTTACGGGGGTATCCTAGCTTAAGTCAGCGTCTTACCTGGAAGCGTCGTGTCCGCTATCTGCTACAGGGGGTCTGCGCTCCTCGGTCTCTGTGCGATTGTGTCCAGTGACCGGCGCCTTCCAGTCGGTAAACCGGCTCTCGCGTTCGGTTGAGTTAAAACTCACTTCCTGGTTGCCCGAGGATTCTGGGGATTGTAGTTTGGCCCGTTGCCATGGGGACGGGCCGCGTTCAGGCGTCTAAAGTGTAGTAGCCGTACCTCACGGTCTAGTGGGGAAACAGCAGTCTGGGTCTCAGTCAAGTCAAAGGCGATAAAGTTCAGAGAGTTCGTTGAGACCATTTATGGCGGAGTTGAATTTCACTATCAGCATTGCTTCAGTGTGTGACAATTTCTCCTCCATGTCACCGCCTCTGGGGTCCTTTTCAATTTTTGCAATTACTGTCCATCTTAATTCCTCAACGGTGTGTTTGTGGTTGGTCCAATGGTTCACTAATGGGGCAGTTAGCACATTCTTTTTTATGCGTGATTTGTGCTGGGTAATGCGACAACGCACTTCTTGACTGGTTTTACCGATGTAAATTTTGTCACAGGGGCATTTGATACCATATATGACGAACTTAGATTTACAGTTAGTAGATTTGTCATGTTTCCACGATATTTGTTTGTGCTGGAAAAGATTTCCTTCCTCAGTACTGGCACAGCAGATGCAAGAGCCACATCTATGATGTCCTTGAACCGGTGGTAGTCCAAGCATAGTGGTGATTGTAGTTATATTTGGTTTGAGCGCTGCTCGGACCAGATGATTAGCTACACTTTGATCCTTTTTGAAGGCAAATAATGGTCTTTCCTTCAGTGACTCATCGATGTTTTCTACTAGATGCCAATTTTGAAGGATTGTTTTTTTGAGGTCATTTGAATTCGGGCAGAATGTAGAGACACAAACCATCCTATTTTGTGGTGGTTTAACCTTGTTTGTTAGTAAAGTGTCTCGGGGGATCCACCAAACTCTTTTCATTGTTCTTTGAAGAAGTTTTTTTGGGTAGCCTCTTTGAGATAGTTTTTCGGTCAGGTTAGCAGCATGTAGCATATATGCGTCCTTGTAGTAGCAATTTCGCTTGATCCGCAGGTATTGTGAAAAGGGAAGGTTCTCTCTCAAATTTCGTGGATGGCTACTGTCGAAATGCAGTGCCTTGTTTCTGTCCGTCAGTTTTTTGTACAATGTTGTGACCAAACCGTCATCTGTCGGATGAACTTCAACGTCAAGAAATGCCATTTTGATTTTGGAGTAGTTAATTGTGAATTTAATTTCCTCCGTTCTCGCATTTAGCCATTGGTGGAATTCATTCAATTCATCTTCCGTTCCTTTCCATGTCATAAAAACATCGTCGATGTATCGACTCCAACTTGTAATCTTGTCTTTGAATGGATTAGACTGGTACACAAATTTCTCTTCAAATAATGCCATAAAAAGTATGGCTAACTCCGGTGCAAAGGGGCAACCCATGGCTACCCCACTTATTTGGAAATAGAAATCTCCGTTAAAATTAAAGAAATTTTTCTTTAGTGCCAATGTGGCCAGTTGTACAATGAATTCCGTTGGTACTCTGGTGGGTCTTGGTCGTTGGTCCAGAAAGAACTGAATTGCATCTAGTCCGTCACTCTGGGGGATCTGGGTATATAGCGAGCAAACGTCCATGGTCACTAAAAAGTCTGAATTTTGATCGAATGGGATAGTAGGAAGTTTATTCATAAAATCAGTCGTGTCTCGAAGAAAAGATTTAACTTCTGTCATAAACGGTTTCAAGAAAAAATCAACAAACTTCGAAATTGGTTCGAATAGTGACTCGCACCCCGAGAAACGTGAACTCCCTGCGCTACCTACAAAACAGTAAGTTGCCAATGTCTGAAATGAGAAATAAGGACTCCAATCGCTTCCCGCCATCTTACTAAAACCAATTCCTTGCCCCCCCAGCAACCCACAACTACCCAAGCTGCTCAACAATTGCACCAACAGCCGCATTAGGCGTAACAAGATGTAAGTAGACACGAATGAATGTTTTGGTTATGATTGAATCTCTGCCCTTTAGACGCTCTCACCAGAGAGGCCTAACCCCACCTCATTTTTTTGCCCACAGTGACATCCACAAAAGTAAAGTCGCCCATTGAGAGGTACGATTAGTTCATTTGTTCCCCACACTGTAGCGTTGTGAGGAGTTTGGTTTTGTCCCCCAGTGTTGATTCTATCTCGTTCTCCATTTACAGGCACTTGGTCCTGATGAGATTTCCCCGAAACCAGGGGTGATCGAAACGCGTAGACCTCTTCTACTCAGCATTAGGAATCCTTGATCATTCTAGAAAATAATTAGTTTGTTGACCTGCGGTTTTCCAATGCTTTATTTTTCCACTGTGATACTATATTGTTTGTAAATAATTGTAAATATATCCTGATTGTCTTGTGTGGTATGACTGACGAGTGTGAGTGGATATTTGTCTGTCTAATTACTGTTTTTGCCTAATGTCATTTGTTTTGAATTTGTGTTCAGTTTAATAGAGTTGAACTAATGAAATGTTTCTTGATTATAAAATACAAAAAATCGCATACGAAATAGACACATGCATTTAAATCAAAAAATAAAATAGAAATGATTTATTCTGAAATCTGGTTCATTGAGAATTACTGCTTCATTCAGTCATTCGAGTGATCACCCGGGATCCAGTGTAGAATAACGTGGCAATATTGGAACCTGTTTTTGGTTTATCATTATTCTGGTGAGGCTTGTCCTTATTGCTAGAGAGCCCAGACCCTGTTTTTGGTGTTAATACTTTTGCAGAAGCTGTTCTGCGAGGCCTTCTGTATGCCCCATGTGGAGGGTTTGACTTTGTTTTGACCAAAGTCTTATTGGTGTTGCATGTTTGTTTGTGTTACATTTTGGTTTTGTATATTTTGTTTAAGTCACAAGTGATTCCCAGCACAGTATGTCTGAAGATCAAACATTTGCCTATAATGAGGAACATATAAAAAATCTCTTGGCAAAACCCCCTCCCTTCGCTTCAGCGACATTAAGCACAACTGCCAGAAATCAGAACGAGACAGAGAAGCTTTTGAGACTCAAAAAGAAACAAATTCGCACAGACCTACACGGTCATTATCTCCTCCAGCACCTGCGAGCTGGCACAATACCAGGAGGACTACAGATTAAAAATATCCCCGTGATATTCACCGACGACCCCGTTTACAAGAAAGGATACAGTTTTATAGAGACAAAGTGTAGCCGAGACCTCATGGTCTTAACGGTTGAGACGGCACAAAGGATCTCGCTGCAACAATTAGAAGAGATTAAAACTCTGGAAAGCGAAATACAAACTAACCAACTCATCCCGGATGCTAAATCATTACTGGAGAAAGTCGAAAAGGACATTCTAGAATTTAAAGACTATACAATTAACCAAAAAGAAAATCAGTTTCAAAAAGATAAGAAAAACTTCAACTTCGAAAAAACATATCCCTACCTCCAAACTGACTTTTACTCCAGAGTTGAGTCAAGGAGATTCTTGGGAGAATATCAAGGACGATCGAATAACAAGTTCATCTCCTTCTCAGACACCTCTTCAGCTTCAAGCAATAGTGAAAGTGACGGTTATAACCAAAGAAGAGGAGGAAATAAAAGAGGATCTTTCCAACAGCAACCAGGACCCTCTGCAGGTCCTTTTTTAGGAAGAGGCCAACCGGAAAACCGAGCACGCCCACGGTACAACCAACCATGGGAAATGTCAACACGGAGGAGGAACTACAAGAATTGGTAATTTCCCCAATCTTCAACCTGTCTAATAAAATCCTCACATTACCAGAGAAAAGTATACTTGAAAAAGGCCTTTCTTTCGTCCCCAGGAGACGTACCAACTTCGTAAAACTAAAAATGGAGGCCCTAGAATTTTGCCGAAAAATTAAACTCAAATCCTTCTTCGCCCTAACACCAGTAAATCCAGCGCTAGAAGTAACCGGATTGAAAAGAAAATCTAAATTTTGCCCACCAGCAAATAAAATTGCGAAAGAAACTATTACTTTTGAAAAAACAATCATATCAGCAATAAGCAAAATGGAAGAAGGTAAAAATTGGATTAAATTTAACATCTCATATGCTGAAAAATGTGCCTTGGAGAACCTGAAAAAAGACACCTCAATCGTAATCAAACAGGCTGATAAGGGCGGAGCCATTGTTGTTTGGGACACTGAAAACTACAAAAAAGAAGTAATGAGTCAACTACAGAATGTCAAATACTACAGGAAAATAAATCATAATCCCACTGCAGAATTACAACAGCAACTGCATCCAATTCTGGAAAAAGGCCTATCAGAAGGCATAATTGGCAAAAAAGAATTTGAATATTTGAAATGTAACACCCCCAGAACACCTTTATTTTATGTTTTACCTAAGATCCACAAAGATGAACAAAATCCCCCCGGGAGACCCATCGTCTCGGGGTGCGAGTCACTATTCGAACCAATTTCGAAGTTTGTTGATTTTTTCTTGAAACCGTTTATGACAGAAGTTAAATCTTTTCTTCGAGACACGACTGATTTTATGAATAAACTTCCTACTATCCCATTCGATCAAAATTCAGACTTTTTAGTGACCATGGACGTTTGCTCGCTATATACCCAGATCCCCCAGAGTGACGGACTAGATGCAATTCAGTTCTTTCTGGACCAACGACCAAGACCCACCAGAGTACCAACGGAATTCATTGTACAACTGGCCACATTGGCACTAAAGAAAAATTTCTTTAATTTTAACGGAGATTTCTATTTCCAAATAAGTGGGGTAGCCATGGGTTGCCCCTTTGCACCGGAGTTAGCCATACTTTTTATGGCATTATTTGAAGAGAAATTTGTGTACCAGTCTAATCCATTCAAAGACAAGATTACAAGTTGGAGTCGATACATCGACGATGTTTTTATGACATGGAAAGGAACGGAAGATGAATTGAATGAATTCCACCAATGGCTAAATGCGAGAACGGAGGAAATTAAATTCACAATTAACTACTCCAAAATCAAAATGGCATTTCTTGACGTTGAAGTTCATCCGACAGATGACGGTTTGGTCACAACATTGTACAAAAAACTGACGGACAGAAACAAGGCACTGCATTTCGACAGTAGCCATCCACGAAATTTGAGAGAGAACCTTCCCTTTTCACAATACCTGCGGATCAAGCGAAATTGCTACTACAAGGACGCATATATGCTACATGCTGCTAACCTGACCGAAAAACTATCTCAAAGAGGCTACCCAAAAAAACTTCTTCAAAGAACAATGAAAAGAGTTTGGTGGATCCCCCGAGACACTTTACTAACAAACAAGGTTAAACCACCACAAAATAGGATGGTTTGTGTCTCTACATTCTGCCCGAATTCAAATGACCTCAAAAAAACAATCCTTCAAAATTGGCATCTAGTAGAAAACATCGATGAGTCACTGAAGGAAAGACCATTATTTGCCTTCAAAAAGGATCAAAGTGTAGCTAATCATCTGGTCCGAGCAGCGCTCAAACCAAATATAACTACAATCACCACTATGCTTGGACTACCACCGGTTCAAGGACATCATAGATGTGGCTCTTGCATCTGCTGTGCCAGTACTGAGGAAGGAAATCTTTTCCAGCACAAACAAATATCGTGGAAACATGACAAATTTACTAACTGTAAATCTAAGTTCGTCATATATGGTATCAAATGCCCCTGTGACAAAATTTACATCGGTAAAACCAGTCAAGAAGTGCGTTGTCGCATTACCCAGCACAAATCACGCATAAAAAAGAATGTGCTAACTGCCCCATTAGTGAACCATTGGACCAACCACAAACACACCGTTGAGGAATTAAGATGGACAGTAATTGCAAAAATTGAAAAGGACCCCAGAGGCGGTGACATGGAGGAGAAATTGTCACACACTGAAGCAATGCTGATAGTGAAATTCAACTCCGCCATAAATGGTCTCAACGAACTCTCTGAACTTTATCGCCTTTGACTTGACTGAGACCCAGACTGCTGTTTCCCCACTAGACCGTGAGGTACGGCTACTACACTTTAGACGCCTGAACGCGGCCCGTCCCCATGGCAACGGGCCAAACTACAATCCCCAGAATCCTCGGGCAACCAGGAAGTGAGTTTTAACTCAACCGAACGCGAGAGCCGGTTTACCGACTGGAAGGCGCCGGTCACTGGACACAATCGCACAGAGACCGAGGAGCGCAGACCCCCTGTAGCAGATAGCGGACACGACGCTTCCAGGTAAGACGCTGACTTAAGCTAGGATACCCCCGTAAACTAGGCGACTGCTTCAATTGGTTTGGTTATCTGATTCAAGCTCCATTCCACTTTCAGGCTTCTGGAGCACGTTACAGATTCACTCAAGCCCGACATAGAGAAACGTGAACTCCCTGCGCTACCTACAAAACAGTAAGTTGCCAATGTCTGAAATGAGAAATAAGGACTCCAATCGCTTCCCGCCATCTTACTAAAACCAATTCCTTGCCCCCCCAGCAACCCACAACTACCCAAGCTGCTCAACAATTGCACCAACAGCCGCATTAGGCGTAACAAGATGTAAGTAGACACGAATGAATGTTTTGGTTATGATTGAATCTCTGCCCTTTAGACGCTCTCACCAGAGAGGCCTAACCCCACCTCATTTTTTTGCCCACAGTGACATCCACAAAAGTAAAGTCGCCCATTGAGAGGTACGATTAGTTCATTTGTTCCCCACACTGTAGCGTTGTGAGGAGTTTGGTTTTGTCCCCCAGTGTTGATTCTATCTCGTTCTCCATTTACAGGCACTTGGTCCTGATGAGATTTCCCCGAAACCAGGGGTGATCGAAACGCGTAGACCTCTTCTACTCAGCATTAGGAATCCTTGATCATTCTAGAAAATAATTAGTTTGTTGACCTGCGGTTTTCCAATGCTTTATTATTTTTCCACTGTGATACTATATTGTTTGTAAATAATTGTAAATATATCCTGATTGTCTTGTGTGGTATGACTGACGAGTGTGAGTGGATATTTGTCTGTCTAATTACTGTTTTTGCCTAATGTCATTTGTTTTGAATTTGTGTTCAGTTTAATAGAGTTGAACTAATGAAATGTTTCTTGATTATAAAATACAAAAAATCGCATACGAAATAGACACATGCATTTAAATCAAAAAATAAAATAGAAATGATTTATTCTGAAATCTGGTTCATTGAGAATTACTGCTTCATTCAGTCATTCGAGTGATCACCCGGGATCCAGTGTAGAATAACGTGGCAATATTGGAACCTGTTTTTGGTTTATCAGTAGCTTGAGCATGTCAGGTGACCAAGACTGCAGAGTCGGTCGAAACGCATAATGGTGGACGGAGGAAAATAAAAGTAAAAGCTGCAAACAGTGTCTGCTTCAATCTTGTGTGGATGCGGAAGATTGTGGAAACGATATAAATATTTGTGTGTGTGTGTATATATATATATATATATATATATATATATATATATATATATATATATATCTCAAACATCAAAGTTTGCCTAGAATGAAGACGCCCTCACAGAGACAAACCTCTGCCAGTAAGGTCAGCAATCACGTAAAGGCGGACCCATGGCGCCTTGAAATAGGCGCTGACTGTGGGACGGAGGCACTTGCAAGTGAGTGTTTTAGTATGGCAAAACCCTGTATTCTGAGCTGATGTCAAACCCACTGTGCATTATTATGTGCATGGAGTTTCACAAACTAGCAGCACCCACTTGGGATTTTACAACTGATAGGACTGTAAATACCAGAATGCAAGCGCCAATTGGGGCGTGCGTATCGGCCCACTGGGCCGGGACTATTTAATAAATTGCAGGTGTTACTACAGAAGGCTGCTGCCTGTGTTTGTGCGAGGCTTGTGAACAAGAATGTTTAAATTTGAAACGCTTTAAGCCATGAAGTATCTCTGACTGTTGCACTGTACAGAGGTGATTGCTGACCTTACTGGCAGAGAGGTTTGTCTCCGTGAGGGCGTCTTCATTCTGGGCAAACTTTGATGTTTGATATATATATATATATATATATATATATATATCAATCAATCAATTTTTGCCTTTCAGCAAGTTGAAGAATGCACTCACTCGTTTTCAGGATTGCAGGCGGATTTATTAAATATTTGCCATGCCCTACACGTTTCGGTCAAGTAGCTTTGATCTTGTTCACCCCTCTAATCCAGCCAAAAAGGCTGTACATTCTTTGGATGTAAAGAGGGTATTAAAATTATTTTTGGGTAAAACAAAACAATGTAGGCAATCTGAACACCTACTTGTGAACAATGGTCCTCTCAGAGCTGTTTTCTCTACTTTTAAACAATCGATTTGTATATGGAAAACTAGCGAATAAAACCCTTGCTGGTAAACCTAGGGCACATTCAACTAGAGGAAAAGCAGCGACTATGGCTCTATTCCTATTTCAAAAATTTAGAAAGCTGCTACATGGAGATCAATATATACCTTTACTGGATATTAGTGTCTCGATTGATATTCAAGAGCTGATGCACAAGTAGGTCAGGCCCCTTTAAAGAATCTTTTTGCATTTTGCATCATATTTTCTGTATTTCGGTTTGTACGCCAAACAAATTATCGTGGGATGAGCTTGCTATCCTATTCAGTGCTTATGACTATTGATGAGGATCCCCGGAAGAGATGGAAAAGATTCTTACCAGTAATCCTAGTTCTCTTCCAGGGAAATTCTAATCAGTCATTAGCAACCCCCCGACCTCTGCGGGCAACGATTAAATACAGAATGTTTGCATTTTTGTGCTAATTCCTTCCTCTCCGTAAAAATGAGCTGACCTAATAGTCACCCCTGGTGCATGATGGGACACTGGAGAATGGGTGAACTCTTAAAGGTATGTTGTCAGTTCAATCAACTGTGTAGCCTAGGTTTTACAATGGGCCAGATATTTTCTATTTCTGCTTTTAAAACCCCAGTTGGTAAACATTTTTTTAAATTGAACTGAAAATGAATATTGGCCATGACCTCATGCAGCCCCTCGTTCCCTGGTCAATATTGGCCCCGGAAACCCCATCCCCCAGGACCATCCCAGTATATGGTGGGTGCCCTGGAGCTCACCCAGGACACCCACTACGTATTTGAAATAGGGGTTGAATGGAGCCCCTCCCAAGGCCAATATTGGTCCCAGGGACTCCATCCCCTGGGGTCTATTTAATTATTAATTTGGGGGTGTGCATGGCCCCCTCCCCGGCCCAATTTCAGCCATGGGCCTCCCATACCCCGGGTCCTCAGCAATACCGGAAAGAGGAGGGGGGCCGCGCAGCCCACTCCCCGGGCCAAATTCGGCCCTGGGGATCTCTTTCCCTGGGACCTGGGCAGGCAATGGTAGGTGCCCTGGTCCCACCCAGGGCACCCAGTGTGTTTTGTAGGGGGCCCAATGCCCCGTGGTCCCTGCTGGCTCGCTGCCACCAGCAGGATCTTGCATTTCTCCTGCATGCACCGAGCAGCAAAAATGCTGCTCCCTATGTGTAGGAACTATTTTTCATCTGTTTCCCTGCCCGCTTCATAGTCAGAAGGGAAATGGATGAAAAGTTTGCTCCTAGCCAGCTGGATATTTTTTTTTACTTTTGCTGGCTGGGAATGGTCTTATTGTTTGCTCTTGCCTAGCGGGAGCTTTAAATTGCTCCTGCCATGCGAGAGAAAACAGAGGTGTCCCGGCCCATACTAGTGCAGGCAGGGAAACTGCTATGTCCTGGGGTTGAGCACCCTGGGACATAGTAAGAGTGCAGCCCTAAGTATGGGGGCCATTATTGGCTCCAGGGAATTGGGTCCCCGGGGCCATTATTGACTATGGGGCTAAACAAAGCCTGGATAGGGGGAGCTGCATGCCCTGTCCCCATTATGCATATTGGCCGGGCCCTGGGGGATGGCGATTCCCGGGCCAAAATTTGCTTGGGAGGGGGTGGGCCCATACAGCCATTTTGGCCCGGCCCCTGGGAGTGTGGTACCCGGAGCCGAACTCTGCCCGGGAGTTGGGCCACGTTGCACAATCCCGAGTCCCAAGATGGCTGCCAACACTGGATGAACTGTTGGCAGCCAATCCGATATCACCGTGAGATCTGTCAGATCTGCAGAGGATTTGTGTCCCTAGATAGGTATAAATCTTTTTTCTTTAATAACTCAAAAATTACCAAACAGATGTACACCAAATTACAAAAAGGGTGTCTCTGGGCCAAGAGCTAGCTTTCTGTCAAATTAGGTGTAATTCAGTTCAGCGGTTTGTGCTGTAGTCGTGTTCAAAATTCTTATGCGAAATTGCATGGAAAAATGTGTTTCGGGCCCCCTCATTTTCTTGGCCCCCACTTGACGAATCACTCCGAAACTTTCAAGACAGCAGCTAAAGTCAAACAGTGCTAAAGTTATCAGTAAAACAAAAAGCGCTTCATCTATAGAAAATAGGTAATAACTACTGGTGACCACAAGTAGGTAATATTTATAATATATTTTTTCACTTAAAAACCCGAAGGTTACATAGACGTTTTAGTTGGGAAACAACATTAAAAAAAAACCTTAGAAATGTCATTTGAGATTTCATCAGAGATGTTACTGATCACGTCATGAGTGATGTAATATGTGTGGTCATAAGCAGTGCATTGCAAGGGCGTAAGTTGCTTAATTTCACTGGTTTTGTACGAGCGAAATCGGAGCCTAATTATAACATCCATGTAACTTTCGTTTTTTTCTGTGAATTTATAAGGTTTCTTTAATGTTGTTTCCTAACTATTATGTCCTTGTAACCTCTGATTTTTTTTAAGTGAATTACTGAGATTATTTTAATGTTATTTCCTAAATGTAACCACTAACCTTTGACACAGAGTGTGAATTAGTGCATGAGTGTCTCAGTAAGTCTGAGAGTGAGTTTGTGAGTGGGTGTGTGAGTATCTGAGTGCTCTCTGTTTTGCCCTCTTCTGCTCTGTTTTATCTTTTCTGCTTGTTTTCTGCCCTCTGTTTCGCCTTACCTGCTAATTATTCTGCCTCTGTGTTGCCTTTCCTGCCTTTCTGCCTTTCTGCCCTCTGTTTTGCCTCTTTCTGCTTGTTGCTGACCTTTATTTTGCCTCTGCTTGTTTCTCACCTTTAATATGTATCCTGCTGCTGGTTTCTGACTTCTATTTTACCTCTTTTTTTTGGATTCTGACCTTTATTCTCCCTCTTTCTGCTCCCTTTTGACCTTTATTTTGCCTCTTTCTGCTCGTTTCTCAACTTTATTTTGCCTTTTCTGCTTGTTTCTCACCTTTATTTTGCTTATTTCTGTTCATTGCTCATCTTTATTTTACCTCTTTCTGCTTGTTGCTGACCTTTATTTGACCTCTTTCTGCTCATTGCTGACTTTTATTCTGGCTCTTTCTGCTCGTTTCTCACCTTCATCTTGGCTCTTTCTGCTCTCTGCTGACCTTTATTTTGCCTATTTCTTGTCTTTTTCCTGGGAACACGGGGAAGCCTCAAAGGCCCCAATGGTCTGAGCTGACTCCCTGACTCCTTTCGGAGCCGACATTGCTGCTGCATGGAGGGAGCTGTTTGAAAGGCAGCCCCCTTTGTGCAGGAGCATAAAAAACGAACCCTACAAACAGTGCCTATGATTCTCGATACCCATTGTTATACATTGTTGTCATTATTAAGCATGAGCGGGAAATCCGTTACGCTCGCGGATTTTGCGGATTTTTGGGAAATCCGCAAATTTTGCGGATTTCCCGCAAAATCCGCAAAAAAAAATCCGCGAGCGTAACAGGTTCAAAAGTTGAACCCCCACTCATGCAACTATTTTACAATGGCGCCAGCAAGCTGCCAGCGCCGTTGTAAAATAGTTACACAGTTAGCTTGCACAGGAACCACTAGATAAAACAAAGCAGGTGCTTCCTGTGCAAGCTAACTTTGTAACTATTTTACAACGGCGCTGGCAGCTTGCTGGCGCTATTGTAAAATAGTTACAGCCTTACACAGGTCACTCAAGGGACCCCTGCGCCCTTCAGGGCGATTGCATAGTAACACACACATGGTCACTCGAACTAGTTGATGCTCAAATTCAGTGACTCATTCATTAGCCCAAAAACAATCATGAGCGTCTTCGAGGCTGGACAGGTGTGCCTCTTCCCAAATCTACCGTGGAAAATCACCTGTGATGCTGGCTAGAGGGCGGCCTTTGCATGGTCGCTCGAACTAGTTGATGCTCAAAATCAGTGACTCATTCATTAGCCCAAAAACAATCATGAGCGTCTTCGAGGCTGGACAGATGTGCCTCTTCCCAAATCTACTGTGGAAAATCAGCTGTGATGCTGGGTAGAGGCCTTTGCATCCTTGACTTTCATGAGCGCAATCCCCGTGCTTTCATGAGCGCAATCCCCGTGCTGTTCCTGTGACCAGGAGCTTCTTTCTCTTCATATAATTGTGTTCGCACGGGTTGCTGCAAGTTCGCATGCGTTTTGTACAATTTCGCAATTTGCGAAATTGTACAAAACCCTCGCGAACTTGCAGAAACCCGTGCGAACATAAAAAAAAAAAATCGCGGATTTTGGCAATCCGCAAATTCGCTCATGCCTAGTCATTATTATTAATTGCTGGTCGTTTTCTTTTTCTTGTACATTATTCCTTTTAGAAACCTTGTATGTCACTCCTGTTCCTATTGGTTTTGTATAATTGTTTGTACCTCCGAGGTTCTCACACTACACTTTGGGTCACTTTGCACTTATTTTTGTAACACTACAAATATTTATTGATTGTTGAAAAAGAAAGAAAAAAAGAAATATAAATTCAATGATGGTATGAAATCTTATGTGTAGAGTCGTTTCTCTGTTGGACACCCTCCTTCAACCCTTTCATTGTTATTAATTAACACAGGTTATGTTGACTATTAGTCATACATTTGTTGTGCCACTGGAACCATTGTTTCCGATATATAGTACTGACCCTGGTTCCTCAGTGGGTAAGGTTCCCTTGTTTCTTCTGTGACCCTTTGTGCAGGCGCCATCTGTTTTATCTCTTTCCCTGCCGCATGTCTGCGGGCAGGGAAAGAGATGAAACCTTTGCTTCTAGCAGGCAGGAGAACTTTGAGAGCTGTCACTTTAAGAAATGTTTGAAAAACATTATGTATAAAAGAGTTAAAATGGCGACTACTATTTGTTTTGAGTAAGGCCGCTTGGAGGGCCAAAAAGCATTGTCCGAGTCTGCCACAATAAACAAAAATGTCTTGCGAAGCGTGCTAGAGCTTGTTTTGTTCATTTGAATACTGGGAACAGGCATTGAGCAAAAAGAAATATATATAACCGCTTTGTTTGCGATTTTGGCCGTAACCCACCTTACGGAGAGCGGCACCCACGGCGTATGATGCGCCGGCTGGTGGTTTTGTGAAAGGAGATATATATGAATAAAACTTTATTTTCTTCATGCATGTAACTTCTCAAGACTTGCAGTGAACTCTTGATGATGTGATGGGCTTACAGATCTGAGAACTCACAGGGTCTTGGCCCAAGTTCTGGAGTTGTGTTTTCTGCCACACATGAAAAGCATCACTCTGTGCCTAGGCTATCGATTGATGTCTTTATAGAACTCTACAATTCTAGTATTCACTGTTCTTTGAGGTCTGCGAACTTTCAAGGTCTTGGTCATGTTCTCAAAGTTGCTATATTTAGGAATTATCAGGGTTGCAATCTAAATGTTTGGGCCTGAGTTTAAGAACATATTAGACTTTGGAGGCCATGGATTTTTTGTCAGGGTCTGAGAATGTACCTAATGACTGACTTAGCATATTTTGAAGTGTAAATTTTGAGTATTTTTTCGTTCTCTACTCTCCAGCTCTTTCACATCGACTTTGGACATTTCTTGGGGCATTTCAAGACCAAATTCGGCATCAATCGAGAGAGAGTCCCATTTATCTTAACCTATGATTTTGTCCACGTCATCCAACAGGGAAAAAGTGACAACAATGAGAAGTTTGAAAGGTGAGTTTTTGATTTATTGATTCTGTATCAGCATTTGTACTTTTTCATCAGGCGCTACTTTTGAATAGTTTTTATCACTGTATTGTTCTGCCTTTTGTGGGATCTAATAACACTTTTAACAAGAGATAACCGTGTTTTCTGAAAAAAGGTCAATTTGGTCTTAGTTTTTATACATTGCTATTTGTAAGCGGTTTTATCCAAATTTCATTTATATCTTGTTTTAGGAAATTAGGACAGTTAGAAATAAAAAAATATTTTTGAATGCACTCATACATTATTCCATGCAATACATAACCTTTTAAAAAATAAAATGCCACAGGAAGATATCAAATGCAGCAAGATAGGCTGCAGCTCCCTGAGCAGAATTGCACTTCTAAAGGAAGCAGTTGCTTGTATGCCCCATAATGCCCAGTACTGGAAGTCGGTCTCCAAGTTATTTTTACTGATTCCTGGAAGCAGGATCATGGAGCACTAGTTTCTGCAGTGTCATCTCTTTTGGTGTTTCCTTTTTTATTAATTTTGTGCTTGCTGGACATCTTTTACAACTGCATTACTTTGACGGAAATTAACTCATTTTTCACCTTCATTTTTATTACATCTCAATCAAGAATGTCCTTGTGCATTTTGATAAACCTTCTTGTAACAAAAAGAAATCTGTAAAATATGTTTATTGTGTGTTTGTGATGTATGTACCTGATTTCAACAAAACATAAGCATGCTCAATTATTCAGAAATTTTCAGTTGTTGAGCGATTCACCTCCAAGCAATATAGAGAGAGAGAAGTAATGCGAGTTGTTGCATGAGAATGTAAACAGGACATTTAGGCAACTTTCTTTCTTCATCTCACTGAAGTCTTATATCAAAAGAGACCTTTAGGTGGACATGCAAAGAAGGAATGAACACACTTGATCACACAATTCATCCTCATCATCATGGCATGCTTCTTCAGCTCCTGCCTTGTCCTTGTGAATTGACATTACATCAGAGATCATATTTAAGACCATAACCCTTCTATGTGAGTGCCATTCTTGTTTCATGACTCACTACATTACGCCTCCGATTCTGTTTCTGCTTCTGGGATTTCACATCCAAAAAAGAAATCAAAACTTTAATGTACATTTTTTCTGACCATGCCATTCCCAGTGGTGCCACCTTTTAAAGACAAGACCCCAAGCAAACACTGACTGTTGGCTTGCATGCTTCTGAAGTACAGTATTGTTCTGCATACCCATGTTGGCCTTCTACACAAAAGTGTTCAAGAATTTCTCATTAATCCCATTATTCTAAAACATCAGTGTCTCTCTGTAAGAGGGCGGGTTTTATAAACAGGCAAAGAGGCGGTAGTGGTGGTTTAAAGGACGAAGGTTTATTGAGAACAAATGAAGATGTGACAGGGGGTAAAGGTTCCTCTGTATTTTCTTCTTCTTCTGATGTCCCCGGGGATGTGGTGGAGGGTGATGAAGGTTCTCTGGTGGTCTTCACCTTGTCTTCAGGACTTGGTTGGTCTCCCCGGTGGCTCATAAGAGAAGGGGGAATAAATGAGGGAACCGTGAGAATGGCAGTAACAAATATGTAGAATTAAGCTTCCCTTCACCACACCTTTGGTGTTTTGTGATAATAATTAGGGAAGTGACGGAAAAGCAGACACTAGTGAATACCGAGGTAAAGATAGATCCAAGACACTAGTGAATACCGAGGTAAAGATAGATCCAGACTAGGAAATTAGGGAAAAGGGAGCAATGTTTTATTGTGCCTAGGAAGGAGGAAAAAGAGTGCTCACAGTTCACGGGTCATGGAAAGGAAAGAGGAGCGTTTTCAACAGCGCACCATGCACTTTACAAGGTGTAAATTTAGTCTTTACACAGCCCACACAGCACTACCAAGGCGCGGCCCGAGTATTTTGCATCAATCCTCTTCCTGCAATAGTCAACGCGCGGCCGGCACCAATAAAACAACCAAAAAAAACCCAACCCTAAACAATCCCTCCCAATTTCCTTTCCCACCGCTTCCCCAAAACTCCCTCGAGCTGATGTCACTCACCAACCCCGCCGCAACTCTTCCTAGAGTCACGGCCGCTCTCCAGCATCCACCGGACACCATCAGTCCTCGCACCAGCTGTCTTCGTCCCCATCCTGGTTGGTGGGCGTCTTGGTCTCCAACTTCTCTGGTCCCGCGTCTTCCTTCACAGAGTCCACGTGGTCTTCTATGGCTCCTGCCTGTTCTACGGGTCCTGCGTCTTCTTTCTCCGTCTGCACACTGCTGCTTCCGTCTTCAGCGTGTGTGTCAACTTTCTCTGCCACCGCCTCTTTGTAGCCGCCTCTCATTCGTCTAGCCGTACCGCTACCGGAAGTTACTCGGGTACAGTCCTCTTCTATTCCTGTATCCTCCTCACATCCCCTTTCCCTTGCTGTCCTTCTTCTAGAGTCTGTACTTTGGGGATATCCGGACAGGTAATCGGCATTGCCTTGTTCTTTCCCTTTTCTATGCTTAGTATGGAATCTATATGGCTGTAAGGACAGAAACCATCTAAGTACCCTTTCGTTATGACCTTTATTTCTAGCTAACCATTCTAGGGGTGCATGGTCAGTAAAAAGAGTAAACTCTCTTCCTTCCAGATAGAATTTCAAAGCGTCAATGGCCCATTTGATGGCCAGGGCCTCTTTTTCAATAGTCGCATCGTTTTTCTCTCGGGGAAAAAGTTTGTGACTAATGTATAGGATCGATTTCTCTCCTCGGGGTGTTTCCTGTGATAGAACCGCTCCTAGGCCCTTGTCAGAAGCATCTGTCTGTAAGACGAAGGGACGGGTGTAATCGGGACTGATCAGAACTGTATCTGAAGTTAGAGAATGTTTTAGGGCTTCGAAAGAACGTACTACTTCAGCAGGAGGAGATCTTAAAATTACTTCTGTTTGACTGTTTTTTTGGAGGAGGTCAGTTAAGGGGGCTGCTATTTTGGAAAACCTAGGGATGAACCGTCTATAGTACCCTAATTACCCCAAAAAAGCTCTCAAATCTTTTTTTGTTCAGGGCATTGGGATTTGTGAAATGGCAGTCAGTTCAGACGTCTGGGGTCTTATCACTCCTTCCCCTAACAGGTAACCTAGATATTTCACGGTCTGTGCAGCCAAGTGACTTTTGGCCGGGTTTATTCTTAAGCCGTAAGATCCTAAAGTTTGAACAACTTCAGAAAGGAGTGATAGGTGTTGGTCCCAGGTATCGCTATATATTACAATATCGTCGATATAAGCCCCAGCATAGTTGCTATGTGGTCTCAATACTATGTTCATGGCTCTCTGAAATGTTGCTGGGGCCCCATGTAAGCCGAACGGCATTACCTTGAATTGATATAACCCATCAGGGGTAGGAAAAGCAGTTTTTACTCTGTCTTCCTTCTTGAGAGGTATTTGCCAATACCCCTTACATAAATCTAGGGTACTAATGTACTTAGCTCTTCCTATCCTTTCTACCATTTCATCCACCCGTGGAAGGGGGTAGGTGTCAAAATCGGAAATCTTGTTTACTTCGCGAAAATCTAAGCAAAATCTGACCGAACCATCAGGCTTGGGCACAAGTACAATGGGCGAATTCCATTCGCTCCTGGATGGTTCAATAATGTCCATCTGTAACATCTTCTGTATCTCTTCTCTTATCACCTGACGGCGTGACTCAGGGATACGGTATGGTCTTAGTTTGACCCGTTTACCCAGTGGAGTTTTAATGATGTGTTCAATGAGAGTAACCCTCCCGGGAGAGGTGGAAAAGACATGGGACAAGGTCTGTAACTTCTGAATTCACTCTTCTTTCTGAGGGACTGGTAGTTCCGTATCAATACTCTGCTGAAATGAAGGGTCTTGAGGTTCTACCATATTCACTGTCGCAGGTAAAAGTCCCTCCCATTTTGTAAGCAAATTAATGTGGTATATCTGGGTTTACATGTTTGGTAACATCGGTTTCAATGCGATAAGTTACTGGAGTGACCTGAGCAATGACTTTCTAGGGTCCCTGCCATTGTCCCAACAACTTTTGGTCTGAGGAGGCCATCATGAGTAAAACGAGGTCTCCTATTTGAAATGATCTATTCTTAGTCCCTTTGTCATATTGACCTTTTTGGACACTCTGGGCGTTTTCCAGGTTAGTTCGTACTTTATCCCGAATCTGTCTCAAATGTGTCTTTAAGTTGGAGACGTATTCCGGGAGAGGTTTCGTATTGTCAGGTTCATTTTCCCATTGTTCTTGGGCCATGTCAAGTAAGGTGTGAGGTTTATGACCGTGCAACAACTCAAAAGGAGAATATCCAGTACTTTTCTGCTCCTTGCATCTAATGGCGAAGAGTGCCAGAGGGAGAATATCTTCCCACTTCCGCGCTTCTAATGCCAGTAGTTTTTTTAACGTGATCTTAATAGTGGCATTGTATCTTTCGACTAAGCCATCCGTTTGGGGGTGATAGGCTGCTGTTTTTATTTGTTTCACCCCCAACTGAGTACAAATGTCTCGCATTATTTTAGAGACAAAAGGGGTCCCTTGATCAGTCAGAATCTCTTTGGGGAATCCTACCCTAGAGAAAATTCCAATCATAGCCTTGGCAATGTTGGCAGTGTCTGGACGGCGAAGGGGTATGGCTTCGGGGAACCGCGTAGCATAATCAACAAGTACAAGAACATAGCGACAGCCACTACGCGAGGGTAGCAGGGGGCCTATAATGTCCATGCCCACTCGACTGAACGGTTCATCAATAATAGGGAGGGGACGCAAAGGTACTCTTGGGGGTTGATATCGGCTGTGTTTCTGGCAAATCGGGCATTCCCTACAGTATTGTTTCACATGATGGTATATCCCTGGCCAGTAAAACCTCTCTAGAATAGTTTTCTCCGTTTTATCTGCCCCAAAATGTCCCCCTAAAAGATGACTATGGGCTAAGTATAACACTTTGTCTCGAAACTGCTTAGGGGTTAGCAACTGTGCTTTCTGATTAGTACCTCCTTTTCTATACAATAAACCCTGTTTAACAAAGAAGTAAGGACATACACAGTGTTGTTCTTCGTCTTCAAGAGCCTTGCTCCATGCTTCTTGAAGCAGAGGGTCCTCTCGTTGGGCAGCATGGAAATTCCTGTCTGTTTCCCATGGATTCTCTTCAGGTATAATGGGCATTACCACAGGTTCTTTCCCTTTTTCCGCCCTTCTTTGCCTTCGACTTTTCCTTGGTTTGGCTGAAGGCCATTCTTTCCCTGTGTCAGTGGAAAAAGGAGCGGTGGATAGCCATTCTTCTTCAGTCACTGGGACATTTTGCAATAACTGAGTCAGCTTGGGATAATCGTTTCTTAAGATTACTAGTTCGGGTAGTCGGGGTATAAGGCCTACAATCATAGATGTTCCAGCATCATGGGGATGTTGAATCTGAACCTGAGCAGTGGGGTAGGGTTTCGTGTCCCCATGTACACATTTAATGGCCACCATTCCATCTATAGGACCTAAGTTTTTACCAAGATCTTGGGGCCAGATACACTATGTAAACAACCTGTGTCAGCCAAAGCAGTTAAAGGTTGTCCATTTACAGAAACAGTGCACCTATATGGGGATGGCTTTTCTTCGGTAGGTGAACAGTAATAATTCCGGGCCATCCCGATCTCCATAGGTTCCTCTTTTTGTGGACAGAACCTGGCTATATGTCCCAGCCCTCCACACTGAAAACATTGTGGGCCTGCAGAGGGTGGACACGGAGGAAGAGGAGTACTAAGGGATGGGGCGCTGGGTATGAAAGACGGGGGTTCAGGTTTCTTTATTAAGGATGGTCGGGATGTCTTTGACCTACATGCTCTCCTGTTTTCCCAGTTGACTCGTCTTTTCCTTTTTGAAAATCTAAAGCTCGATGGTAGGCACTAGCTATCTCGACAGCTGTTTCCAAAGTAAGGTTTGCTTGCTGGCGGACCCATCGTTGAATTGGGGGGGTGTAGGGATGTTAGATATTGTTCTACATAGATCTTGGCCATGATCCCATCCTTATCTGTAGTTGCAGGTTTGAGCCACCGATCTGTCATGTCTTTTACCCTGAAGTATAAGGCACAAGGGGTTTCTTGGGGTCCTTCCTTCATTTGCCTTAACTTTACCCTATAGGTTTCATCATCTATTTCTAGCCTCTCTAGGATACATCTCTTGATATCAGCTTAGGGGACTGCTCCTTGTAGGGTTGCAGCTTGGTACGAGGCTTGTAAGTCACCGGATAACAGAGGTCCCAGATATTGCCCCCATATCTCGGCAGGCCATGATGCTGCAGTGGCTATTCTCTCGAAATTATTAAAGAAAAAATCAGGGTCCTCTCCAGCCACATAGCGTTGTAACACTACGGATGGTAATGTAGTAGGACCTCTTTGTTGTCCTAGGACTTCAGTGAGTTTGCCCATAGCTGCTTCGTGTGTTTGTCCTTGTCCTATGAGGACTTTTTGAATCTTGTCCCGGTCTTCTTCTACAACATTCAGAAACCGGTCCATGATTTTTCCAAGGTGTTCTTGATTCTCGGCCATCTTTGCCATTGCAGCCTCCATCTTGCCTTGAGAGGGCGGGTTTTATAAACAGGCGTTGAGGCGGTAGTGGTGGTTTAAAGGACGAAGGTTTATCGGAAACAAATGAAGATGTGACAGGGGGTAAAGGTTCCTCTGTATTTTCTTCTTCTTCTGATGTCTCCGGGGATGTGGTGGAGGGTGATGAAGGTTCTCTGGTGGTCTTCAACTTGTCTTCAGGACTTGGTTGGTCTCCTTGGTGGCTCATAAGAGAAGGGGGAATAAATGAGGGAACCGTGAGAATGGCAGTAACAAGTATGTAGAATTAAGCTTCCCTTCAACATACCTTTGGTGTTTTTTGAGAATAAGTAGGGGAGTGACGGAAAAGCAGACACTAGTGAATACCGAGGTAAAGATAGATCCAAGACACTAGTGAATACCGAGGTAAAGATAGATCCAGACTAGGAAATTAGGGAAAAGGGAGCAATGTTTTATTGTGCCTAGGAAGGAGGAAAAAGAGTGCTCACAGTTCACGGGTCATGAAAAGGAAACAGGAGTGTTTTCAACAGCACGCCATGCACTTTACAAGGTGTAAATGTAGTCTTTACACAGCCCACACAGCACTACCAAGGCGCGGCCCGAGTATTTTGCATCAATCCTCTTCCTGCAATAGTAAACGCGCAGCCGGCACCGATCAAACAACCCAAAAAAAACAATTGACTCCGCCGCAACTCTTCCTAGAGTCACGGCCGCTCTCGAGCATCCACCGGACACCACCAGTCCTCACACCAGCTGTCTTCGTCCCCGTCCTGGTTGGTGGGCGTCTCGGTCTCCAACTTCTCGGGTCCTGCGTCTTCCTTCACAGGGTCCACGGGCTCTTCTTTCTCTGTCCGCGCACTGCTGCTTCCGTCTTCGGCTTGTGTGTCAACTTTCTCTGCCCGCCTCTTTGTAGCCGCCTCTCATTCGTCTAGCCGTACCGCTTCCGGATTGTGCCTCAACCACTTCCGGGTCATTCCCGTCATCACGTCCGTGTGCCTGAGGAGAGACATCAAAGGAGTGTGGTTGCTGAAGTCCAATTTCAGGGTAGCGAGAGGAAGTTATTCGGGTACAGTTCTCTTCTATTCCGGTATCCTCCTCACACTCTCACCATCCAGATCACCTTAGTGTTTTACCATCTCTTGCCCGCCCCACCAAGTCAATTACCCTTCATAAATCAAATAAATCGTACCAAGAACATCTCATACTCAAAAGGCATTGAAATTCCAGGAGACTCACTCGAACAATGGACACTGTAATGAATACCAATTGGAACACTTAATTCCCCAACTTCACATCTATCTTCCCATCAAAAGTGACACATATTTTCATGATATTTTAAGCTTTAGGGAGCTGAAATATTTGTGTGACTCTGCAGCTGTCTGTTTCTTCTAAGTTACATTTAGCCCCAGATCTTAGTCTTCTGGAAACAGTGATGGATATTTTGTCAGGTGTCAACCACAAGCCAATCAGATCTTTCTTGAAGGGTTAAAAAATGAGGCATGCCTTGTCTAAAATAAAATACTGACTGCTGTGTTTGATCTATCTGATCTGACAGCTCACAACTACCACTTGGATTTCCCTCTGAAGAACATTCAGGTTCTGAATGATCACTATGAAACCTAATGCACACAATGTTCACTTTGGTCTTCTCTGGTACAATGCCTTTTAATGTTTATGGTGATGATGATCAATTTCATAAAATGAAAGCCAAAGTTAAAACATTCAAATCTGTTGCTCTGGAAAAGAGAAGAAATATTCACAAATTTTGTTTAAGAGCAGGTGGCAAGGCTGCAAGATTCCTTCTAGCAGCATCAACAGAAGCCCCATTAGCCAAAATGATTACCAGCACTGGACACAAACAAGAAGCGGGTTTCTGATGGATACATCTGCCAGTGGATTCCTCACCATGTGAATATCCCCCTGCATCAGAAACGTTCAGAAAATTCTTCTGTAGCACGCCGGCGTGGACGATGTGATAGGAGCACAGCATCGCGCGCGACTCCGACTGACGTCACTGACTCCTTATTAGGCCTACGTCGGCGTGATGACATAAGTTCTCTTTTTTCCGCGTCGTCAACGCTAACGTTTTCAGGGAACCTCTGTAGCTGTTGGTAACTTTGTTACTGTTTTTCTCTGGCTTCTTGCTTCTTTGTTTCTCGCAGAAGATGTCGACTAGGAAGACCGGGTTCAAGCCGTGTGGGGAGTGCGGCAAGATGTCGATTACGGACCCGCATGATGATTGTATCCCGTGCCTGAGTTCGGACCACGATGTCAAAGGCTGTTCTTCGTGTAAGAAGATGAATCCGAAGGCTCTTCGAGATAGGGAAGCAAAACTTCTGGTGGCGAAGTTAAAAAGTAGAAAAGAGAAGAAGACTTCAAGATAGCGTTCGAGCGGGTCGAGGTCGAAGTTGAGGTCGAGGTCTTGCATGGCGTCACCTTCGAAGTTGTCTTCTGGTCATGCTTCGAGGTCAGCGAAGAAAAAGCATAAGAAGCGATGGCATGGATCTCGTCATCACTTCGGTAAGGACTCGTAGTCGGACATTGTTGAAGAACATCGCTTGATTGACGTTTGGAGATATATACACCCCACACACGCACAGGGCACTCACATCTCAGCGGTACACTCCACCTGGGCACGTCTGGACTACATACTTTGTACCGCAAGGCTCTCCCCTTGGCTAGTCAGAGCCTCCCACCTCGCCCGTACCTTCTCTGACCACTCCCCAGTATTAGCGACATTACACATTCCTTTAGATGTTTCCCCTTACTTAAATTGGCGTCTCAACCCTGCACACTTGACCGATTCGGCCTTCAAAGCGGAACTCGAACAAGACATAAAAGATTTTTTTGAACGCAACATATCTTCGGTGTCCAGTCTGACAACAGTTTGGGAGGCCTTCAAGGTCACCGTGAGGGGCTGGTGCATTGCTAAAGGGGGTGGAGTCCTCCGATCCCTACCGACGAGCTGCATAAACTTGAATTAGAGCTGAAACAACTAGAACAGGATGTTGACAATACCACACACGGCCACACAGCCAGAGCTCAACTCCGAGAGAAACTTAATGAGTATGCAGAACTATCAGAGAAAGAATGTAAGTTTCTAAGGGAAAACATACACTGCACGCAGATACGGTGAGGGTGATAGGCCAGGTAGAGCGCTCGCATCCACTGTTAACCCCCCTCGATATCACAATTATATCACTACCCTGCTAGACAACCACAACGTTCCCCAGCGGAGCTTACCAGACCAACTTAAGGTCCTCACTGAGCATTACTCTACGCTCTATACCTCCCAGAGATCCACTCCGATAAATTTAAACACCTATTTAGAGGACACTGCACTAGCATGGTTAGGTCCATCCCAACAGAAATTCCTACATCACGTAATCGAATTGGAGGAAATAACAGACGCCATAATGTCCATGAAATCAGGTAAATCGCCAGGTTCAGACGGGTTGCCAATTGACTTTTACAAGGCCTACATGCATATTTTGGCCCCGATACTACAGCAAGTGTATTACACGCTCTAGATGAAGGTATTCTGCCGACCACTATGCGTGAGGCCCTTATAACATCATTGCTGAAACCGGGCAAAACGCCAGAGTCTTGTGACTCATATAGACCCCTATCCCTATTAAACTCAGATATTAAAATTCTGGCTAAAGTTCTGGCATCACGCCTTAATCTGCTGATGGAAAGGCTGGTGTTGCCGGACCAAGCGGGCTTTGTCCCAAACCGCGCGACGTCCCATAATTTGCGTACACTTCAAGCAGTGATACATGACATAACTCCCACATGCGAGGCGGCCGCTATTTTTCCCGATGCCACGAAGGCTTTCGATTCGCTAGAATGGGACTACCTACTGGCGTTACTAGAACGGATGGGCGTTCCTTTTAGTTTCCTAGACTGGATTCGATTACTATATCGTCAGCCCCAGGCCTCTGTTGTGCTGAATGGCTCCCGCTCAGCCCCCTTCGAGATCCACCGTGGTACGCGGCAGGGATGCCCATTATCCCCAGTCCTGTTTGCAATAGCGATCGAACCATTAGCAGCCAAATTGCGTCAACACCCCAATCATCGCTCTCTCATATATCCGGAAAGACAATTGCTTATAGCATTATATGCTGACGATATGACCCTTTACGTACATAAACCTCAGGAAAATCTGAATCCTCTGCTTCGCGAGATTACCAAGTTCGGTGGTATTGCAGGAATACAAATAAACTGGTCGAAATCAGCCCTGTTCCTACTGACAGACAAAACCACGCAATTCCCCCTTGATTACCCTCTAATCTGGGAGGCAGAGGAGATTAAATATCTGGGTATCAACGTGACTAGGCACCGGGATACTCTCATTAGAACTAACTACGGAACAGTTATGGACAAGCTGACTGACAACGTCACCAGGTGGATTAATCTCCCACTATCGATGGCGGGACGCATCTCCCTGATCAAAATGGTAGTGTTACCTAAACTGCTGTATCTTTTCACTAATATCCCATATAATCCGGGTTCCCATTTTTTCCGTGCACTTAACTCACAAATGTCACGACTCATTTGGGGTGGTAAACAAGCCCGGATCGGCATGAAGACACTGATGCTACCTTACCACCAGGGAGGATTCGATGTACCTAACTCCCGGCGCTACTACGACTCTGCGCAGGGCCACATTGCCGCATACTGGCTTCATCCCCCCCTTTCATGGCACATCTGGCGGTCCAGGACGGCTACATGAGGCCAATGCAACCATCGGGCTACCTCTACTCAGACGCTAAGATTGTAGATCGCGATCCAACCACGTTGACTGTACAGTACTTGCCTGGAGGCGCTTGGCGGAAGCCATGGGGACGCCATTCCTACACTCGCCACTCATGACCCTAGCACACGACCCACGATTTAGCATAACATGTGAGGAAATAGGCCGTAAAATGCTCACGAGACTGGCACTCCACACATGGGGTGACCTATATCTTCAGGTCAGCTTCCGCACATCAGCGCAATTCTTTGGTGAAGAATCCCCCTCAGTCATGGATACGTTCCTATATGTGCGACTAAGGCAGAGCGTTAAAACAGTCACCCCAGCCTTTCTGGATGAACCAGACATAGTCCCGCCCCTTCATTCTCTACTCCAGTCAGATGCCCCGAAACATGCTGTCTCCATGCTCTATAAACATACACAAACAACCCCATCCCCTCCCACCCCACGTTCTTCTTTTGCCCCACTAGGTGCAGAAACATCAGTTCATGTCCGTATTGTCGGGATAGGGCCGCTGCTACGACCTTACCGTCCCGCACCGAGAGACCTTTGTTTTTTCCACATACTCAGTATGGTGGGTACACAGGGGGAGGAACAGTCGGCTCTAGACCCACCAGTTTGTCGGGTTACACAGTTAAATTGAAGTTGAACAAAAAAAACTAAAAAAGTTGAGAAACCTCAAGCATTCTCTGTCCCATGTACATCGTTATTTTCATCATTACCGAATGCACCCTCACACAGCTCCCAATAGCCTTTAACGCGGCCGGCCCTGATGGGTTGTAGGCGGCTTGCTGTGTCAGACATGTGTTCCCTCAGTAAGAGATATATATCAATGATACTGTCGTAGCTGCCGGCCTGAATTTACAGGTTGTAGGCGAAAAAGCTGTGTCATCTATGCTTGCCTCAATAAAGGTTTTCCCCCCCAAAAAAAAAAGGACTCGGCGTCGAGGCCGAAGTCGCCTAAAGGAGGCATAAAAAACATGAGATGTCTCCTTCGCTTGGTGTTCCAGAAGGTGAGGCTTCACCCTTGGAGTCGCCGGTGCATTCTCCGGCTCTGGCGTTGGTTCCCTCTACGGCGCCGTACCCGGCTCGTGAGGAAGAAGAGGCTCCTTTACAAGAGGGCTCGGTGACTCCAGTCAATCCGCCTGTGGAAGAGGAGGCACATTCGGGACCTCTGAGAGGGCATCCTATGGGTTCTAACCCGCCCTTCCCAGCTCCAGGTCAAGACCCTACTTTGTTTTTAAACACTGTGTATGGTGTCTACTCGAGAGCTTTGTACCCCTCTGGTGCACCTTCGGGTCCCATGGGTCCAGTGGCATATAATTTAGGAGTTCCTCACTCCTATGCTCCAGCTCCTTGTATGCCATTTATGCCGGCGCAGGCTTCGCCTTGGCTTTTCTCGGCACCGCCAAAGTCGTCGATGCCGATTCCATCGACGCCGGCTCCGTCTCAACCTTGTGAGCAGCAGCTTGTGCTTCCGGATTCGATCTCGACGATGGTTTCGGGCCCGTCGGAGTCGGTCACGGATCCGACGGCGCGGCTCGTGAAGGAAAGGACGAGGCGGGAGGCTCAGCGTCTTATAGATGAGCAAAGATATAGAGAGGCTGAGGCTGAGATGGAAGAAGGTGAGCTTCAGGAGGACTATTTTGAAGACGTGAGGAAAGCTAGCGGCTTAGAGCTTTCCCCTGAATGGGAGCTGTCCTCTGTTTCTGATGCTCCTTCAAAGGACGTTGCACCATACCATGTGGTTATTAATAAGGCTGCGGCTCTTTTGAATTTGACTTTGCCTAAGGCTGAGTTCAAGGCTAATATATTGACTGAGGTCTTTCATTCCCCTTCATCGATTGCAGAACCATTGCTTCCTTTTAATGAGGCTTTGACAGAGCCTATATTGGAGGTTTGGAACAGGCCTCTTACAGCTCCTGCAAGTGGCTAAGGGTGTTGCAAGGAGGTATAGGGTAGCTCCTGGTGATCCTGAGTTTCTATCCTCGCATCCTTCGCCTGAAAGTCTGGTTATACAGGCAGCCTGTTCGAAGAAGTATGTTTGTGCTTTCCCTCAAGTGCCTGGGGATAAAGAGTCCAAGAAACAGGATCAGACTGCGAAGAAGATTTTCTCTTCTGCGAGTATGGCTCTAAAATCGACCAATGCCACATGTATCATGGGGAGATATATACATGCTCAGATTGGCTCTGTACTGCAGTTGGCTCCAAAGATTCCTGAGGACAGCAGGAAGGATTTTGATGAGGTGTTGGCTGATGCACAGGCAGCTGCACGTCAAGTGATTCAAAGGGGACTTGACACTGCTGATTCAGTTGCTCGCATTATGGGAACTTCTGTTGCCTCCAGAAGGGCTGCTTGGCTGAAGTCATCTGACTTTTCTGCGGACGTTCACGCAGCTTTGTTGGATTTGCCATTTGATGGTACTGGTTTATTTGGAAAGAAAGCTGATGCAGCTTTAGAAAGATTTGATGACAGTAGGGCTACTGCCAGATCTTTGGGGCTGCAGTCCAGAGGCTTTGCGACTGAGAGGTTGAGAGGTTTTGGGCGTGCATCCTTTCGACCCTACCGTCAAGTTCAACAGCAGCAGCTACAGCAAAATCCACTATATAAATCCTACAGGGGCAGACAAAGAGCTCGTCCTCGGATGTCAAGCCTCCTCCTTCTTCCTCATCCGCTTCCCAACCCCCCTCCTTCATCAGCAAAGCAGCCCTAGATCCGCCATTCTGGATCATGAGGGTCCTGTAGGGGGTCGGCTTAACCATTTTCTCCGGGATTGGGAATCGGTTACATCAGATCTTTGGGTTCTCAATCTCGTAGAGAATGGGCATGCTCTTCCCTTGCGGGAATTTCCACCGGATTACCCTCCTTGCCAAGGTTTTTGCTCGGAGGACCACCTACTTCTCCTGCAGGAGGAGGTCCTGTCACTGTTATGAAAAGGTGCGATAGAGGTGGTTCCTGAGCAGGAAAGGGGTCAGGGATGCTACTCCCGGTATTTCCAGATCACCAAGAAGGATGGCAGACTTCGTCCAATCCTGGATCTCAGGATCTTGAACCTTTGCCTGAAGCAAGAGAAGTTCAAGATGCTCACCCTTGCGCAGGTTCTTCAAGCGCTGCTGGAAGAAGACTGGATTGTGTCGATTGACTTGCAGGATGCATATTTTCACATCCCGATCCTGAGGTCGCACAGGAAATATCTCCGTTTTATGGTGGGATCACAGCATTACCAGCTTGTGGTCCTTCCGTTTGGTCTTACTACTGCACCTCGAGTCTTCACCAAGTTGATGGCTGTGGTGGCAGCACATCTCAGAAGGTCAGGGATTCCAGTATTCCCTTATCTGAACGATTGGCTGATCAAGGCGGAATCTCCAGAGAAAGTGCTCCATCATCTGCAAGACACAGCTCAGTTGTTGTACAGGTTGGGTTTTTCGATAAATGTACCCAAATCTCACCTGGTGCCCTCCCAGCGCAACCTGTTCATTAATGCAGTACTGGATACAACTGTATGTCGGGCATTCCCCTCTCCACAATGGATTCGCGACATACAAGAAATGATTCCTTTATTTCACAATGGAACGGTCGTTCCAGTCTTGAAGGTCCTTCGCCTGCTCGGTCTGATGGCTTTCTGCATTCTGTTGCTCAACCATGCATGCTGGCACGTGAGGGCACTCCAGTGGTGTCTCCGCAGGCAGTGGTATCAACACAACGGAGATCTCAGGGAGTCTGTGAGGATCTCCAGAGAAGCTGCGGATGATGTATCTTGGTGGGGTGTGGAAGGCAATCTGTCTCAAGGAAAGCCTTTCCATCTACCTCCATCGGTTGCCACAGTGATAATGAATGCATCCACTCAAGGGTGGGGTGCTCATCTGGGGGATCTGGAGATCAAGGGTCTTTGGTCTCCAGAGGAAAGGTTGCTTCACATCAACCTTCTAGAATTGAGGGCAATACATCTAACACTCAAGGCCTTCCTCCCTTCCCTTCGAGAGCGGTCGGTTCAAGTCCGAACAACACCACTGCGATGTGGTATGCCAACAAACAGGGAGGAGTGGGGTCGCAGTGTCTCTGCAGAGAGGCTCTGCGTCTCTGCAGAGAGGCTCTGCGTCTCTGGTCCTGGGTTCAGGACCATCAGGTTTGTCTGATGGCAAATCATCTGGCCAGAGTTCTGAATGTGCGTGCAGACAGTCTCAGTCGGCAGTACTCAGCCGACCACGAGTGGAGGCTTCATCCAGAGGTGGTTCGTCACGTCTTCCGGACGTGGGGAACTCCTCAGGTGGACCTGTTCGCCACTCACAAGAATGCTCACCGCCCGTCATTCTGCCGTCTCCAGTTTCCGATGCAGGGAGCCCTGGGGGAGGCGTTTCAGTTGAGTTGGGTCTCACAGCTCCTTTATGCGTTTTCTCCCATACCCTTGATTCCTCGGGTTCTGAGGAAGATTCGCCAATACCGGGCCCATGTTATATTGATTTCCCCGGATTGGCCAAGAAGGGTGTGGTACACAGATCTTCTCCACCTCTCCTCATGCCCGCCGCTCCGTCTCCCTCTAAGGGCAGATCTCCTCTCTTAGATGGAGGGGCAGGTTCTACACCCCCACTCCAGACCTTACACCTTCAGGCCTGAAGATTGAACGGGGCAACCTGAATTCCTTTTCTCTCCCACATGATGTGGTGGATGTCATTCTATCGGCCAGGCGTGATTCTACAAGTCAATCTATTCATACATATGGTCTACATTTGTGACTTGGTGTGGGGAGAAGTCCATTGACCCTTTAAGGGCCCATTTGTCAGATATACTTCTATTTGCTCTTTCTTTAGCGCAGCAAGGGTTTGCTGTGGCTACAGTTAAAGGTTATCTTTCGGCGTTGTCGGCATTTCTCTGCCTGCCGGATCAGCCGTCCTTCTTTAAATCTCCTATTGTTTTGAGATTTCTGAAGGGACTTACAAATACATTTCCTCCCACTCCTTTTATTGTGCCTCAATGGGACTTGAATCTGCTGCTTACTTTCTTAATGGGTTCCCCTTTCGAACCTTTACATAATTGTCCCTTGAGGTTGTTGTCTTTTAAGACGGTTTTCCTAGTTGCAATTACCTTGGCAAGGAGGGTAAGTGAGCTTCAAGCTCTTAGTTCAAAGCCCCCATTCTTGACCATTCATGCTGAACGAATGGTTCTCAGGACCAGGGCTGCTTTTCTGCCTAAGGTGGTAGCTCCCTTCCATCTAGGACAGTCCATTACCCTTCCTACCTTCTATCCTCCCCCTCACCCTTCCAAGGAGGAGGAGCGGCTTCACCGTTTGGACCCTAAGAGGGCGGTGAGCTTTTATCTTGATAGGACAAAGGACTATCGAGTGGATGACCAGCTGTTTGTTGGATTTGCTGATGCAGAAAAGGAAGAGCTGTGCACAAGCGCACACTTTCGAGATGGATAATACTATGCATCAAGATCTGCTACGCCCTGGCTGGTAAGGAACCTCCAGAGGGTATAAGAGCCCATTCTACTAGAGCAAAGTGTTCTACATCTGCTTTGTCTAAGGGTGTTCCTGTTGAGGACATTTGTAGAGTGGCAACTTGGGCCTCCCTCCGCACTTTCGCGAAGAATTACTGCCGAGGTGAGGAGGGACTGCCACTTTGTGCATTCTGTCCTCCAGGATTTTCTGGTATAGGAGAGTGCACACCCTCCTCCGGGAGTGGGGACTGCTGTGGGAATCTATTCACAAGGTGAGGAATCCACTGGCAGATGTATCCATCAGAAGAATAAGTTACTTACCTTCTGTAACGCTGTTTCTGGTGGATACAGTATCTGCCTGTGGATTCCTCACATGCCCACCCACCTCCCTGTTGTCCACTCTTCTATGCCTGTGTTTATATGTATATATATATATTTATATTTGTATATATATTGTGTTTTTCATGCATTGGCTACACACTATGTGTGTAATTTTGGATATTATGTACTGTGTACTCTGTATATGTTTATATCTACTGTCATTGGATCGTCCGGGTGCCTCGAAGGCACAGAAAAAAGGGCGGAACTGATGTCATCACGCCGACCTAGGCCTAATAAGAAGTCAGTGACGACAGTCAGAGTCGCGAGCGATGCCGTGCTCCTCTGACGTCAGCCCGCCGGCGTGATACAAAAGAATTTACCGAACGTTGCTGACGCAGGGTTTTATTCACTAGGTGAGGAATCCACAGGCAGATACTGTATCCACCAGAAAAAGCGTTACCGAAGGTAAGTAACTTGTTCTTTAGGCACATCCTCTCACAACTATGGAGGTAGCCCCTGCTAACAGCAAAGATGGATTGTTTTTGTATCACTCATCGGGTATCGACTTCGGTAGCTTGATGCATTACATATCAATTTTCAGGATAGAATTAAATTGCAGAGTCAAATGGGTTCTGAAAGTTTTTCAATGTGGCTCTTGAGGTTCAAAACTCCACAACCTGCCATTTCATTAAAACAGTCTTGCAGGTGCCATACACAACAACCTTGAAAGAGTCTAAACTTCTACATCAGAAACTAGAAATGGAACCTGATCCTTGGCCTCAAACAGACAAAGGGATTTACTCTTTGTATGTTGGGGTACAAAAGTCAAGCTCATAGCAGGATTTCAGTTTCATTCTAATTCTCAAGAAAGTGAACCAGGGTATCAGAAAGGTGAAGTTCAAAATGCTGGGCCTTCATCTGTTCTTCCCCAGCTCCTATTTTTCCATCCCAAAAGTATGAACATCAGTGGCAGCTGACAGGGAACGGCGGTTGGCCGGGGTGGTGGCGAGTGGGGGTAATAAAAAGAAAACACTTTCTCACGGTTGTCGACTCTCCTCCATCGCTTCTCTTCCTGGTGAGTCCCAGAAGCAGGAAGCACACAGGCTTCCCTACGTCAATCTGCATTGTGATAGGTCTTTGCGCCGTGGTTCGGTGCTCACATGGGGTCTGGAAGCCTGTGCACGTTCTCCACCCATGCTGAGTATTACAACCCATTGAAGAACATGCTAAGAGCACATGGCGGTTTGGCCGGTGTTTTTGGGCATAAACCACTCATCCTTCCCGGCTGTGGCACCAGCCCCGCCCTAACCCAGCCCCGTAGCTACGAAAAATAAAATGATAATAACAAAGTTATTTTCATTTAATTTTCTGAGAGAAGTGGGATGACGCTCCTTCGAATTAGCCGATGAGCCGCCCCTGATGAACACATTGCAGGTTTCTAATGTGCGTGGTAGAAGCGCTCACTATCTAAAGTCCTACCATTCAATCTGGCATCCGTTTTAAAAAGCATTTCAAAATGCATGTCTGTATTGAAAGTACATCTCAGGAAACTGAAGGGTTTCATCTAATGCTGACTAGACAATGGTAGGTGAATGCTTTGCCTCAACAAAAAGCTCAGCAACATATTCAAGCAATTATTCATCTCCTTTAGCTCGAACCAAAAACTTTTTCATAAGTCCAAACTGTCACTAGTATAGATCGCCATTGCCTGGAGTGTGCTGGGAATACAGTAGAAGGAAAGCTGAATTCTTCCATGTAGAGACTGTTATCTGTACCAGAAAAACGTTAGATCCCACTCATTTATTTTTATTTTGGGGTGTTCTGGAGCACATGGCTACCCACACAAAGGCTTCCCAGCGCTGATAGGAGACCTGAAAGATGACAGACTAAATCAAGGAAACAGATAAGTTTTCAGTTGTTTCCTAAAGCTGAGCAGGTTATTGTTCGATCTTCGGCTTAGTGGAAGCAAGTTCCAGAGTCTGACTGCCAGGTAAGCAAAAGAGCGCCTATCGCTTCTAGCTCTTTTTATTTTTGGTATTGCCGGGAGAGATAGTTTGATCGTAAGACCCGTGCATTTTGATGAGGAATGATGAATTGCTCCAAGATATGTGTTCTCTGAGCATGCTTTACTTTGTGAACCTTTGCAGAGATTTAAACTCAATTCTCTTCCTCAGAGGCAGGCAATGAAAACTCACCAGCACCGTTCGTACCGAACGTTATTTGGAAGCATTCAGCAAGACTCTGGCTGTAGCATTTTGTATCACCTGTAGCTTTCTGGTGACATACATGGGGCTCCCAAGATAAAGAGTATTGCGGCAATCTATGCGTGACAGGATAATTGTTTGAATTACTATTCTACGGATATCAGTAGGAAGCCATTTGATTGTCTTTCTGAGGACTCTTAAGAGACCAAAACATGATCCCACCAACTTCTTGGCCTGCGCTGCCATGGTGAGGTTCTTATCAAAAAGTACTCCCAGACTTTTGACCTCATCTTCTGGAATAGGACGGTACCCCAGGCATGAAGGCCATGAGAAATTATCCTAAAGATCAGGATTGTTTCCAACCAACATAACCTCTGTGTTAAATTCAATTTAAGGCTACTATTGTATATCCACGTGTGTACCTGCTTCATGCATTCCACGAACTTCACCTCAGTTTGTCTAATGTTGGGAGCAAGGGAGATGACGATCTGACTGTCCTCTGCATAAGCGACCATCACAAATTCTACTGAGTGGATGATGTTGGCTAAGGGGCGCATATATACATTAAAAAGAGTGGAGCTCAGAGACGAGCCTTGGGGAATTCCGCATTTAAACTGATTTACTTCCAACAGGTAATGTCCCTCCCTGACTTCCTGGCCTACAAACCTCTATTTTCTAAAAAGGCCAGCCAGCTCAGCGCTTTGTCCTTGATTCCCAACATCTCCAGCCTACTTTGCAGAATCGAATTAGAGACAGTGTCAAAGACTGCACTCAAATCCAAAAGGATGAGCACAGCTGAACCCCCTTGGTCCAATATTCTCTTGAGATCTTCGGTGGCTCCTAGGAGAGCTCTCTGTCCCATATCCTGGTCTCTGTCCTAGTTGAGTCCCACCTCTCTGACCCATATCCTGGTCTAAATTATAGTTGAGTTGAGTCTAACAGATCATGGGATTTCAGTAAGCTAGTCAACTGGCTATTGACCATCTACTCTAGTATCTTACTCACACCAGGAAGCAGAGAGATAGGTCTTTAATTCTCTGTATTGTCTGGATCTAAGAAGGGCTTCTTCAGCACTGGACTAACGATTGCATGCTTCCAACGGGCAGGAACCTTGCCCTTTTCCAAGGAGAGATTATATATATTATTCAAGGCTGATAGAATAATATCACCTCCTTTCATTAGAATGTCAATATGGGCTGGGTCTAGTGGGGAACCCGACTTGACTATCTCATCTATCTCCTCAGTCACGTTATTTTTTAGTTGAGGAAACACAGACAAGGAGGGAGAATCTGAGCTGACTGTAATGTGGCCATCTTTAGTAGTTTGGACCGTCTCCTGATCAGAGTTGTTTGCCAGAGAATCATAAATAAGACTGACTTTGCCGACAATATACCAGGCAAACCCTTTATTTTGTTATTTGGAGGGGAGGGGGCCTGCCCATGTGATTTTAGGTTTCAGTAAATAATTCACTTTGCTGTAGCTTTCCCTAGAAACCTGTGAGGACCATGTAATTCTCTCTGCAATGTAAGTTAAACTGGCTTTCCTTATAGCATGTTTATACTTTTTCACAGCTTTTTTGTAGGTTTCCTTTTTGTCAACATCAAAGTTTTGTCGTCCGTTCCTTTCTTCCCTTTTACATAGTTTCTTTAAGTCTCTAATTTTGGGTGTAAATGAGGTGACATTTGACCTAGTATTATGAGACTTCAATATTTTTTTAGGAATGTGAGTCTCTTAAAATGTTTCTATCCAGTCTTCAAATGTCTTATAAACAGCATTGACATCACCATCTTGTGAGTGCCCTAACTCCTAACTCCTAATCCACTGAGGAATATTGATTTTTGAGCATTGTCTAATTCATTTGTGGCAAGGCAAGTTCAACTTGGTCCTGTCTAACTTATTAACTGTGAATTCAATCAAAAAATGATCTGACCAAAGCAGAGGTCGTGGGTCATCGAAGGGCTGATCAGATTGCTTCTCCATTACCTTGCGTTTTTTCATGCATCTTCATATTACCAAACCCATTGGAGTGCTTGATGCCTCTTCAAGAATACCTGGCGGATCAGTGATCTTTAGTGTGTGAGAATTACAAATACAAATTACAGCTGAAACAACAAACAGTTTATTCAGTCTATTGGTGGTGTTCTCTGAACAATATGCTTCTAGTCTTCCATTACATCAAACATACCTCCTACTCATTTCAAACAGTAACAATGGATGAATTCCTGATGTGGTGAGGGCACAATTTAGATCAATGTTCTGATGCTTGGGACAGTACTTCTAAAGTATCATTAAAATACCTTTCAACCTCTGTTCCAGACCCTTCAATTGTGATTTGGTCAGACAACATAATGAAAGAGTACTATCCCTCAAGACCCAAATCATTTAGCACTGTCCTCTAGTCCGAAGCCTGATGATCTCTGCAATTCATCTACCATGTATGAAAAATGTCAAAACAGATTCACTTAACAGAATATTTCAGAAGTCTTGAATGTTTTGGAAAGTTCTGCTGGATATTTTGCAAGACTGGATACTTTTGGTGTGCTTTAGAACGAGTCTATTTGCTGAAAAATCCAGGTTATGAATCCAATTTGCACTAACCCGGAATCCAAGGACAATGTTTTTTGATCTGATGCCCGTATAGATCAATGCATTAAAGTGACCCTCCAATACGGCCAGGACCTTTTTCATGTGTCCCAAACGAGACAGTCTCCTATGCAGAATGAAAGGCAAGATCTTAGATGCATACCTAACATGTAGAACATGGAGCAAAGGTATTGAGGTCTTACAATACAGACGTTTGTAATTGCTTTTTTATTGAAAGTACATTCTAAATTGCACCAAGGTCACCCGCCAATGTGGCATTTTATGCTTTCAAGCTAAAATTATTGTGTCTGTACTGCTTATAAAAATCTGTTTATCAGATTACTTGCCAGTAGGAATAGATCCTACCTTATCTGCTACACCTGGCAAATGTAGGTTGTAGAATTCTTCAATGATGGTACAGCTAGCTGTGACTAGGGCCAAGTTCTTTGCAGGTTTTTCTTTTCACACCATCAGTGGTTACAGATTTCCTGGAAAGTGTCTGAAAATTGCCCCTGAATCGAAGAAAATCGATCCATGGGACCTTAATATATGCCTTTCTAAATTGGCGAGCCTTTCTTTTGCGTCTGCATACCTAGTTGCCATTACCTTGGCACAAGAAGTACAAGAGATTCGAAGATTTTGTTTGTAGGAACCCTAATACAATTTTCCACAAAATCTGTTAGCTCATGTGAACACTTTTTATCTTTGCCTAAAGTAGTTTCTATTTTCTTTGTGAATAACACAAGTAACTTCGAAGTTTCTTTCAAAATCCAGTTTCTTCTGCTGGAGGTCACTCCTTACATTAAAAACCTGACCTAATTACATGACCATGACTGCGTCGAGCCTCAAATTTCACCCAAAGCCAAACCAATGGGACTCACCCTGGACACCAGCCTCACCCTCAAGGTACTTATTGCCAAAAAACAAAGATGGACTCTGGCACAGTTCTCTCTTTTAAAGACATTTAAATATTTCCTTCCAGAAAGTCACTTCAAAAGTCCTCAAGCCTTTGTACTCTTAAATCAGGATGATGGGATGGTGGCAACGCCCTGCTCTAACCTCTCACACTAGCATTCCTTAAAAGCAAGCTCTACTCCACAGCATATCTGAACCAGGGCCCCAAGAAATATGTGATCATCACCCCCATCCTGATTGAATTCTGTTGACTCCCTTTGCAGACCCACACCATCGTCAAAACCAGCAGCATCATTTGCAAAGTCATCACATCCAGCACCTGCACATATCTTGCAGTCAAGCTCACCATCTTAGGTGGTTCTCACAACATCTGCAGACAGGACACCACCAGCCTGCAGACCATGAAGTGTAAAAAAAGAAATATACAAGGCATCAGGCATTTTCTGTCTATGCATCCAGGCTCTGAAACAACATCCCCATTTCCATGAGGACTGCTCAAACACTGCTTTAATTTAGGAAACATTTAAAGATGCTCCTCTTTAAAGAACACTACATCAAAATGCATTAACTGTCCACAAACCATCTACCTCTCCGATCACTTGTTGATTCTATGCTCATCTTTTACCCTGTACAGCGACTGCTGTCATTTGGCTAGGTTTGCACAATAGATTTACCAAATGCATATATACTAACATACGTATGTTGGATCTAATAAAGTGTTGTATTACTGTCTGGAAAAATGAAATGCTTAAGAAAAAGGAAGCAACTAGTTATATATCGAAACTGCCTCTGCCACTGTCAGACAGTCCGTAGCAATGTGGGTTGTTTCATGTATGATTGTAGGGTGCAAGAAAGGCAGTTAACCTATTCACAGGACATCAAGCACTTACTCCATGCTGGAATAAACTGGCACTAACGCTATGCTGATAAACGTCACAATGTACAGTATACCTGCAAATGTCTTCACATCATTTCTAGACCGCTACATCTAGATTTGTATTCTGGGTATGTCAGGCATCAACCTCCTTGGCTGATGGGCCCTGCTTCCTTTCTTGAATAATTTATTCTCATTAATCCTGCCCTGTCATTGGGTCTGGACCTTCATTTCTTTTTGACTATCAGTGGAGGTCACATGATGGAGAAACATGAGTTCTCCAGCATTGGATCTTTCATAATTCAAATGCTTGAATTGGTATATGATACAAGGCTGGGATATCCAGTAACTTTAGATAGAAGTAAGCAATGTTAAAATGGCTAAATGCCTCCAAAGTGTTTGATTAGTAGAACATTCACTAATTTGAACAACCCAAACTTCAGCAAATGAAGTGAAGGTGCTAAGTCCTACTCGCGCCTAGAGCTCACCATAGTTCAGATTCTGTTGCACTTCTTGTATGAGGGAGTACCCATCAAGAGCTCTGTTCTAACCTCCCAGTGACCTTATCTTGTTATTCCTTGTTTATCCAGGCACTGGACCAGCCCTACCTTTAGCCTTCAGAGTGCTGTGAGTTGTTTTAAAGGTACATTTTCTTGATAATGATAATTTTCCTGCTAGAGAGTCTTCTCTTCTATCACAACTGTCATCATGACTGAAAGAGAGAAAAATATCTCTGTTCAAATCCTGCTCTACCTGTGGAAAGATAAATATGCATACTGATGATCCACATCAGGAATGTATGTTTTGCCTTTATCCAGTGCACAAGGCTTCCTGCTGTAACATTCATAAAACTTTTCCTTCTAAGACCCTAACTGCTTTTTTAGGAAACGCCGAAATACCCTCCATCTAAGGAAGATGCTCCATCACCTGGAGTTGACTTAGTGGAAGGTGCTCCACTGGCCACTTCCACAAAGGAAACATGTAGGGTGTCCAGAGCCTCACTTAGAATCTAAAGCTCCTGCAGCCACCTCCTCACAGTAAATAACTGGACTTTTCTCTGTAAAACACTCCAGGAAGGAAGAACACCAACCTGCACAAAAACCCGCTTGAAAATTAAATTCCTGTGATATCCTGCCTTAATTCCCGTCCTCACTAGTGAACTAGTCATTGTTGTTGATGGCATTGACATTTACACCTATAGGGGACCAATGACCATAAAGAGAGCATCATTGATGGAGATTCCTTCATCGTGTTGACACCATTGCTAACCACACGAGGGATGTCCCTCCTTCTGCCGGTGATGATGTTGTGACTGGGGGATTTGTCTACAGGGCTAGGTGAATTTCAGACAAGATGCTAACTTCTCAGAAATCTTTCTTTATTGCTTGTTTAGCTAAGACCTGTTTAAGCCAAAAGCCAATGACCCCCACCTGAAGTCCATTTACTGCTTTGACATAAAACTTAAGGCATTCAAATATGGCATCTTTAAATCTGTCCCATGAAAATCTGTACATGATGGAGACAAGCTCACTGCTTTATATGTAAAAGCACAAGAGAAATACCCCCACTTCAGGAGATTCCCCCTTCAAAGAAACAATTCTACGAGTAGTACCCATTCAGGAACTCTGCAAAAACAGTGCTGAAACGAAAGCACCTGGAGGTTACTGTGGTCCTCTTCAAAGGGTTCCTCCTAGATTGATCTCTGCTTCGAAAAAGCAGATTGCTTCTCTTGATGCTTATCACGCTCCAGCCATACTTTTGGCCTTGCACCCACAGAAATGACATGTAAAATAGCTAGGGTGAATATCGGATCATCTGCCTTGCTGAAACTGTCTTCGACAATAGCTTTATGGTTGACAAAGTTCAAGTCATCTTCACCTCTGTCATCAATTTTGACTTCCTCGCACCTCTTCATCGCCTGTCACCTCATCATCAACTGCCACCTCCTCATTGTCGATGGCCTTCTCAATGCTGGTCTTCTCATCATTCATGGATGCTTTCTGGCTCCCTATAGTAGCATCTGCAGCACCAATCATGGCTGGGATATTTAATTTTTCAGCAGTCTCCTCCCCACCCCCTGGCATGTACCACTGAGCTTTGCTAACCACTCCTCTTCTCTGAATGTGTCACGGTCCACCCACCCTTTTGTATAGACAGAAGAGATAGACAATAGATGTGAAATTGTTTCTGAAGGAAAATCATACAAGAAGGTGAAAAATAGGAAGCAATTAAAAGTTCAGTATGTCTCTGAATATGATCAGGCATTTGTATAGCACAGCATGATCACCCCTAAATGAATCTGGGCACTGAGGGTGCTGTGTCTTTGTCGAAAAGCCAGGTCTTGAGTTCCTTTCTGAAGTCTGCCAGGGAGGGTGTTGTTCGGTGGTGGAGGGGCAGGTTACTCCAGGTCTGGGCTGTGATGAACGAGAAGGAGTGACCTCTGCTGCAACTGATATGGGTGTGTGTGCGAGGGCAATGTAGGCAGAGCGCAGGTGTATTGTGGGCAGGTGGAAGTTCAATTGATGGTTGGTGTAAGATTGTCCTTGGTCGTGGAGAGCTCTGTATGCATACGTGAGGATCCTAAACTGGTATCTCCTCTGGACAGGGAGCCAGTGGAGGTTACTGGGGTAATCTGAGTCCATTTGGGGAGGTCCAGGATGAGTCTGGCTGCGGTGTTTTGTATGGTCCGAAGTCTTTTGAGGAGCTGGGTGGAGATTCCGGTGTAGAGAGCGTTGCCATAGTTGAGGTGGCTGGTGATGAGGGCCTGCACGACTATCTTTCTAATGTTGATGGGGTTCCTTCTGAAGAGTCTTCGGAGCATGCAAGGGTGTGAAAGCAGGAGGAGGTGACTACGTTGACTTGTCGTTTCATGGTAAGCTGGCTGTCGAGGATGATGCAGAGGTTTCGTGCGTGGTCTGTGGGTGTTGGTCTGAGTTTTGCCGGCCACAAGCTGTGGTCACATATGGAGGTGGTCCTTCCGAAGATCACTACTTCTGTTTTGTCGGAGTTGCGGTTGAGGCAGCTGTCTCTCATCCATTTCGCTACGTTGGTCATGGCGCTGCAGAAGTTGGTTTTGTCATTGGACGGATCCTCTGTTGAGTGTCGTTGGCGTATGAGAATATGTTGAGTCCGTGGGATCTGATGATTTCTGTGAGAGGGGGGTCATGTAGGTTTTGAACAAGGTGGGGCTGAGGGATGATCCTTGAGGTACGCTGCAAATGATGTTCTTTAGTGTGGAGGTGAAGGTAGACCGTCAGAAGCTCTTTGTACATCCTGAAACAAAAAAGTGATCCACTGGACGGCATTCTGCTGTATGCTGATGTTGTGGAGTCTGTTGATGAGGGTGTGATGGGTGACCGTGTCAAATGCAGCTGGGAGGTCGAGCAGGATCAGGGCCACCCCCTCTCCGCAGTTGAGGAGAGTTCTGATGTAGTCTGTGACTGCGATCAGTGCCTTCTCAGTGCTGTGGTTTTCACAGAATCCTAATTGTGAGGCATCAAGTAGGTGGTTTTGTTCCTGGTATTCTGTGAGTGTTGGTTGATGGCTTTCTAGAGCACTTTGGCTATGTAGGGGACCAGAAAGATCAGTCAGTAATTTTTGGGGTCGCTGGGGTCGGCAGAAGGCTTCTTTAGGAGGGGTCGACCTTTGCATGTTTCCAGGCGTCTGGGAAGGTTGCTGTGGAGATGGTGGTATTGAGGATGCTGGTGAATTCCAAACTGATTAGATTGGCTTCAAGGATGAAGAGATGGTGGGGGCAGAGGTTGTTGGGCTCCCCGGAGGGGAAGAACAACTTGATTGTTGTGGTGGTATGGGAAGGTCAGCATAGACCAGCTGGTTATCGTTTCGCTGGTGTTCGCTGGTTGGTCGAGTATTTGAGCCTGAGAGAGGGGGGTGGGGGTCAAAGTTGTTGTAGATGGTGGCAGTCTTGCTGTGGAAGTAGTCTGAGTGGGTGTGGCAGAGTTCTTGGAAGGGTTGGATGGTGTTTTCTGTGACTGTTGGGTTGGCGTATTCCTTGACAATTTTCCTTGAAGAGTTCCTTCATGTGTTTGGCTACAGAGTTGATGCGGGTGGTGATGGCTGCTCTCTTGGCTACTTCGATGCCCAGGTGACAGTTGTTGAGGGCTGCTTTCTGAGCAGTTCTAGCCAAGAATCCTTGGTAGTGCGCCAGCGCTTCGCCAGTCGGTAGAAGTTGCGCTTGATGGTTTGGGGTTTTCCAGCCGTCATGTTTCAAGGTTTTGTTGGTTTACGCTGGCCTCAGCGGGGCAACTCTGTCAGTGCATTTGTTGATCTTTGTGGAGAATTTCTGGCCTGCCTGGTCAAAGTCTGCTGAAGTTTTGCGTTGTATGGTGTTGAGGGCTTGTGTCCATAGAGTTTTGGTTACCTTGCCCCAGTGGCGAGATAGAAAAGTGAACGATGGCATGGTCAGTCCAGGCGAGTTCTGTGACGTGCCTGAATTTGATTCTGTTGCTGGAGGTGAAGATGACTTAGAGTGTGTGTCCGGCTTTGTGCAGGGGTTTGGTTACCAGTTGGATGAGGCTGATGTTGTTGAGGTTTTCCAGAGGGCAGTAGAGGTGCCATTGTTGGGGTCGTCGACTTGAAATTGAGGTCGCTGACCAGGACATAGTGGAGGGAATCGATGGCAAGGGAGCGATGAGGTTGAAGATGGCTTCGCAGGAGGGTGGTTGGGTTCCCGGGGTCTGTTGGCGAGGGTGCCTCTTATTGTGGTCCTAGCATCGGTTTGTAGTCAGAAGCAGAGGTTGTCCAAAGGAGTCATTGGGTCGTCTTTGGTGGCGGTGCATTATATGATTTCCTTAAAGATTATGGTGATGCTCCCTCCTTGTTTGTTGGTGCGGTCTCCGTGTATCATTTTGTAGCCATCGGGAGGTGCAACTGCCTCTTTAAGTAGCCCTGGGAGGTGGGAGGGGCTGACAGGGAGGCAGGAAGCAGAAACAGCGGTGGTGCGGGAGAGAGACAGTGGGAAAATGGGTGCGGCAACCAGAGGTTCTAGTCACCCAGAGTAGCACTAAAAATAACAATAACTAGAAGAGCCCAGACCAAGTTAAACAATGGTGAAATACTTAACAGAAATCACAACAGCTAAATAAACGACCTTCACTCAGCACAACACAGAAATTATGTGCCCAGCAGGAAGGAGTTGGAATTCCAACCTGGCGGACCTCTGGGCAGCAGGAGCAAACTTGCGGTGGTAGGAACTGGATCGCTGTTGCTGATCGCGGTCCTAGTCACAAGAAGTTAAGCGACAGGAGAGGAGAAGCTGCACGCAAGACCAGAGGTCTGGGGCTGCTACTGGAGCCGTGCAACGACCGCCATAACTAGGCCTGGGAGATGGGTGGGGCTGTCAAGAAGGCGGCAGGGCAGGAAGCGAGAACTGTGGGGTGGGAGAGAGACAGCAGGAAAACCAGCGAGCAACCAGAGGTACTAGTGACCCAGAGTAGCACTAAAGAAAAAAACCAAGAGGAGGCCAGATAAAGTAGAACAATGGTAAAATACCAAACAAAACTCACAACTAAATATTCTACCTCAACCCAGAACAACACAGAAATGAGTAGCCTAGCAGGAATGAGTTGGAGTTCCAACCAGGCGGGCCTCAGGGCAGCAGGAGCGACTTGGCTGCAGTGAGGACTGGATCGCTGTTGCTGATCTCGGTCCCAGTCACGAGGAGCTATGAGGCAGGAAAGGCAGGCAGTACGCAAGACCAGAGGTCAGGGGGTGAGTTGCAATATCGGTGCTAAGATAACCTCTAAGCATGATGATAAATATGAGCTTTACTGTCAACAGGACTATGCCAGAGCTATGGGTTATCCATCAGAACTACAGAAAATGCAGTCCCTCTCGACTTTCTCAAGTAATTTCCATTAATAATGGAGACTATTTGCACAAGACTGACTGCTTCAGTTCCACCTCATTGGCAGCCTTCTACTATCAATCAACCACCTCAACCACCAGAGAAATCTCTTGCTGTTCCTAAACTATCTGCACTTGTTTCTTCAGGTTTTAACATCCACACCTGCTCAACACTTCGGAAATGATTCCAACAGGAGGGGCGCTAGGTGGCGCACGACCAAAATGGCTGCGTGCCTGTGAGGCTCCAGCCCAACCAAGCTAGAAATTCTTCATAAAGCCTATCCTGCATCACCTATAGGAACTTTAGAGTACACCATGCGAACCGGCTTTTCCTGCTGATGCCACTGATATCAGACTTGTGACCATTGCCTGAAGTGCGGAGGTGAGGGGGCTAACTGACGCTGGAGGCGGTGAGTGGTGTGTAGCCCCTGGTGCTGTGTGGCGGGCCGCCCGCCCAGGAAACATCGCAGCTGTGCGGGCCTCTGGACCGGGGTGACGGGCAGTCGCACACAGAGAGGAGTCGCGGCGGCGAACGGGGGCTCCAGAGGTGAGTGCAGCAGCGCGGAGCTCGCTTGCACCCAATTCTGATGCTTTGGGACCACGGTCGCGCAGCAGAGTGGAAGTGCGGCGCGACTTTGCATTACTGACAAGTGCGGCCGACAGGAGACACTAGGGGGCCGCACAAAAGTATTTCACAGTGCCCTTGCCGTCTGGGGGCACCACCCGGCTGCTACACTTGTGATGGCTGCACCATGCCTGGCCCTATCTGCGATCGCCCACACTGCTCTAGCCCCGATGACAGGGACAGCCGCCATTTTGTAAATTGCCACGATTAGCGCCTAAACACTGCAAGCCATCTCACTTGCTGCCTGTAAAGATCTCTACCAGCCCAGCGTCGGCTGCTACATCCCCAGCCAAAATAGTGAGTAAACTGTTCGCCTCTTGCCTTGGTGCGCTATCGGAGGCACCTCATTTATGGACGCTGAGTGTGCCACCCAGGGGGGACTGCTGAGGACTGTATGTAGCAGAAGGATGCATACCCTTAGCTAGGAGTGGGTCTGGGACAATTGCGGAGAGTATGGGGTGCCTTCTCTGGACTATTTCTGCTCCCTCCTCGCCTCCAGACGCTGGTGCTTGTGATTTGGGGACCCTGCTCTCGTTCTAGGCCCCTATTGAGTGCAGGGGGAGATGTGGTGCTGGTGGGTTCTGTCTGCACGACATCTTGCGCCGCTGTGCTACCGCTATCGCCATTGCCTCCTCCGTGGATGTGGACAGCTCTACGCTCCCTTGGCCCTACAGTCTTATCTCCCGAATATTTGACTAAAGAACATCAGTAGTACTGGAAGTTACGCTGACCCCCCTTATTCTGTTCGCCTGCCGCTACCATGGGACGCTCAGAGGCCAAGCAGACCAAAATCCAGTTTGAGGCACGCAAGAACCCCAAATCGTGCACTGAGGAACAGGAAGACACAGACAATGCGGAATCGCCTGAAGAAGATTGGAAGGTGATCCTGCTTTGCATGTAGCAGAGTCTCACATCTATCGATGCCAAAATGGACACGATGAACGCTCGGTTGACTCGGTAGTCACTAAGCTGGGGCAACATGAACAGCGCCTCAAGGAGGCAGAGTCTAGAGTATCCGATCTGGAGGATGGTGCCACAACAAGCAAAAAACCAGATGTCGCAGATGGACAAACTGCTTAAAATAATTGCCGATAAAAATGAGGATTTGGAGGCGCGTTCCCAAAGGAACAATGTACCCATCCTGGCGGAAACTACAGACACAGGCGTATGGAGGACTTAATTGAGAAACTGCTTTCCTCTGCGCATCTAACAGTTGAAAGGGCTCATAGATCTCTTGCTGCCCGCCCGCCTCCGGGGGCAGCGCCACGCCCTGTGATAGCCCGCCTTTTAAACTATCGCGACAGGGATGCAGTGCGGCGCCTTGCCCGGGAGAAGAGTCAGGTGGACTACGAAAACACCACATTGTCCTTCTTCCCAGACTTTACCCAGACGGTACAGGACGCCAGGCGAAAGTTTGCAACAGTTAAGAAAAAAACTACAGTCGCAGCAAATTCCCTACGCCATGTTGTACCCGGTGAAGTTTAAGATCACTCATCATGGATTACAGCACTTTTTCTCAACTCCACAGCAAGCTGAAGATTACCTTTGACGCCATCGCCGCTCGGCAACTGCAGAGTCAGAAACAAGAGATCGCAGATCCCCGACGCCTGGATCGGACCCTAACTGAAATGTGTACTGAACAGAGACGTTTGTTGGAACTCTAACTTTTGCTCGACTAAAGGGGAAACGAACTACATTGGTGACGTATTACTATACATACTATTTGGTATGATATCTGGTTCGGCTACTTGCCTCCGTCCCGCCGCAACTGCCTGCCTACGGGTGGTGTAGTGGGTGGGTGAGAGTATGGAGGGAAGTGGGCAGGTTGTGAGCCCCTAGCGTGTACCCGAGAGGGCGATCCCCCAGATGTTGCGTTTATGGGGATAACAAGTAGTTCCATTATTTTGGGGGCTTTGGGGAGGGAGGGACCTGTACCCGGCAAGTTGGGGGAGCCGATGTGGGTGGGGGGATTGTCACTACACGGATTTATGTTGAATGTCACACATGGTATAATGGCTGACGACACACAAGGCAATAATAGTATCACTGTTGCATCATGGAATATACAAGGTCTAAATGACCCTAGGAAAAAACGGCAGATTCTAGGTTACCTTGACAGGCACCGCATTACAGTGGCTATGTTGCAGGAGACACATCTGAGTCCCGACACAGCTCCCCATTTCGCCTCGAGATGGGAAGCACACCGCAGTTTTGCGTCATACTCTACATGTTCCCGGGGGTGGCCATATTGGTGAAAAAAGGGGTTGCATTCATTCCCAGTGGCTCGGAAGCTGATGCAGAAGGCAGATTCTGCTTACTTTGAGGCAGACTTCACTCACATGATGTAACCTTCCCTAATTACTATGGGCCCAATACAGATAACTCACAGACCCTCCTCCGTTTATGAAGCAGAAAACAGGAGATTGGATCCACCTACATTATCTGGGGTGGGGATTTTAATACTGTTATGTACCCCAGTATGGATATATCCCGAGACTCCCCAGCACATCACATGACCACTCAGAGAGTGCTGCGTGACTTTGTCGATGAGAACTACTTACTTGACTCCTGGAGGCATCTACATACCACGCAGCGGGAGGGAACACATTTCTGGGCATTCCACTCCACATGGGCCAGGCTGGATTATTTATTCATCTCCAAAGGCATAGCTCATTGGCTGGGACGAGTGACCCACTTAGCACGCACTCACTCTGATCATTCCCCGGTCGTAGTTGAGTTACATGCGCCCCTCAATCACTCCCCATATAATAATTGGCACCTCAACCCGCTGCACCTTCAGGATGCGGTGTTCATAACTGAGCTGGAATAAGACATCAGGGATTTCTTTGACCGTAATCTAGACTCCGTTCCCATTATCATGACTGTTTGGGAAGCATTCAAGGTCACCATTAGGGGCTGGTGCATATCCAAAGGTGGGGGTATACTCAAGTCACTGCGTACTAGCTTGTCCACACTAGAGAGAGAACTTAAACAATCGGAGGGCGAACTGAGCTCAGATCCTGACGCGAATGGTGTCGGAGCCACCATACGCAGTAAACTTACAGAATATGAAGAACTGGCTGACAGAGAGTGCAAATTTCGGGGGAAACACCACATAGTGAGGGTTTATGGTGAAGGAGATCGCCCAGGAAAGGCTCTGGCAGCTGCGGTCCACTCACCTCGATTCTCTAATTATGTGATGGAACTGCAAGATGCGCAAGGCGACATACATAGAAATCTCCCTGACCAATTATGTACGCTCAGAGACTACTATGGTGGCTTATACTCTTCCCACAGAGGAACCCCTCTAGACCTGCCTGACTACTTCGAAAACACTGCCCTAGCCTGGTTGGGGGACACCCAAAGGAAATCTCTCAGTTTGGATTTTGAGCTTGACGAAATAACGGAAGCTATCATGCAGATGAAGTCTGGGCATGCTCTGGGGTCTGACGGACTACCAATAGAATTTTATAAAACATACGTCACCGTGCTGGCACCGATTCTGAAAGAGGTGTATTACGCAGTGCTAGAGGAGGGCGGTCTACCCATGACGATGCGAGAGGCACTTATAATGTCCTTATTTAAGCCGGGGAAACCCTCGCACTGTTGTGATTCATACCGTCCTCTCTCTCTTAAATTGCGATACCAAGATACTAGCTAAGGTTTTGGTGACCCGGCTCAACCTGCTAATGCAACGCCTGGTACTACCCGACCAGGCTGGCTTCATTCCAAACAGGGCCACATTGCATAATCTCCGCACCTTGGCTGCGGTAATGCAGGACATTGCCCCGAGGTGCTCAGCGGTGGCTGTATTCCTTGACGCTACCAAAGCGTTTGACTCCCTGGAGTAGGACTACCTGATGGGCACGCTGGGGTATATGAGGATGCCTACTGCCTTCCTCCAGTGGATCCAATTATTATATACTTGCCCGGTGGCCTCAGTGCTCCTGAACGGGACTAAGTCTACTCCTTTCCCTGTGTCCAGAGGTACACAGCAGGGCTGCCTCCTGTCTCCCATATTATTTGCCCTTGCCATCGAGCCCTTAGTCGCTAAACTTCGACAACATCATAATAATAGAGCGCTAATTTACCCATCTCGGCAACTACTCCTCTCCCTACGTGCAGATGACATGACGCTATATATTCATAAACCCCAAGATAATTTAAACCCTATACTTCGAGAGATAACTAAATTTGGAGCCATTCCCGGGGTGCAAATCAACTGGTCTAAATCTGCAGTCTTCCCCCTTACCGATAATACTCCGCAGCACCAGCTGGATTACCCACTGGTTTGGGAAGAAGACGAGGTGAAATATCTGGACATACGTATCACTAAAGATCGAGATGCGCTCATGCGGCTCAATTATGGCACAACAATAGATAAAATCACGGACACCATAACAAAATGGCTGCGCCTTCCACTCTCCATGGCAGGGAGGATCTCTTTAATTAAAATGGTCCTACTCCCCAAATTATTGTACCTTTTTATTAACATAACTTATCACCCTGGGGCCTTTTTTTTCAAAACGCTCAATTCGCAACTTACGAGGCTAATATGGGGCGGGAAACAGGCAAGGCTGAACCTCATCACCTTGACACTGCCATACCATCAGGGAGGGTATGGTGTCCCTAATTTTGAGTTATACTACTACCGTGCACAGGCTCATTTTGCCACGTACTGGTTTCATCCCCCACCTTTTATGTCCCATTTAGCGGTGGAGGATGGTTATATGGCCCCGACGCACACAACGTGCTATCTCTTCACAGCTGTGAAGAAACGTGAGCGCGACCCGTCCACCGTGGACTGCACTATACTGGCGTGGCAGTGTATAGCTCGCAGGCTTGAGATACCCATGTTATACTCACCCAAGATGCCCCTACTGCCCAACCCGCTCTTGCTAGTCACCTATGAAGGGATCTGCCGCAAGATGCTTGAGAAACTTAAATACAGCACCTAGGGGTATCTTTATGTGGGAGGGCAGTTCCGCACCAAAGACCAATTTTTTTAATCTTATGACCCGAAAAACAATGGACACATTCATGTACACCCATCTTCGGCAGAGCATGAAAGCTGTAACTCGTGATTTTCCGATTGAACCAGGAACATTAGTCACATTACATGCCATATTGCAGGCAGATAACCCCCAGCATACCATATCTCTCCTTTATGGCCATACGCACGGTTCACCGTCCCCCAGCCAGACACGAGCTAGGCAGGAATGGGATACTGACTTAAATATTACTCTGACTGATGACCAGTTGGAACTTGGTTGTGTACAAACGGAGGCAGTGACTAGCAATAATAGGTTACGCCTCATCCACTTTAAGTTTCTGCACCGCCTGTACCACACCCCGGGTAGGCTCTACAGGTTCTGCCTTCGGGACAGTGATGCATGTACTCGCTGCGGCCAGCAAGACGCGGGATTTCTCCACTTAGTGTGGAGCTACCCCCAGATGATGGCCTACTGGATACAAACGTTTCAGGGATTATCAACCATGTTAGGTACCCAGATAGAACCGTGTCCCCTCATGGCTCTCCTGGGCTTGACCCAGGGAATCCAGACGATACATAAGAAGTTTCTAGCGATGGGATTACTGTTAGCAAAGCGTCAGGTGGCGTGTCAGTGGGGGAGAGGCAGGGCTCCGAAATTTAAGGACTGGATACATACCATGTCCACATGGCCGGATCACATGCAACACTACGCAGATGTGCTTCCCGTCAAATCACGCCCTAAGGATATTTGGAGCCCACTCACAACATACCTACTTGTGCAAGAGGCAGCTAGGGAGGAGGAGGAAGAGACACCGGGGCGGGATCATTCTCCCAAACCTCAGAGGAGCAGTCTTAAGAGGAATGTATTAACACAGCGGAATGCTGAGGTGTCCTGGCAGAGAGCTGGGAACGACGAGATACTCAGTGCTGCACTCACCAGGGGAGGGGAGGGGAGGGGAGGGTCAGGGGAGTGGCGGGATAATGTATTTATAATGTATTTATCATTTTTACAATTATATTTATAATGCTTGGTTCCAAAGGAGTGTGGTGACTTCAAACACAGCGTAGCACTTCACTATGCTTACATTTGCATATATGACTGGAAAGACCTGGTAATGGAAGGTTCTGTTTTATATGTTCCTTCAATAGAATTGACTTATGGGATAAATGGGGTGGGAGTAAGTTTGGATTGTATACATGAAAGCATGTGAAATTGTACTATATGCGTCAAAGACATCTATAATTGGAATGTGATGCATCTCTTCCTTACATTGTAACACTGTGCATACAATCAATAAAGGTTTTTGAAGAAATAAAAAAAATAAAAAATTTGATTCCAACAGGCAAAACAACATTGATGCATTACACTGTCAAGCAGTGTTGAATTTATTTTATTTATTTATTATTTACATTTATAGGGCGCGACAGCTACTCAATAAGGGTTTCCCGGCGCCATAGCAGATTAGGTGCAGATCGAAGCGGAAGTGGCATATCAATTACTGGTCAAATAGCCAGGTTTTAAGAGCTCTGCGAAAGCGGGTTTAAACAGATTCATGACGAATAGCCAGGGAAAGAGTGTTCCAAAGGGTCGGGCCGAGATAAGAAAAAGATCTACCACCCATCCTGGTGAGTTTGAACCCAGGTACTTTGAAGTTGCCAAGAGTGGCCGACCTCAGATGACGTGTGGACAGACAAGAGATTGTAAATATTTAGGGGCCAAACCGTGTTTAATCTTAAACATGTAGCTCAAGGCTTAGAACTTGATACGGTTCTCCACCCTAAGCCAATGTAAGTCACGGAGAGACCCGGAGATGGAAGAGGTTCTAGGAACTCTGCAAAGAAGTCTTGCAGTAGAATTCTGAGCAAGCTGCAGCCAGCGGATCTCAGCCTTGTTTGAACCCAAGTACAAAACATTCCCATAGTCCAACCATGACGTGATGAGGGCATGAACAACAGTTTTTTGTGTGGTGGTTGGCAGCATCCAAATGATCTTCCGAAGCCATTTTAGAATGGTAAAGCATCCTGGTGAAACCTTAGTTGCTTGATGATGCATTGTCAAGGCGTCGTCAATAATTATGCCCAAATTTCGGACATGGCTAACAGGTTGCGGAAAGGCACCCATTTCAGCTGGCCATTGTTGTGGACCCCAGAGATCTTTCCTCCTTCCCAGGATCAGGACCTCGGTTTTGTCACCATTCAACTTGAGGTAGTTGTTATTCATCCATTTTGCAATATCACCGAGGCCCTGCTGAAGGAGAGATGGACAACTGGGGTCGGAGCTAGAAAGAGAGAAGATAATCTGGGAGTCATCAGCATATGTAAAAAGCGTCAGGCCAACTAGTTCAACTATGTCAGCTAAAGGCCTGACATAGAGGTACAAAAGCAAAGGGCTTAAAATAGAGCCCTGAGGAACCCCATAAGGTGATGTAAAGGTGAATGAGCTGGCTGTGGGAGAAAAGATTTGAAAAGAGCGGTTGTCCAGAAAGGAAATAATCCATTCTAGGGCAGGGCCACAAATACCAAGAGATCGCAATGTCGTAATTAGAATGGAGTGAGAGATCGAATCAAACGCTGCACTGAGGTCTAATAATATGAGCGCCACTGTCTCACTAGCATCTAAATTACGTCGTAATCTCTCAGTGACTCCCAGCAGAGTAGTCTCAGTGGAAAAACCAGTTCGGAAACCGGATTGGGAGGGGTGTAAGATGTTATTTGATTCAGTGAACTGGGAAAGGTGAGAGTGAATGTGTCTGGCAAGAGGGAGATAGGCCGGTAGTTAAAAAGAGTAGCTGGGTCAGCCGTGTTTTTTTTTTAAAGAGGGGTCACCATAGCATGTTTCCACTGAGTAGGGACTATAGATTCATGTAGAGAGGAGTTAAGAGAACTTTTGATGATATGTTGATGAGGGGTATCCAGTTGTTTTAATATTGAAATTGGGAGAGGGTCTTTTGGGGAGCCAGACTTGACATTACCTAGTATGTTTTTAAAGGAAACCACATTTAACAAGCATTTACAATGCAATGGTTTCGCCTTTGGAAAAGTTAGAGCTATTGGCATTGCTCATGACCGTTCCTTTTTTTTTTTTACTTCTAAATAAATGGCATTGTTGTTTACATTGCAATAGGTCTCACATTTGTTGGAGTTGGAGCTACTGGCATTGTAAATGGCAATGTTTTTTATTCATGCTTTGTTAGCAGTGGAGTGATATTTTTTTTTAAGTGCCCACTATACCATATTATAAGCTTTTATAGCAACTATACAGTAAAGCTATAGCTATTTTAACGTAAAAGGGTGTACATGGATGAATACAAATACCAAAAAGAATCTTAAACTGTATGGTGGAATGTATAGCAGGTGACAGACTACCGATCACAACATACGTACTTTAAGTAATTGTGGAACCCATATGTAATAAAAAAATCGGTAGTATGGGGTGTCAATGACGCTTATGCAAATGATGCTCAGCTGGTGAAGTGGTCAGCTCTGTTTGCAGATGCAAAGTGGTGAAAGGTGAAGTATTCAGCTCTGTCTGCAGGCACAAAGGGATGAATGGTGAAGTGGTCACTCTTCAGCTGTGAACATGCTCTTTACTGTTGCTCATGGGCATCAAGAGAATCTGCCAGGTCTGAGTCATTTCAGACACCTTATGTGAGGGCTGGGGTTTGTAAATGCACCTACATTAAACACCACTAAGAGATGAAGCGATTTCTGTGACATCACGTGATTTTTCTCCAAAATGTTTTTTTCACTTTCACTTTTTGGGTTTTCCGGGATGCTCTGGCATAAGATTCCCGGTTCCACCATGATTCGTTTTGTACAATAAGAAAACACAATAACTAAAAATACTCTCAAACTACGGTTTAACAGAGACACCTTTTTCTGTGTAAAAAGCACCTCACCATGGACCAAGCAGGGGCACGTGCCCCTAATCCACAGCAGGATTGAGACACTTCTCTGACAGGAGTTGTGCCAACCCACCTGCAGCCAACGCCATGGGTCACAGGAACATGAGATAGAGAGAAGGGGAGGAGATAGAGAGAAGGGGAGGAGAGAGAGAAGGGGAGGAGAGAGAGAAGGGGGGATGAGAGAGAGAAGGGGGGAGAGAGAGAGAGAAGGGGGGAGAGAGAGAGAGAAGGGGGAGAGAGAGAAATGGGAAATAGGAGAGAGAAATGGGTGACAGAGAGAGAAATGGGTGACAGAGAGAGAAATGGGGGACAGAGAGAGAAATGGGGGACAGAGAGAGAAATGGGGGACAGAGAGAGAAATGGGGGACAGAGAGAAATGGGGGACAGAGAGAAATGGGTGACAGAGAGAGAAATGGGGGACAGAGAGAGAAATGGGGGACAGAGAGAGAAATGGGGGACAGAGAGAGAACGGGGGAAGAGTCTGGAAGGGTGAAACGAAAGGGAGAGAAGGCGATAGTTCGGGGGGTACAGGAAAGGGGCAGGAGGTGGACAGGCAATATACATTTTAAAAACAAGCAGTAGATTTGGAAGAGGAAAGCAAAAGAAAGATAGGGCGAGTACAATGTATCAATGGAGGATGTGAGAGGATGGGAGGGAGAAAGGAAAGGAGGGGGCATACTAAGTAGAGAGGGGTGTGTGAGGACAACGGTGAGCGGGCAGGAGGGACGGCGAATGGAGGAGGTTGAGCTGGTCAGGGTGCGAGGAGAAGAACGAGAGGGAAAGGCAGAGCGAGGAACCAACGAGGAAATAGAGGGGAAACGCGAGAGGGGACGGCTGGGGCATAGGGGAGAGTGAGGGCAGAAGAGAGCCACCCACACACACACACACCCAGAGCCCCCCCCCCCACACACACACACACCCAGAGCAGTCACATACACACACACTCTGGAGCAGTCACACACACACACACACACTGGAGCAGTCACACACACACACTCTGGAGCAGTCACACACACACACACTCTGGAGCAGTCACACACACACACACACACTCTGGAGCAGTCACACACACACACTGGAGCAGTCACACACACACACTGGAGCAGTCACATACACACACACACTCTGGGGCAGTCACATACACACACACTCTGAGGCAGTCACATACACACACACCCTGGGGCAGTCACACACACACACACTGGAGCAGTCACACACACACACACACCCTGGAGCAGTCACACACGCGCACACACACACCCTGGAGCAGTCACACACGCACGCACACACCCTGGAGCAGTCACACACACACGCACACACACACTGGAGCAGTGACATACACATACTGGAGCAGTCACACACACACACACACACACACTGGAGCAGTCACATACACACACACACACACACACTGGAGCAGTCACATACACACACACCCTGGAGCCCCGGTGTGTCTAAGACGACAACGTACGTTTATCAAGCATCTCAACAAAGCATCAAGGGAACCCTGTTTTGCAAGACTATTTCACCTCAGTTATCATACCACAAATGAGCGGTTTTAAAAAAGAGACCATATTCCATATTTTTAATTGTACACCATGCACCCATAATGACATTTATCCCATATTCAGGTTTAACCATGCTCATTTTTGCGCCTCAAGTTCCTGTTGAATGACTTGTGCAGAGGTGGTCATGGTGCAGTCAATGAGGAGAAAGGTCACAGTTCAAACCCTCTAATCAATACCACTGTCGAGAAGGCTGCACAGATTTACCAGCCCTGGATTTAAAGGTATCCTGGCAACACCATCACCCCACTCCTGGGCGCTGACAGCAGTGACGGATTCACAGGGAGAGGACCCCCGAGCGGTCACGAACTATCCCCGCGCGTGCCGAGCAAGAGGGCGGCGCACATGTTGACAAAGACAAAAGAAGCCTTGGCAAAGCCAGAATGTTTGGTTTGCATTTTGAGTGCCGGCTAAAACATTAAGAGCGCCTGATGCACAGGAAAAAACGAACTAACCGATTTTTATATACGATGCATCTACGGAATATGTACTTTAATGTGCCATGATTTCAGAGTTCTTTTGAGATATAAAATATTCCTTCATGCGCTGCAATGCAATCATTCCATAGCAGGCTGAATACTATACCACCACACGTCAGTGCTGAACGCTTACATCCCTCAGTCTTCTTGCCTATTAACCGACCTCATCTTAGCTATCCGTTTGTTTTTTGCCACATGTAGTTCCGCATTTATCAAGCGAAAACCAAAACAAAGGGCAACAACAAACATACACTGGAGATCTTTTAATAGAATATCCCATTTTCGGAGTTTTGGTACAACAGCGCACAGTGCATGTTCTGGACACAGGGGAAGCTATTTTAATCTAAAACTATAAACTACACTCTGCAATTTCCCAAACGTCATATTCATGCTATTAGCGTAGATGGGATGAAAAGTATGACATTAGGACCCCACCAGGATGGAACATAGCAAAAATAAATGGTCATGTTCCTTTTAAAATAAAATAAAAATCTGATTGAAAAACGACGTGTCTGTAGCAGTCCAAGTGTGCACGTGTTCACACAAATAAAGTGAGGTGCCTCCTGGCACGTGGCAAGGACAAAAGGTAATTTCGGTGAAATGCCATCTGCCACTCAGCCGCCCTGTACCTCAGGCAGCCTCCCTAACGTCTAAAGTCAAATCATTTCTTCTTTTTCGGACATCAAAGGGCTGTAATACAAAGTTTCTCTTTTTCTGCCCAGAAACAGTGTTCATTTTCCAAATCCTTCGTGTACACGTTTCACTTATCCCTTGTGCAGCCTCTGATGTGCCTGTCACCTTGCACACTTTTTATCTGAAAACAAAAAAGCAGCTGCTACTTCCAAGACAAAACGCCTCGTGGAACACGTACGAAGTGGGAAGTGGGAAGTTGCAGCATAGCGCTGGTGGTACACGGACGGATGGGGGGGGGGGGCGCAAACGGACAGCGGGAGCGGGAACGGCGCAAGTAAAATAAAACAGCACTCACTGTAGTGTTTCCCAAATAAAGTTGACACTCACCTGGAGAGGGAGGCGGGGATCTGCTGTAGGAGGGGAGGGGGAGAGCGGAGGCCGTGTTACAACGGCATCGGGACCGGCTGCGGCTCGGGAGGCGGGGATCTGCTGTGGGAGGGGAGAGGGAGGCGGGGATCTGCAGTGGGAGGGGAGAGGGAGGCGGGGAGAGCGGATCGGGATCAGCTGCGGCTCGGGAGGCGGGGATCTGCAGTGGGAGGGGAGAGGGAGGCGGGGAGAGCGGATCGGGATCAGCTGCGGCTCGGGAGGCGGGGATCTGCAGTGGGAGGGGAGAGGGAGGCGGGGAGAGCGGATCGACATTAAGAGCGCCTGATGCACAGGAAAAAACGAACTAACCGATTTTTATATACGATGCATCTACGGAATATGTACTTTAATGTGCCATGATTTCAGAGTTCTTTTGAGAGGGGGGGGGGGCGCAAACGGACAGCGGGAGCGGGAACGGCGCAAGAAAAATAAAACAGCACTCACCTGGAGAGGGAGGCGGGGATCTGCTGTAGGAGGGGAGGGGGAGAGCGGAGGCCGTGTTACAACGGCATCGGGACCGGCTGCGGCTCGGGAGGCGGGGATCTGCTGTGGGAGGGGAGAGGGAGGCGGGGATCTGCAGTGGGAGGGGAGAGGGAGGCGGGGAGAGCGGATCGGGATCAGCTGTGGCTCGGGAGGCGGGGATCTGCAGTGGGAGGGGAGAGGGAGGCGGGGAGAGCGGATCGGGATCAGCTGCGGCTCGGGAGGCGGGGATCTGCTGTGGGAGGGGAGGGGGAGGCGGGGATCTGCTGTGGGAGGCAAGGGGGAGAGCGGAGGCCGTGCAGATTCGGGGGCGTTCCCGGCTTTTGGCTGACGTAGCCAAAAGCCAAAAATTCTCGGGAACGCCCCCGAATCTGGTCCGGCCATGACGGACGCCTCTCTGTTCCAATGGCTAGCCTCCATTTATGGAGCTAGCCAATGAAACAGAGGGCGGGACTAAGAGTACACTGTAAGACACATAAGATTTCTCTGGGGGCGGAGCTAAAAGCTCCGTTCCCCAGTCGAAACCTAAAAAGGGCCAAGAGTCTAAATAGGAGGAACATAAGTTAGACTCAGTAGAGAGCTCCAAGTGGGGGGGGTAACCTCAGGGTCACCGTTCTGGGATGAATGTATGGATTTCTGTATCGTGTGCCTACTGGCATGAGAATTCATGATTTCTACATGTATTTTTTCAATTTTGTCCATAAAAAAGCAAGCAAGATCGTCACATTGACGATTGTTGAGAGGTAGAGGCTTTGCGATAGTTGCCGATCCGGCCAGTTCTTTCACTAATCTGAAAAGAGTTTTAGGGCTATTAGCAGCATCCGAGATAGTTTTAGAGATTAAGCTGGCTCTAGCTGTGTTACAAAGGTTACGGTAGTAATTCCTAGCCTTAGTGTAGGTGATCCTAGATTCCTCCAGCGCCGTTCCAGCGCTTTACATTTGGCTTTTTCAGTTTTTAAGGTGGTTAGAAAGCCAATTGTGAACATTGGTGGCCATCACGTCAACCGAAGAATTAGAAGACGGAACATTAGAGCACAAAAAAAAGTTTAGAGTGTTTATATCTAATTTTTTCCAGTCCCGCTTCGGGATTTTAAGAAAAGAAAAAGATAAAGTAGATGAGGTGGGAAGAGTGAGTCTGAATTTAGACAAAAAATGGTCAGACCAGCAAATAGGTATTGCCGGTGCACAATGAAGATGGGGAAGGCTTGAAAAAATGGGATCTAGTAGGTGACCTGCTATGTGAGTAGCACCAGAATTGAGTAAATTAATATTCATAGCGGCCAAGTCAGAAATAAAATTACTACAAATAGAGTTTGAAAGATCATCAAGGTGTAGATTCAAATCTCCTAGAAGCAAGAGATTTTTTGAACTCATAAGTAGCGGAGTAATACAGCTGGGAAACGATTGAGCCCACGAGGTAGAATGTCCTGGCAGGCGATAAACTAATAGGCCGGAGAGAGTAAAGTTAGGATTTACAGCTAGCTTAAAAAGGGCAGCTTCACAGTCGGGAATATCCAGTGAGTCGAATGTGCATTGCAGTGAGTTTTTAAAAATAATAACTATACCCCCGCCCGGTTTGGACACTCTATCCTTACGGACAATTGCGTAACTAGAAGGTACCTCTGCAGCAACATCGGGTCCAGCACTTTCGTGTAGCCAGGTTTCCATGTTTAATCTGTGTTCAGGGAGCGAGCGACAATTGATACTAAGGAACGTAAGGTCATTAGTGGGTGCAACAAATATTTGAGAGTTGTAACTGAAGCGGGGCAGAGTGGTAATTGGTGAAAACTTACAGCAGGGACAGATTTCAGCAATAATATTGTCAGCAGAGTACAAATGACAGTCCAGTTTGACTGGAGGACGGAGATCAGGGGAGAACGTAATCCTCTTGGAGGAAGTTGGACATGGGGTTGTGGCCCTCGGCCCCGTTTGGGCACGGACGGGCGCAGACTGGTTTGCCTTCGGCGCGCCCGCTGCGCGAAGCTGTCTGCATTCAAATTTATAGCCTACCTCCCCCACTTCTAGCCCGGAAGTGCAAAGCAGCCGAGCGCCTCCACAACAATCGGGATAACCCGCGGTGGACCGGGAAGCACTGGGCAAAGGGCGTCAGAGGACGAAGTTCTGGTAGGAAGAATTAACTAAAAGTAAATGTGCAGAAGTTTAAAATACACGAGCAATTCAATATTTTTAAAACAACAAGTAGATTCAAAATAAATGCATCAGTGGAACAATAGCGCTCTCACCGCACGCATATCCGCTGCGCTAGGCTGTCTGCATTCAAATTCATAGCCTACCTCTCCCACCTCTAGCCCGGAAGTGCAAAGCAGCCGAGCGCCTCCACAATAATCGGGATAACCCGTGGTGGACCGGGAAGCGCTGGGCAAAGGGCGTCGGAGGACGAAGTACAGGTAGGAAGAATTAACTAAAAGTAAATGTGCAAAAGTTTAAAATACACGAGCAATTCAATATTTTTAAAACAACAAGTAGATTCAAAATAAATGCATCAGTGGAACAATAACTCTCTCACCGCTCGCATATCCGCAGCCCCAATGCAAGCACACATGCTGTCAAAGAAAGCCCAACAGCTGCTGAATTGGGGGGATATTCAACAAAATCAGCTTGCCAGTAGAACATATGCGTAGTTTTTACAACGATCAGACATACGCCTTTAGCTTAGGCATGATAGTATTGGTTCACCAAACTACCACCGCTATTGACAGCTCCACTGTTCAGTCTCAAAGGACACCCTGAGCTTTTGTCTAGACAGAAGGAACGGATTCCCCATCACAATTTGCAATCACTCAATCTCAGGTCCTGGTTCCTGCCTGTAATGTGTCTCAGTGAAGGTGCTTTTGACAACTGTCTTGATATACAGATGCCTTTAGCAAGAACAATCATTCTTATCAAGCAATTTGTGAATTAACTTTTCCAAGCCTTTTCCACAAATAGATGTCCACCTTTTCGTTTGGACGTAAAACAAAACCGCCTTGAACTGCCTCCTGGCTCTTCCTTTGGAACCAATATGTAAAGCATACTTGACATTGCCTTCCTGGAAAACAGAATTACTTGACAACCAAAAAAGCTATCTCTCCAATTCTCAAAAGACCCTAGTAGTCCTTCAACCAAATCCAGAGTTTATACTCAAAGCTCCACAAGTTTTCTACCTTAACAAGCCAGTGGTTTTTCGCTACTTTCCAAACTCTAACATAAAGCTCTTTGCTTTCAGTGTATGTAGGCGGGTAGCTTAAGTTTTATCTAGTGATGGCTATAAATAGTAAAAGGGCTAATCAGACCTTTGTGGCTTTTGAACATACTGGGAGAGGCCGTCCACTCTTTAAGCAACGTCTCACACGATGCAAAATCACCTTTTGTCACAAAAAGATTAATCGAACTCTGCTAGGAGGAGCTATGGCTTACTCCACTGAAAAAGTTCTCATCAGCAGCATGTTCTGCTGGTTGGCTTCTACACAGCATATGGCATGCTGTGCAGCAATGGATTCATCAGCGGGCAAGCAGTCTTACTCAACCCCTTTCTGTAAGGTGAGCCTGCTTCCGATTATTTATTCTATTTCACTAGTGAATCTGAAAGATCTAGTGCTGATCACCGAACACGGTAGAAAGCGGGAGCGGCGTGTTTCTTACGGAATGAAGATATGAAATACTGAGAACCCAGAATCAAAGTTGGAAAGGAGACTGTACATCTGTTAAAATATTGTGGACATGACGCATACATCGGAACCCCAATGTGGGTCGGAATTATCCCCACATTTCAAAAGTAACAGGCTTGAATCATCTAGCCTTGAGGAAGTCACGGGACTACACCCCCAAAAGCGACAAAACACAAGTTGGCTGTGGCTGTTTCAACTGATACACAAGAACACAGGAATAAAACGAAAAAAGAACAAGACGAAATTGTTTCAAGAATTTTATTGCATATAATTTAGTGCCTTTTTTTCACAATAGGGAAACCGGTTTATAATTTGACGTGTGCTGGGGACTTAAGTATACTATGTACAGAGTTGAGGCTCGAAAGTTGTAGAGTTTTTGTGGTTCTCTACTCCCTTTAGCACCGTTTTGTACTATTGTTTCAAACCCAAAACACCCAGTGTGATTCTACTAAGAGGCGCCATAATCCTATTTATAGTACCACGTTTCTAAAATTTTGCCCTGCCTGGAGCTACACCAACGGTCACAGAAGCTGACTTTCTAAATCAGATACAGTTAAACTTGGTTGACAGATTGCCCTTGGGGTGGGGATGGACTACGCCTTCCGTGGACTTCTCACCCCCTACATGCAAGTACTGTTCTTGGGATTGGGTGTTATGCGCTCTGCAAAGTTGGGGTGGCGGGCTGTTTTGATTCCGTCTAGCAGGGAGGCAGGGTGGTGGGTGGAGGGACTGGGATTGTTACTGTGGTTTTGTTCTGATCTCTTTACAGTTTTTAGAAAGGCACTCATGTATGTAGCATTCTTAGACAATGACCGACTCGTACATTGCAAGTATAACTCCATAACGCGATCTACGCATCGTTACAGCTATGACAACTCAGGACTCATCAAACCCTGACCCGGGGATGTCTTCCATGGCCCAAGTAGCCCCCCTGTCCCTGATTACGTGGAACGTACAGGGACTGGGGGACAAAATAAACAGAGGCTTAGTGTTACAAGTTTAAAACGGTGCTCCCCGACGGTAGTCCTACTACAGGTGACTCACCTTATGGGGGCTTCCTGCAAGGGATTAGACAGGTGGGGTTTCAAAATGGCAGTGCATTCGTAGTTCTCTTCTGGCTCGAGGGTAGTGGGTATTTTAGTCAGGAAACAGCCACCATTAATAATACATAGCACAAAGATAGACAAATGTGGCCGCTTTGCGGCCATCATTGATCAGTGGAAGGGGCGATCCCTCAATATAGTGTCAGTCTGCATTCCCCCTGCCCTCCACGCCGTGATGCTCCCAGCTCTTAGTGACGTTATTCTGGGTCTTCCGGAGGGAGAACCGTTGATCGGGGAGGACTTTAATGCTACTATGGATGGGACCCTAGACCGCTACCCTGCGAGACTACATACGACTGGCGTATCCTGCCTTGAGGGATTTCTAAAAGCGCTTGGACTCACTGACATATGAAGGTGCCATCACACCACGGCGCAGCAATTCACTTTCCAATCTGGGGTTCACAATAGCCTGTCCAGAATAGACAACTTCCTTGCGTCAGCAGATAGTTTGAGAAATGTTGAAAGTGTGGAGATCAGACCCAGGGGTATACCAGATCACTCCCCAGTGCTGCTAACATATACATATCACCTCAGGTCGCGGCATCGTATCTATCCCATATACCCAGGTTACCTGCGGGTCCCCAAGATCAGGAAAACTCTCACCACTGTGACGGAACACTACTTTCGAGAAAATACCCTGTCGGTCCGTTCCCCAGCTACCCTACGGGAGGCGTACAAGACAGTTCTCAGGGGACAGGCCATAGCCTCCATTGTGGGCCATAAGAGGGAAAAACAGCAGGAACTGCACACTATAGAGTTCGAATTGAATAATGCTGATGCCCAACACACCAATAACCTTACACCGGCTGCACCCCAATATTTGCTTCTTAAACAACGACAATATAGGGAACATCTTAGAGAGGCGACTAGGTTGCAACTCACGGTCACGCAGCATAAGATATATGAGGTTGGGGACCAGGCAGGAAAACTTTTGGCATGGCTTGATAAGAAGGAACAAGGGAGAAAATGGATTCCGTTGCTCCGGACGGAAGAAGATCTTATGCCAACTGACCCGCAGACAATAGTACAAGCGCTGGCACAGCATTTTCAGCACGTTTACACATCAGTCTCCACCATGTCTATGGAAGAGGCACTGACTTATATAAAAAACATAGCAATGCCCAAACTCACACCGGAAGCGGCCCTTGAGCTTGAGGCCGATTTCACGGTTGACGAGCTGCAAATGGCGATAGGCTCACTGCAATCAGGAAAGGCGGTAGGTCCTAATGGTATACCCATTGAACTCTATAAAAAGATGGCTGGGATTATTGCCCCACACCTGCTGAATATGTATTGTGACAGTCTGCGGGCGGGCAAACTCCCTCTAGATCAACGATTGGCCACTATAGTGGCGATACCAAAACCTGGAAAAGCCCTGTGAGGAATGTACCTCGTATCGCCCGATTTCTTTAATCAATGCAGAGGCCAAGATACTTGCAAAACTCCTGGCAATCAGACTGACGCCGCACCTTACGACCCTGATACACCCGGACCAGTCCGGTTTTATGCCAGGTAGGAACACAGCTTTGAATCTGAGACGCTTGCACGGTGTGATGGCCCGTATTCCATATCTGCAAAAAACAACGGAAGAGTGGCTACTTGAAGCAGCTAATGTTAACGGGACGCACACAAGTTTGTTTTAAGGACCCTCACTCACCAACCTGGTGGTGACATGCTTCATCATGGGGTCCCCACCATGGAAGCTGAGTGCTTCCCTGTTGTGCTACAACGCCTGCAGCTGCAGCGGAGCTGGTTGTTTGTTTGTGTGTGTGTGGGGGGGGGGGGGGGGGGTTAGTGTGAATTTAAAAAGTCGCCAAGTACTAAATATAAAATAATTTATTGCAGGTGATTTGATTACTATTAAAAACTGGTGACGGATCTGTACTCGCTAATAAGTGTAGCCAAAATATTCCATATCTTCAGGAACCAGATGTGGTACTCTCAATAGACGCCCGAATGGCGTTCAATATTGTTGAATGGCCCTTCTTATTCACTGTACTTCATCACTTGGGCTTTGGCCCTAAATTCTGTGCATGGATACGGCTATTGTACACTAAACCGATGGCACATGTCACGGCCAACGGCCATATTTCCAAAGACTTACCACTGATGCGTGGCACGCGACAGGGCTGCCCTCTGTCCCCACTCCTTTTTGCCTTAGTACTGGAGCCACTTGCAGCCTGGATTAGGTGGGAACCGATGATACGAGGAATTAGACGGGTGGGAGGACCGCATCTCGCTTTATGCGGATGATGTGTTACTATACATGGCTGCCCCTAAACGCTCCATATTGGTGCTTCTGAATATATGTCAACTCTTTGGTCGGGCGTCTAGGTATACCATAAATTGGTCAAAATCAATCCTGTTTGTATTACATGGCCCACCACCTTAACTCCCAGCTGACTGCCCACTGCAGATCACAGAAGATACATTTAAATATTTAGGCATATATATCACAACAACCCCAGATACCTCCATTAAGAGAAACCTCATGCCCCCCCCATGGAGCGTCTTAAAAGAGATCCGGTCCATTGGGGAACATTGCCCTTGACGTTGCTGGGAAAAGTGGCACTTTTCAAAATGATGGCGCTTCCTCGATTATTGTACGCACTGAAAAATACACCATTCCTGGTGCCACCAAAATACTTCAAGACTAAAGCGACCCAGGTAAACAATCTGCTGTGGGGTAATAAACCAGCACGAATAGCGCAGGCCAAGTTAGTCAGAGGGTGGTATGAAGGAGGGATAGCGCTCCCAAATATTCAACTATACTATTAGGCAGCTCAGTTGAAAATCATTAACCAATGGATACATACCCCACAGATGGACCCCGCATTCAAAGCGGACAGGGCAGGGCTGGGAGCAGACGGAGTAATGGTAGCCCTGCATAGCAAAAAGCAGGCCCCATCATTAATATGACCCACAAAACATACAGTCAGCATATGGCATTCAGCGAATGCTAGATTGGGCTGGTGAGGGGTCATAACCCAGCTTACTCCTCTTTGGGATGTGCAACGACTGGGAAGACTGAGAAATTGTAAGGGATTTGCACAATGGGATACAATTGGCATATCCACAGTGGGCGACATGTGGAGCAAAAGGGAGGTAATACCATTTGAACGTCTTACACAACAATATGAAATGGCACCCTCCGAAATCTTCTGATATATGCAGATAAAACATGCCCTGCTGGTGGTCCGGGCGCCGGGCACTGAGGTCCCAGAAGCCTCGCCCCTAGAAGATAGACTGCTGACAGAATGCATGTCTAAGCGGGCTACCTCCGTCTCTGACAAAAAACTAGTTAATAACTTACCAGATCCCACGGTAGCGCTCAAGGAAAAGTGGTCCGGTGATGTAGGGGAACTTGACGACACTGACTTGCAGGAGGCACTAGCTTCCCCACGGGAGGTGGGTATACCCTCAAGACTAAGAATGGTGCAACTCAAAATATTTAATCGTTCCAACTACACTAGGCTCACCCTCCACAGGATAGGTTCAGCGTCACACCCATATTGCCTGAGGCGGTGTGGGGAGGAGGTTACTTTTTACCATACAGTGTGGCAATGGCCCAAAATCATGGAGTACTGGATAAAGGTGATGAGGACAATATCGCAGACAGAGGAGGTATCATTACTGCCTGAACCCAAAAGATGTTTACTGAATGTTTGGGAACCGAATGACCTTACCCACCCAACACAAGATTGGGCCACGTTAGGGATAATGGTTGCAAAACGTAACATCGCGCAAAAGTGGGGGTCTGCAGAATCACCGACACTAGCCGCATGGTGTAAAGATATGGACACTGCCATGGTGGCAGAGAAAACTGTGTTTGTTAATCGTGGTTGTCCTCGAAAATGGAACAAAATTTGGGGGTCATGGAATAAATTTAGGGGGTACATCTGTGAGCCACCGAGGGAGCGGGCGGCAGACGGTACTGATGAAGATAAGGGGGAAGGGACCTGAAATTACTAACAGGAATAACGTCATTTACTGTGTTGATATGAATATCGTTATGCGTATGTTACAAGACTACTTGCCGACAGATAGCAATGTATGTGTGTGTAATTGGACTGTTATGTGCCTTGATTGCAATGGATATAATAAAAAGAATTAAAAAAACAACACTGTTGGGAAGATGAGATGGGAAAAGAGGCAAGTTGCTTTCAGGCATTAGTAACCAGCCACATGTTCCCAATATTCCTTGGGTGAAAAGGATCTCTGCTACATTCTGATGGATGCTCTAACCACAGATTCCTCACACTTTCAATTTCCCCAGGCATTAGAATGGATCCAGACATATATAAGTGCAACACCTGCGCTCTAACATCAGTTGCTTGTTTTTTCTGTGCTGTTTAACATGGATCTAGAGTTCCACTCTCAAATTTTAGTTGGTGTTTCACCAACTCCAAAATCTTTTTCTAGACAGTGTGGTAGGGAAATGTCTCCTTCAAAGACCACAAGTGCTGCATGACATCTGACTTTGAGGTCTAGGGTCTAAGCATGTCCTAAAGTCTGGCAACAGATGTTCCCTGATGCTTACAAAAGTAGATCAGTGAGTGGGAGAGAAAAACTAAACATCATCAAGCTCAAGAAACGGCACAGGATTCATTGGTCTCCCACTTCTAATCACCGTGCTCAGGTAAGTCGAAGAAGAAGCTACAAGACAAGTCTAGCTGTAAATGCAGGAAGTCCAAGCAAGGCTTGCCTTTCCTTCATCCCATCACTGCTGCTTTAGTTAGGGTGACGGGATGAAGCTACGTAGTCAGCATTTGAAATAACCGATTCTGCACCCAACACCTATTCAGACTCAGAACCATTCTCCAATCAATCAATCAATCAATCAAGAAATTTGTATAGCGCGCTACTCACCCGGCGGGTCTGAAGGCGCTTGGGGGAGAGGGGTCCGCTACTGCTCGAACAGCCAGGTCTTGAGTTGCTTCCTGAAGGAGAGGTGGTCTTGGGTCAGACGGAGGTGGATGGGGAGGGAGTTCCAAGTCTTGGCCGCCAGGTAGGAGAAGGATCTTCCTCCCATGGTGGTTCTTCAGATGCGTGGAACGGCGGCGAGGGCGTGGCTGCTTGATCGCAGCTGTCGGGTGGGAGTGTAGAAGGTCAGGCGGTCGTTGAGGTACCTGGGGCCCAGGTCATGGAGGGCCTTGTGTGCGTGGGTGAGGAGACGGAACGTGATTCTCTTGCTGCCAGTGCAGGTCTCTTAGGTGTCCGGAGATCTGGTTGGGTCGGGGGATGTACAGGATGAGACGTGCGGAGGCGTTCTTGATGCGTTGGAGTCTTTTCTGCAGTTTGGCTGTGGTTCCGGTATAGACGGTGTTTCCGTAGTCCAGTCGGCTGGTGACGAGTGCCTGGGTGATCGTCTTCCTGGTTTCGGTGGGGATCCATCAGAAGATCTTACGGAGCATGCGTAGGATGTTGAAACACGATGATGAGACAGCGTTGACTTGTCTGGTCATCGAGAGGGAGGAATCCAGGATGAAGCCCAGGTTGCGTGCGTGGTCCGTTGGTTTTGGTGCGCTGCCTAGGGCCGGGGGCCACCAGGAGTCGTCCCAGGCAGAGGGTGCTGATCCAAGGATGAGGACCGTCTTGTCTGAGTTCAGTTTCAGGCGGCTGTTCTTCATCCACTCGGCTACTTCTTTCATCCCTTCGTGTAGGTTGGTTCTGGCGGTAGCGGGGTCGTTGGTGAGGGAGAGGATCAGCTGGGTGTCGTCGGCGTAGGAGATAATGTTGAGGTTGTGTTGGCGTGCGATGGCTGCGAGGGGGCTCATGTAGACGTTGAAGAGGGTGGGGCTGAGTGATGATCCTTGTGGTACGCCGCAGATGACTTCGGTGGCCTCTGATCTGAACGGGGGAGGCGGACTCTCTGGGTTCTTCCGGCGAGGAACGAGATGATCCACTCCAATGCCTTCTCTTGGATTCCGACGTTGCTGAGGCGTTGTACTTGGGTGCGGTGGCAGACAGTATTGAACGCTGCGGAGAGGTCCAGGAGGATGAGGGCCGCTGTTTCCCCGTTGTCGAGCAGGGTTCAGATGTCATCAGTGGCTGCGATGAGGGCGGTCTTGGTGCTGTGGTTGGCACGGAAGCCGGACTGTGAGTGGTCGAGGGACCCGTTCGCCTCGATCTTCTCGATGACTTTGGCAGGAAACGGGAGGAGGGAGATGGAGCGGTAGTTCTTGAGGTCGGTGGGGTCTGCTGATGATTTCTTCAGGAGGGCGCTGAGTTAGGCATGTTTCCAGCTCTCCGGGAAGGTGGCGGTGTTGAAGGAGCAGTTGATGATGTCCCGGAGTTGGGATGCGATGACGTAGTCGGCCTTGTTGAAGACGTGGTGGGGGCATGGGTCGGTTGGTGATCCGGAGCGGATGGTGTTCATCGTGTGGATGGTGTCTTCGGTGCTGACCGGGGTCCAGGCGCGGAGGGTGGTGGTGGGGGGCGTTGGTTCTGTGGTTAGGTGCATGGTCTGTTCGCCGAAGCTGTTGTGTATGTCTGCGAACTTGTTGTGGAAGAACGAGGCACGTGAGTCGCAGAGGTTCTGTGAGGGGGTGATGTCGTTGTTTTCGGCGCTGGGGTTGGATAGCTCTTTGACGATGCTGAAGAGTTCCTTGCTGTTGTGTGCGTTGTTGTCTAGTCGATCCTTGAATGCTGACTTCTTGGTGGTGTGGATCAGCTGGTGGTGTTTGCGGGTGGTGTGCTTGAGGGCGGTCATGTTGTCTGTGGTCTGGTTTTTTCGCCAGGCTTTCTCGAGGGTACGGCAGTTCTTCTTGGAGTTCTTGAGGTGGTCGTTGAACCAGGAGGCTGTCTTGCTTCCGGGCCTGTTGGGATGGTTTTTCAGGGGTGCGACGTCGTCAGCGCAGTTGGTGATCCACTGTGTGAGGTTGATGGCTGCTTGGTTGGGGTTCATTGATCTGGCTGGAGGGTTCTGGTTCAGTGATGTGGTGAGCTGGTCGGTGGTGATCTTGTTCCAGCTCCTGCGGGGAACCTGTTGCGGGAGGTGGTGAGTCGTGGTCTTTCTGAAGCTGAAGTGGACGCAGCTGTGGTCTGTCCAGTGGAGTCCGGTGGAGTGGCTGAAGGAGACGTACTTGCTGGATGAGAAGATTGGGTCAAGCGTGTGTCCGGCGTAGTGGGTGGGGTGGTCACCAGTTGCTTGAGTCCGAGGTTGACCAGGAGGGTGGTGGTGTTGTTGTCGTTGTTGTTCTCCAGGTGGAAGTTGAGGTCCCCTAGGAGGATGTAGTCGGCGGAGGGGAGGGCGTGTGGGCTGATGAAGTCTGCGATGTCTTCGCTGAAATGTGTGCGGGGTCCTGGGGGTCTGTAGATGAGGGTGCCTCTGAGTGTGGTCTTGGGGTCGGTGTGTATCTGGAAGTGAAGATGTTCGGCGGCTGAGAGGGTGTCGTCGGAGTTGGTCGTGATGCGGATGGTGTTCTTGTGGACGATGGCGATGCCTCCTCCTGTCTGGTTGACGCGGTCCCTTCGGGTGATCTTGTAGCCGTCCGGGATGGCTATGGCGATGTCGGGCGCTGAGGAGGCGTTCATCCATGTTTTCGTGAGGAAGGCGACGTCCGGCAATGTGGTGTCGAGTAGGTTCCATTGTTCCACGGCGTGTCTGTGGACGGAGCGGGTGTTGAGCAGGATGCATCTCAGGTGGTTGCTGTTGGTGCTCGGCTTGGCGTTTGCGGGAGCGCGCACGTTCGGATGCAGGAGAACTTGCAAGATTGGCAGGTGAAGGGTCCGTGGGTGTGTCCTGGGGTGGCTCGGTGGCAGCCGGGGATCCGGCCGGTGTTGAGTGCGCTGAGGGTGGCGGCGTCGTACGTCCGGGGGGTGGGATGGCATCTGCGGGGGCCAGGGGGTCTGGCGCTGGGCGCGGTCCAGGCGCAGACGGGCTTGCCTTTGGCGTGAACGCTGCGCGCACGCGTGGACTCTGCCATAAATGGAGAGTGGAGGGGGCGGAGCGAGGGAGGAGCAGCTGGGAGGTGGGAGCGGGGTGGCGAATGGGTGAGGGTCGGGGAAACCAGCAGGAATGGGGGCGGGGCCGCGGGGGAGCAGCGGCAGGGAGTGGGGTGGGCAGCGGGGCCAGAAGCGCTAGGGCAGACGGCGGCAACAGGGGGCAGAGCACAAAAGGGCAACAGAGCAAAACAGTACAAATGGGGCAATACTACGACGAGCACAAAAGGTCAACAGAACAAAACAGTACAGTGGGGCAGTACTACGGCGAGCACAAAAGGGCAACAGAACAGAACAGTACAATTGGGGCCATACTATGGCGAGCACAAACGGGCAACAGAACAAAACAGTACAATTGGGGCAGTACTATGGCGATACTACCAACCACAGCGGGGGCACAATCAGGGCAGCGGTACAGCGATTCGAGCGGTGGCGGCAGCAGGGGACGGGTGACTTCCTGAAGGGGCGACGCGGCGGTTAGAGCGACCGGCACTGACGAGGTCAGGCTGGGTCACAGCTCCCCGTCGCACGGCTCCCAAGCTAAGTACTCAGTGGGAGGGAGGAGCAGCTGGGAGGTGGGAGCGGGGTGGCGAATGGGAGAGGGTCGGGGAAACTAGCATGAGTGGGGGCAGGGCTGCGGGGGAGCAGCAGCAGGGAGCGGGGTGGGCAGCGGGCCAGAAGCGCTAGGGCAGACGGCGGCAACAGGGGGCAGAGCACAATAGGGCAACAGAGCAAAACAGTACAATTGGGGCAATACTACGACGAGCACAAAAGGGCAACAGAACAAAACAGTACAGTGGGGCAGTACTACGGCGAGCACAAAAGGGCAACAGAACAAAACAGTACAATTGGGGCAGTACTATGGCGATACTACCAACCACAGCGGGGGCACAATCAGGGCAGCGGTACAGCGATTCAAGCGGTGGCTGCAGCAGGGGACCGGGTGACTTCCTGGAGGGGCCACGCGGCGGGTAGAGCGACCGGCACTGACGAGGTCAGTTCACATCGCTCTCCAAGTTCTCCTGGGCTGTAACCAACCCCACAGCAGGTCCTGACCTTCGGAGAGGCTATGCTACAACTTTATCAGATGTTGCTTGCTCATTGTAAAGTGCCTTCCAGTTGGACTTCTACTGGCAGGCCCTGCCATGGCACCGACAGGCCCACCAGTGCCAGCCGGTCCCTTCACGTATGTGTCGAAGGCTTTGCCGGTCCCACCCACTCCAGTCCCAACCTTGAGCGTTGACTGCAGTGACTCGTATCCTGGACGCGACCCAAATGTCTGTTTCTGATCCTAAGCTGATCCAGGTCCATGGTCCGCTACAAAGTAACCAATATACAGTATACATTTATGGTAGATTACCAGCCTCTCCCTCAACACCAGTATTATCGTAGGATGGATGGCTTGTTTGGATCAGATTTAAGGTCTTTTGAGACCCTCACAAATGCCCCACTTGATGAGGAAGAGAGGAGGATAATTTACTGCCCCCCTCATTACACTGATGCTGGTCTATATTTGGATTAACAGAATGCTAGTAGCCTGGAACCTTCCCCTGAAACAGAGTTCCACAGAGATGGGTTGCTTTTTTGTGGTAGCAGCCTGCAGGGTTGCACATCTGCTGGATTTTCAGCTATTAACGATAGAGGCTATGGAAAATCTAATGACAGATCTTTCAGCCTTTACAGCCTTTGCTTCCCTTCAATGAAGCACTGATATTGTTGGCTACTTGGTCTAATCTGTGCTTAACTCCCCAGTAAGTCGCCATATGGCTGGGTGACCCTGTGGATCTGACCTTTCGGACTGGGCGCCCAACTCCTGAGACCTCAGTGGTTCCGGCTTCCACATATAAAGTTAACCCCAACACGTTTCTTCTGCACCCCCAGGCAGGGAATCAAAGTACATTGATGCATTCAGAAAAAAGAATCTTCTCTGCCAGCTTAGTTTTGAGGTCCTAAGCAGTGTCTGTTTGTTGGGCTGCTCTACAAATACCGATTGGTAATGGCCATCAGGATCTTTCAGACATGCTTTTACTCAAACAATTGAAGGCAAACGGGATGTAGATAAATATGTGTTGGGAGTAATCTTAACTCAGAAGACTGTGTAATTCGCTTCATGGGCACCAGTATGGTGATTAGGCAACCTACTTAGATGCACACCATAAAATTCTTCTGGGAACGTGAAAGCTTTGCTTCTGGAAGTGCCATTTGATGGCTTAATACTTTTTGGGGGAAAAAGCTAAGTTTCTGTTGGAGCACTTCAAAGACAATCATGCTATAGGTTTGCTGTCCTTAGTCTGTCAATTCGACCAGCAATACCGAAAGTTTTAAGAGCATTCTTGGGGTCCCCCTATGGCCAGAGTTGCCCAGGCAAAACTGAACGAAGGCTAGTACAGCCCTATGTTGGTATCAGATTTTGTGGCCACAAATAATGACAGCAGTTCTCCTCCTCACCTGCTATGACTGCATCAAAGCACTTTGATTTTCCCTTCCATGGTCATGGATGGCCGATAGGAGGCAGAATTTGTTTTTGCCGATGGATACTCTTATCTAACTGCAGATTCCTCACTTCTATATCTTCCCCAGCCGCCAGACTGGTTATAGAGAACTACAGCATTAGTGCTCCTGCGCTTTGACAGGTGGCATTGTGCAGTGCCGCGTATGTCCCACATCACCGTAGAAGTGATGCAGCAGGGCTGAATTTAAAAGCCACACATGCACACTGACATCCATTCTTTTTTTATGTGCCTTCCAGTGCAGACCCAGAACTCCACTTCCAACTCTATTGGTCTTCTGACTGGACGCTATCGAAGTCCTGCCAAAACATTGTCCTGGGGAAAAATGCACCCTCCAAAAATGACAGGCTTTAAGCCCTGCTGGTACTACCACAAGCAAATGTTGGTCACTGACCCCAAAAAGGTGTACCTTTTGTGTCTGGTCAGCAGTCATATTTCAAATTTCTGTTACCGAGGACGATTAGAGACCAGGAAGTAAAACTGTACGTCGACAGGCATAAGAAGTCAGTCTTCACAAAGGTCCTGTCCAATTCTAGGTTGCAGGACCAAACATGGTCTAGATCACAAGGCCGTTCCATAGCCTATCCACTTTCTCCTCAAAATCTCCTGGTAAGCCAAAGTCTGAACGCAAGCACAAATAAGTAGGCGGTATTGCAAACCTTTAGAGTCCTTTTGGCTCCCTTTGTTGTCCCCATGGGTGCCATAGAGACCTACTGGCCTCCAGTCTGGTCACTGGCTATAAATTCTCTCCAGACACCCTCTGCCGCACGCATCCCGTTACCAGGCCTGTGCCGACACCGGTACAAGTGCCCACTCCAGCCACATGGTCCACGCCATTCCCTGCTGCCCAATGTTGTTGATTGGTCTGTTGGTGCAGAAGCCCAGTGACGAAGGAAGGATGAGGAAAGAAGAGGAGCTGCTGCCTCCAGGGTGTTATCCTATCAACAGCTGCAACCTTCCCAGTCTGCGATGCAGCAGACAGGTCAGTCCCTTCAAAGGTATGCATGTGGCACTGGTAGACATAGCATTGGTCCTTCAACTATTCTTCCTCTGCTACAACAACCACCAAACCCCTTTAGTTTGTTCCCTGTGGGAGGCATGATTCAGTATTTCCTCCCTAACGTTGGCCATCCATCATATCCGACAGATGGGCGTTACAGATTGTCCTTAATGGCTTAACCCTGCCTTTTGTTTTCTCTCCACTCCACATTCCTCCCATATCAGAAGACATTTTGGTGGCGCTTCTGTCTATACTTATGCTAGAGGGGCATGTCTTACCATTGAGCGGGTACCAGAATTCTAGGTTTAATATTTAATATGCTTCCTTGTCCCAAAAAAGGACTGGGACCAGAAGCTCCTTCTGGACCTTCCACCCCTGAATGCCTTCCTACAGAAGGACAGAAATGCAAAATTCTCGAAATTGGCTTGGAACCGGTCTGCTCTGGACACGGAGACTGGATGGTGTCTTTGGACTTTCACAACGTGTATTTTCATTATACCCATCATGCAGTTCCATAGGCGTTACTTTGAGTTAAAGGTGGCCCAGGAACACTTTTAATTTGATTTGCTCCCTTTTGGCCTAAACTCCACTCCTGGGTTGTTCACAAAAGTATTAACAGTGGTCACAGCCTATCTTTGGAGTTTCGGAATTTCCATATACCATTACCCCAATGACAAGCTGCTGAAGGCAGGCTTGTCACAGTCAGTCATAGACTATCTCCTGACGGTGGCGGAACGCCTAATATTGTTGGATTTCACCATAAACAAGCAAAAGTCACATCTGTTACTCTAACAGATGCTTCAATTCATTGAGGTGATCCTGGATGTAGTGATATTCAAGGCTTTTCCTACACAGCAGCAAGACCAGGACATTAAGTTAATTTGGTCCTGGCTCCCAGTGAGGATGTCTCTGATGCTTCTTGGCCTCAGGCAGTCTCCTCATCTGCAACGCTAGGTGGCACATGTGGGCCCTGAGTTAAACATGAAATCTCAAAGGGCCCAGCATCAACACAGACATTTTAACCCCATTCAGGTCTCAGAGGAGCGGGCTTTAAATTACCTATTTCTTTTGGTAGAACCAATACAAGATGTTGCCTATGCCCCAGGCTCACATCCTAGAGAACTTTCCACCTGTGACTCAAGAATCCATTACCTCTCTGTGGACCACGGTAAAGAGCGGCTCCCCCACCGACCCCGCACCCCTTAACACCTGGTCATGCCAATTACAGCCCCCATCTTGATAAAGGTGATCAACTCTTCGCTCACCACCGGATTAGTTTCCCCTAAGTGGAAAGAGGCAAGGGTCAAAGCTCTACTAAAAAAGCCCAATCTGGACCTGGCAGATCTGGGCAACTATCGCCCTATATCCCTTCTCCCGGCCATAAGCAAGGTAAGAGAGAAACTCGTTAATTCAACTCTCTCTGGATTTCACGAAAGCCATAACCTGCTCCACCCCTCCCAAACCGGTTTCCGACCATGCCAAAGTACCGAAATGGTTCTACTGGCAGTGGTAGAGGAGAGCTGGAAATTCCTGGACTCAGGAGTTTCGGCGACCATTCTACTCCTTGACCTGAGTGCAGCTTTCGATACAGTGAATCCCTCGATTCTGATCCGGCGACTCAGGAACATAGAAGTGGATGGCACGGTGTTCCTATGGCTATCCTCTTTCTTAGAGGGAAGAACCTATCAGGTTTTTGATTAAAATACCGTATACAGACCTACACATCTCCGGTGCGGGGTGCCTCAGGACTCCTCGCTCAGCCCAACCCTTTTTAATGCTTACATGTCCCCGTTAGCAGCCAGAATATATCCTCATGGTATTTGTATAGTCACCTACACTGATGATACTCAGCTGGTGGTCGGGCTCAATCAACCCGAACAGGAAATTCATACCCTCTACTCTTGTCTAAACGAAATCTCAAACTGGATGGACGACTCCCAGCTCAAACTCAATGGAGGAAAAACAGAGATTATGATTTTGGGTAAAACTATCAGTTTTAATCCCAGTCTGATGTGGCCCTCTAGCATGGGTCCAGACCCTACCCCAAAATCAGAAATTAAGAGCCTCTGGTATGGCTGGACCAGGATCTCAGTCTCAGGACCCAAGCCAGGAAAACAGCAGCTCTTTGCTACGGCCTACTTAGAATGGCACGTAAGGTCCTGCCCCTCTTTCCCCCGGTGGCGAAGAAAGTACTGGTCCAATCACTAATACTCTCCAGATTGGACTACGGGAACGCACTGTACCTAGGCGCTCCCATCTCCGCAGTCAGGAAACCTTAAACCGTTCAAAACAGCGCAGCAAGACTGCTGACGGGAACCTCCAATAGGCTGTCGGCCAGACTGGCCCTTCGCACCCTCCACTGGCTCCCAGTTCAGGAGCGGATCAGGTTTAAGGCTCTGTGCCTGGTACACAAAGCATGGCAAGGACTCAGCCCACTTACGATCTCCACTAGGATTCGCCCTTACAAAGCAGTCGGAACCTTCGATCAGATGATCTACATCTGGCAGAGATCCCTAAGATCAAGAGATCCAGGAGTGGTGGCAGACTTTTCTCATATAATACCTCCAAACTCTGGAATTCCCTGTCTCTCTACCTCTGCGTAATTTCGGACCACATGGCTTTCCGGAAGCAGCTAAAGACCTTGCTCTTTCTCTAGTCCCTATGGCTCCCTGTGTCGGTGACTCAGCGCTGGGAGGCCTCCGGGTAGCCATGCGCTCTATAAATGCTCTTCCATTCCATTCCATTCTTCGCACTGGATCCAGGAAACTGGACGGGTGTCCTTTGGCTTGCAGGATGCATAATTTCATGTCCTATCCTACAGTCCAACAGAAAGCTTATTTTCGGGTCATGGTGGGGTCGGAACACTTATCATTTACCATCCTACCTTCTGCCTCACCTCAGGCCACTGTGTGTTTTCAAAGGTGTTTGCACTGGTTGCAGCCCATTGGGATAAGCGTATTCCCATTTATCTACAACTGGCTGTTGAAAGCAGGCGCACTGCGGTCAGTCGTGAAGCAGCTGGAGAAAGCTGTCACCCTGGTGTCCTCTCTTGATTTTTCAATGGGACAAATCCCATCTGCAACCCACTCAGATAATCTTTTCCATAGGTGCCATCCTGGACATGGTGGCATTCAAGGCATTTCCACATCAGCAATGAGTCTAGGTATTCAGGTTACGATCAGATGTTTTTGCTCTCACTCCTGGGTTCTCTCAGGAATAGTTCTGAGGTTTCTTACCCTCTTACATCCTGCAGGTTGATCATACTCACTAGTATATGCAGGTTCTGCAGTGGAGCATCCGCCTCCCGTGGGTGCAGTATTTGGGTTGCCTCTGACAACATATGTTTCTTAGAAGAGGCATCCAGGGCATTCCGTGGTGGCTGTTGAACACCAACATTCTCACTACCCCATCCAGAGCTCACAGTAGTGACAGGTGCATTGTTTCTGAGCTGGGCCAGTCACCTTTGAGCGTTGGAAATCAGGAACCATGGTCCCCAGTAATGTTTTCAAATTCCATTAGTAAATATTTACATTTTGCAGAAGATGAACCCTTTCCTCTAAAATGGTGTTACTGGGGTTTTGTCCACAGTTAAAATTGAATTTACTGGCCTGCCTTCTGTAACCCTTTTAATGCAATAAAACACTTGCCTTCTAGGAAGGCATGGCATTCATTGCCTCACCTTGACTTAGGAAACATTGACCTCTATTCCAAAAAGGAGCCAAGAGGGAAAAAGGGGAATCGGGGTTGCCCCCACTCATAAATTGACAATATCACAAAAACCCTGACACCAGGACTTTTAATATCAGGACTCGTATAAATGCAATGGAGAGACAAACAATCAAAGTCCACTGCTACACCACCTATTTTTGAAACATTTTCTTGTTGGTGTGTTAAATGTATTTCACCCAGAATTCTTAACATAAAAATAAAGGAAATTCCTTGTAAACCTCACAAAGACAGTCAGTCAGAGCACTAAACGATGTCTGTATCAGTCATGTACACAGTACATCCGCCCACACTTAATACGGGTAAAAAAAAATGTGTTGAGAAAAGAATGACCCCTCACGGGCGCACCACCCTCGGGGCCACTGGCAGGTGTTCATAAGATTGTGCCCCTTTTCTCATAACAGGTAGTCATTCAATTCAGAAAAAAAGGAAGAAGAAAGAAAAGTGTCCAAAACAAACCAAAAATTGTATAAAGTGCAAAGGAGCAATGAGCATTCACTCCCTTTTGTGACAAAAAAGTGCGTAAAATCAACAAGCACACCTTTCGCACGACTTTTATTCAGAAATTGGGTCTGTTCTGTTGAACTAAAAAGGCTGGTAGCTAACTCCGCATAACATTACCTACAGCCAACATGTTTCACTGCCACTGAAACTTCCAGCAGATTCGTCAGGGCTTGACACTTTGTCACCGCACCAATGTTGGACACCTCGTACTCTGGGACTGTCAGATTGAAAGAATACAAAGATTAAAAACACCCAAGGGGCACCCCTCCGGACACACTGAGTCTATCCGAAATGTTAGAAAGCATTACCCTCTTGCAGCCAACTTTTCTCGTACCAGCTGAAGAGGAAAATGTATTGGCTCCTCATGTAAGCCTCAACTTAACCTGAATGGCCCCTACGATTGTTGCATCAATCTAGGAAAACGAAACAACGAAACAGCGTGTCATGGGTCGTGTTATATTGTATATGGTCACAGACTAACACACGAACATGCCCATACAGAGTAGAAACGTAAATACATATAAACAGTGACACTGTCTGCTTTACGCAAAATATGACCTTGGTATACCCAGTCAATCTTGGTATCCTGTAACAGCCCATTTATTCCATTCAGGAAGTACTGTTTCCATCAATTTCCCCATTCCGATCATGCCATTAGTTCACCTTAAATCTCATCTCTTAGCGCCCAAAACGACCAGCGTAATCATACTGTCACATCAGATTTCTCTATTTTTAGAACGAATGCCCATAAAAAATCAAAGAACCTAACATGGTTATTTCTTACTGGTATATAAATTAATTATAAATGAATACCAATCCAACAAGCATTTACAATGCAACAGTTTCGCCTTCGGAAAAGTTAGAGCTATTGGCATTGTAAATGACAAACTTTTTATTTATGTGTTGGTTTTGAAAACAGATAAATAAATGGCATTGTCATTTACAATGCCAATAGCTTACTCTGTCGCAAATGCAAGACATATTGCATTTGCACACACACACCCACACAAGAGCCCCTCACACACACCACACAAGAGCCCCCCACACACACACGCAAGAGCCTCCCACACACACGCAAGAGCCCCCCACACATGCAAGAGCCTCCCACACACGCAAGAGTCCCCCCACACACACACAAGAGCCCCCCACACACACAAGAGCCCCCCCACACACACAAGAGCCCCCCCACACACACAAGAGCCCCCCACACACACAAGAGCCCCCCACACATAAGAGCCCCCCACACACACACACAAAGAGCCCCCCCACACACACGCAAAGAGGCCCCCCCACACACACTCACGCAAAGAGCCCCCCACACACACTCACGCAAAGAGCCCCCCACACACACTCACGCAAAGAGCCCCCCACACACACTCACGCAAAGAGCCACACATACACGCAAAGAGCCCCACACACACACACATGCAAAGAGCCCCACACACACACACACGCAAAGAGCCCCACACACACACACACACGGAAAGAGCCCCTCACAGAGGTCAGGGGTGGCACAGAAGCAGAGTTTCACCAGCTGAGGCTCGGATGAAGCCTCTAGCATGAAATAGAGGGAGGGTAAGGGAGAAGTGATGAAAGAGAGGAGGAAAACGAGCGTGAAGGGAGAGCTGTGTACGTGGGGCAGGGGGTCAAACTTGGCCAGAGGTGGAGGAGGTGTACCCCAGACTCGAGGGAGTGTGTAAAACTGCAGCCTTAGAGGCCCTGCCGATAATGGAGCGAATGTTAGTCCAGTTGAAATGAACCTAAACTAAAATTCCTACAAATGCAAATAATTATTACAGGAAATGGGGCTCCTTGATGACATGAGTTATCAGCCGGTAAACAGGGTGCCACCTTCTTGACTTGTTAAAGATGTCATGCATTTATTCCACATGCGCGGAAACAAACTGCAAGATGAGACATTTCTTCCTGTTGTACAAAAGGAAATTACAGCCATGCCTGCTGTCAAGGATAACAAATGACTTAACTGGGAATGAGGTGACAAATAGGATGGCCAGGGAAAAGGACCTCGAAGCTGTCCGAGTCGCAGTTTCAGTTGTTAGACATACAGCTGTTATTCTTACAGAAACTACGCAACAACTTTCAGAATGGCAATGACACATCCAAGATAAAAATCTTCTACTCCTGGTTTCCAAGAAGAAAAAACAAGAAAGCTCAGAAACATCACAAACTATTTTTGAATATTAATTAAGTGTGAACCTTTCCACTGACGTTAATTCTGCAAACATCCAGGGGAATTGGACAAGACAGCATGCAACATTTGATCCATGACGCCATCACGCACATCCCACAAAGTTCGGATACTCAAAATAGTTAGGTAGCCAGAAGCTCATAACGATACTACCGGCCAAAACACAACATCCACTAACATACAACTTAACAAAACATCTAACAAAGATCATCTATGTAATAGACTAGCTTTCAAGGCTCCCAACAGCAATTCTTTCACCATAAGCCCACCACACCAATGCACCTGCAATAAGTACGAATTGACTCTAAACTGACAGCGTACAGACCTCTGCCCTTGTTCATTAAGCCCAACATTCTTTAAATCTGACACATTTCACATAACAGATCATCATTCCCTACACTGACCACAGAGGTGCCACAAATAAACAAGCAACGGGGGGGGGGGGTGATCTCACGCACACAAGCAACGAGGGGGGGGGAGCTCACGCACACAAGCAACGAGGGGGAAGGGGGTGAGGAGCTCACACACACCAGCAACCAGGGGCGAGGGGGGTGAGGAGCGCACGCACACTAGCAACGCGGGGGAGGGGGTGAGGAGCTCATGCACACAAGTCATCTCCCTTCTCTCCCACCAGAATTAATTATAATGCCTACTCGCAATAAGTTAGTCTGGTCTAAGGTGCGCGCCCTTTATCTCATGAGCTACTTTTGAAACACGGCTGGGGAATTTAAGCAGATTCCACTCTGCATTTAGGAAAAGAGAAAAACCTGTTTTTTGACATTTTTTCTTGAGATTATATATTCAAAATATAATGCAAGCTTTTCAATGGAAAAACAAGAGGGTCAAAAGCACAGAATCTCAATTTCACTGGCGCTCTGCAGCTAGGCCCCCTAGGATGTTGTTAAAAGAGTTAAAGCTTAATCCTGGTCAAACTACACTCGAAAATTGCTAGAGCAAAGCCTTCAGCAGCCTGCACAGGACTACTTCCACCCCAATAATGTTCTTTCCCGAAGCCAATGTGCAGGTAGAAACAAGAGGCCAGAGCTCGATTTTATTAAGCTATGGACAGTAGAGGCCCAATGAGTACCCCATTAGGGAAAGAGGGTAGGAGTAAGTTCCCTGCACTAATACTAAAAGTAGACGCCAAATAAACGAGCCCTCACACGGGAAGGTTCGCGAGGCAGCCATGGGTGTTTGACCACTACAGGCGTCAGCTGCTGCCATTTTTCTGTCTAGAACTTTGCATAAAAGGAGAAAAGTAACAATGTTCCGATGCTACTAATCTGATCAATAGTTGTGATGTCTGTTTTTAATTTAACAGCTATCGTGTCACTTGTCATCACAGTAAAGATCATTTTTTTTTTTTTAAGTTTGAAGTTTATTAAGGCATAAAGAGAAAAAGACAGGGCATGAAGAAACAATCAGAGGTTATAAAAAACAATAAAACTCTCTTACATCAAAAGAATATTTGAACAATAAAGGATGTGAAACAAAAAACAATGAAATTTGAAATTGCAGAAATATTGAGGGAGGGAAGAAAAACATGAGAGGCATACATCATATGGGTGATAACAAAGAATCAGAAATTAGGATGCATTAACAAATTTACAAATACTAAGATAAAAACAATTCACGGTGGTTTTTGAACTTCAACAGAACGTGGTGGAGAAAGGGGGGAAGGTCTGGCAATTTTAGATAAATATTCGGTGAGGGGGAGCCATAGAAGATCACGTTTAATTGCTAAAGAAATAGGGGAGATAAAATTAGTGTCTAGGCGATGATTGAAACAAACTGCGTTCCACCATGCAGAGAAAGAAACATCTTTAGCCTGTTTCCAATGTGTTGTAATATGATGGAAAGCAATGGCTATCAGGAGATCAAGTAATCTGTGTTTATGGTGGGATCCAGAAAGGTCAGAGGAGAGGGAGCCTAGGAAAATCTGAAGGACAGAAAAGGGGATAGTGAGTTGAAAAAGTTTTTGTATTTGGGACCAAACGAGATGCCAGAAATGGAGAATGGGAGGGCATTCAAAGAGCATGTGCTTCAGATCAGCCAGAGGGCAGGGACAGGACCAACAAGTGGGAGAAGTGTCTGGAGAGAAAGAGGATAAAATTACGGGAGTGTATAATGTACGGTTATAGATAAAAAATAAGGTTTGGGTAGTGTTGGCAGCTCTAGATGTGTTCTGAAGTTTAGACCAAATTTTATCCCAAAAACTAGGGAGCCAATTTTGAGACAAATCATCCTCCCATGCCAACTCAACTTTGGATTTAGTGCGATCAATAGATGTTTGAAGGGATTTATAAAGGAAAGATGCAGAAGGGGATTGGTCGAGAGCATTAGAAATGGAAAAATGAAGTTTAGGAATAGTATTGGTGGCAGGGAGAGAGGAAAGATACTGGGTAAGGGAGGGAAGAAGAGATAGATATTGTTTTCGAGAAGAGGAAGGTAATGAAAATTGAGTTTGAAGTAAGTGGAAGGAGAGAGGGGAAGAGTCAGAGATGAGTTGAGATATCCATTTTAAACCACGGGAGTGCCAAGTTTTCCAGTAGATTGAACGATTTTTAATTTTAAGAAGTTTATTATGCCAAATAGGTTGGGAAGAAGTAGAAGAAGTGGAGGGGTAGGTGGATATCAAATATGGCTGAAGAATAGAACGGGTATGAGAAATGATGGGAGATCGAAGAGAAGTGACGTTAGAGGAAAAGGAAAGAACTTCATTGAATTCATAAGGGTGAAGGAAAGATGATTCCAATGTCAACCACAGCGGAGGATAATATGGAAGATCCGAAGAAATCCAACGGAGAGCTTGTTTCAAGGAAAAAGCAGTATGATATGACTTAAAATTGGGGAATTTAACTCCGCCTAAAGATTTGTCTTTCTTTAAAGCAGAGAGGGCGATTCTGGATTTCTTGTCTTTCCATAAAAATTTCGATAAGATAGAATCTATTGATTTAAAATGATGATTGGGGATGCGAATGGGAATCATAGAAATAGTGTATAGGACCAAAGGGGCTAGCATCATTTTTATGGAATCCAGGCGACCCCACCAGGAAAGAAAGAGAGGGTTCCACCGATTGATGGAAGAGGTAAGTTTACTAGAAAGGGATTCAAAATTAAATTTGAGGGTATCAGAGAGACGAGGAGCGAACCAGACACCTAGGTATTTAATCTTAGAGGGTTGCCAGGAAAACCCGGAGGAATCAAAAAGATGTTTAAGACATAAGGGATTCAGTGGTAGTATTTCACATTTGTCCGCGTTAAGTTTATAGCCAGATACACTAGAAAAAACGGAGACTTGATTTAAGAAGGAAGGTAGGGTTGTTTGAGGGTCCGAGCAATAAAATAAAATATCGTCAGCGTACACCGACAGTTTAACTTGTTGTTGTTGGGGGGTAAATTGAAAACCGGAAATGCTCTCGTCAAGTCTAATTTTGGTTAAAAAGGGTTCTAAAGCTAAAATAAACAAAAGAGGAGATAGAGGGCATCCTTGACGAACTCCCCTTTGGAGGGGAAAATAATCAGAAGTGATGCCGTTGGCAAAGATGGAGGCATGGGGATTAGAGTAGAGTAACGAGATAAGAGAAATGAATTTAGATGGGAAACCGAACCAACGAAGAGCTTGGAACATAAAATCCCAGTTGACTCTGTCAAAAGCTTTCTCGGCATCAAGAGAGATGGCAGCCAATGGGGAAGTAAGGGAAGAGGCTCTACTTAAAATGTTAAAGAAAACACGAGAATTGTCTGTTGAGAGACGTCCTTTAACGAACCCAGATTGTTCCGGACCGATAAGGTCTGGTAGTAGAGGGTCCAATCTAAGAGCTATGATTTTGGCAAAAATTTTATAATCTGTGTTAACCAGGGAGATAGGACGATAATTTTTGCAGAGAGTATGATCCTTGTCTGGTTTGGGTATTAAACAAATTAAGGCTTCTTGGAAGGTACCACGGGAGGAACCAGAATCGACAAAAGACTGAAATAACAGGAAAAGTTTAGGGAGGAGAAGGGAAGAGAAATGATTATAGAATTCAATGGTGAAACCATCGGGACCTGGGGCTTTACCTTTACGTAGGATTGAAACGGCATGAGAGATTTCAGAGGGGGAGATGTCTAGATTTAACGCTTGAAAATCAACATGTGCAGATTGTGGGGAAGGAATATCTTGAAAATAAGCTAGGAGATCATCAGGATCAGGGATAGATTCAGGAGTGTATAGGTTTTGGTAGAAGGAGACAAATTGAGCCAGTATGTCCTTATCTTTGAAGAAGGAAATACCGGTTGGACCTTGTAATGATTCAATCTTTGTTTTTTCCTTGCGAATTTTAAGGTAATTAGCTAATAGTTTACCCATTTTGTTCTGTCCTCCGTAATAACGGGAATTACATTTAAGGAGAGTGTTTGATGCCGCATTAGTGGTAAATTTATTGAATTCAATTTTGGCAGAAATAAGTTCGCGAAGGGAGGAGTCAGAGGAAGAGTTATAGTAGGTGTATTCAAGTTTTTTAATTTTATCTAAAAGTTGAGTTGATTTGGCGATTGATTGTTTTTTCTTTTGAGAGACAAAATCAATGATAAAACCTCTAGCAGCTGCTTTGAAGGAATCCCACACCGTAACAAAGGAAGACCCAGGGAGATGATTGAGAGTAAAGAATTCAGAGGTAAAAGCTGTAAATTTAGTGGAGAAAATGGGGTCCAGGAGTAAAGAGTTATTAAACCTCCAACGTCCTGAGTGAGGAGAAAAGGGAATAAGGTCAATGTCAACAAAAACGGGAGCATGGTCTGAGATTAGAATGGAACCGATGTCCGAATGTGTGGCTAATTGTGCCAGGGGTTTGCTAAGGAAAAGGTAATCAATACGGGATTGGGAGTGATGTGTGGGGGAATAGAACGTGTACTCTTTAAGGTCAGGGTTACATAGTCTCCAAATGTCTACTAAAGCATAATTCTGAAGAGAGGCAATAAACTGAGAATGCATCTTAGAGGGAATAAACTTAACCTTGGAATTCCTGTCAAGAAAGGGGTCCAGAACTTGATTGCAATCACCACCAAAAATAACATATTTCTCATTAATTGTAACTAATTTGTCAGAAATAGCAGGCCAAAACAATTTATCAATGCCTGTAGGAGCATAAACATTGAAGATAACAATAGGAATTTTATCAATAAGAAGGTTAGTAATAACCCAACGGCCATGGTCATCGTTTTCATGGGAGACAACTGAAACATTTAACTTTTTATGACATAAAATAACAGTGCCATTTTTCTTACCCAAAGCAGGAGAATGAAAGACATGTCCTACCCAGCAACGCTTAAGTTTATTAGCCTCCTTATCAGAGAGGTGGGATTCTTGGAGGAGAGCTACATCAGCTTTGAGGCGTGTCAAGTGTGTTAGGACACGTTGACGTTTAATGGGGTTATTTAACCCCTTAACATTCCAAGTAACTACTCGGAATTTGTAACTTCAATAGAATGGTGTGAAAAAAGAATATATTGAAAAGTGAATATGAAAAGAAAGATAACAGTAATAGGCATGTAAGAAACAAGAGGTGAGAGAGAAAGAGAGCAGAGGAGAGGAAAGAGAGTGGAGTAAAGAGATAGGAGAGAAAGAGGTGAATAAGGGTTAGAGAAAGAGAACAGTAAAGAATAGAGAACAAAGCGTGTAGAAAGAATAATATCATAACAGATAAAAAGAGATCAAAAAAGGACTGAGGGATGACGACGCCAGAAGAGGACGACATCAACAACGGAGACTTACATCGTCGAACACCTGAGGAACCAGCGAAGGAACGAAATGGAGGGAAATATAAATACACCGGGATGCAGACACACGGGAAAAGGATCTGTAAGAAGGCAAAAGAGAAGAAGAAAATATTAAAAACACACATGGTAAAGTAATAAAGAGTAACATAAGAATAACATAAGAATATGGATGAGATAGACAGGGATGGAGAGCACTCAGTCAGACACAGGGATCAGAAACAACGAGAAAACATGGCAAAAAACAGACAAAACAGAACAAAATGGTCAGACGGGTCGTGCAGTGTCCATGCTCTCGGCTTCATGGCGACGCAGGAACTCTTCAAGGACGAGTGGATCTTCAAATGTAGTGGTTCTTTCTTTATAGGTGACCTTGAAGAGGCAAGGATGTAATAGACCATATCTGGCGCCAAGGGCTCTCAAACGAGGTCTCAAATCCAGGAACTGTTTCCGGCGGTCGGCTGTGACCTTAGCAACATCCTGAGAAAGGTATAATCTACGGCCCTCCCACATAACTTGTTTTTTAGCCTTGACTGCAGAAAGTACTTGGAGGAGATCAGTGTATTGAAGGAACAGCATGATGACACCTCGAGGTTTATCAGAAACTTTCGGGCCAAGTCTGTGCGCACGTTGAATATTCAGAGAGATGGAAGAGGGAAGGTCTAGGATTTTTGGTAGAAAAGTTTGAAAGAAGGCTGTTGGATTAGACCCCTCTGTAAGTTCCGGAAGATTATAGAGGCGTAGGTTGTTTCTCCGGTTGCGATTTTCCAACTCCTCCGACTGTCGTTTTAGGAGAGAGACATCTTTTTCCAAGAGCGAAATTTTTGCACATGAGGTATGAAGAGTCTCTGTCGATTGTTCCACCAAAAGAACCCTTGATTCCAACGTGGACCACTTGTCATGTAGAAATTGTAAGGTTTTAGTAGTTTCGGCCATGAAGGGTTTAAGTGCTCGAAGTTCCTCCAGAATAAGATCCATGGAAGCAGAATGTGATGATGAACCTGGAGATGGAGGATCTTTTTTCAAACGTTTCGTCGAACCAGGTGGTAAAAGCTTACTAGTTGAAGTAGTTTTAGGAATTGCGCCGTGAGTAGCGTTAGGTTTGAGAGAAGTGGGATCATCCATATTAGGAGTTGTGGAATCAGAGTCTGAGGAAAGTTGTGGCTTATTTTTTGATGCTGTAAGCTTGAGAGTACGGAGTTTCCCCATATAAGGCAGGAGAAGTAAATACAATGCTACCACAATGTGCTGAGGAGAAAAGTGTTGTAAATAGGAAACAAAAGGTGGTTTTATAGTGGAAGCACCAAAAAACGTGTATTTACTGCACAAAAAACGATGAAATGCAAGAAAAATAGTTAATTAGAGCAGTCAATAAACATATAACTTTTCCTCAGGTATAGCTAATAAAGTTCCGTGGATATAAACTGTCTCCTCATGTCAAAGAGTTTTACACGAAAGCGCTGAATGTAACAGGAAATGTTCAATGAGTGTTAAGCAAAGCAGCGCGCCACTTTATTATGAGGAGATTATCATCATGAGCCATGAGGGAACATTGATGAAAAACGATGTGTAAATACTGGTATTAATTCGAAGAACCAGCAGTGAAATTCACAGATTGAAAGTAGCAGAGCAGAAAAGGGCGTTTTTAAGGCAATTGGTCGGTAGAAATAGCAACCGCATTGCATATGCTGAGGTAGATAGGCGGCGCTCGCTGTGAAGAGAGCGCGCGGCAAATGCAGGAAATGGCGGCCGCCGAGGAGGTGAATAGCGTCACTTACGGAATATTCGCATTCCGACGGGGTAGAGAAATGCTGCTCGGCTCTCCGTGTTCAGCTCATGTTCCGATGCGCAAAAATGGTATTTGCGCTCACCAAGGTCCGGTGTGAGCGAAGAAAGTCGCCGGCTCCGGTGGTCGACTTACGGAGCTCCGGTGCTAAGCCGCCATCTTGTGCGGCGTTCAAGCCACGCCCCCCACAGTAAAGATCATTTGAATTAGATTTTTGGCAGGAACGTGGTTTATTCTCACTGATACTTTTCTAATGGGCCAACACAGACATTCATCAAACTCTCAACCTTCTTCAAACTGATATTGTTTCCATTCATGTTTTCGTTGGGGTGGTTTAGGGTAATGTGGTTGAATATACCCTATAAATCACATAATTTACATCTTGTGCGAGAGAATCTATTGACTGGTGTAAGCGAGAGCCATTCAGCTCAGACTGCCAGAGCAGATTGATGCGAGTTCTCAAGAATGCACAGCGCGTTTAGATCTTCATCTTGAGACCATACACGTAATGTGAAAAACATATCAAAAAGCGGCGTGATGTTATAAACACATGTCGCGAGTAAGTATTCCAGAGGGGCTGCAATGGCAGTTTACGATGCAGCGTGAGCACTTGACAACGCGCAAAGGCTAACACCGTTACAAAAGGGGATTTTCAGCCCAGGGAAAGAGTGAATCCCACTCTGTCCACACACTATGATTCATATCCACAGGACGAGAGGGAAAGCAAGAAACACAACTCCCTTTTTACGGCTAAAATGCAAAATAAGCAGTTTAAGTCATGCGTACTGGGCACGCATTAAGAGAAAACTCGGGGGCAGAGTGCAGGAGGATTACGAAAATCTGATATTTCTGAGGTAATCTCCCCCGCCACTTCCTCTGCCAAAGTGCACGTGAAATAAAGTGAACCAGAAATGCTTTTATTCTGCAATTATATTTTGCACACAGTCGAGGCAGAAGTCTTCCCGTGTAATATGCGCCCATGCATTGCATCGCCTTCACGTGCCCCCTCCTTCCCAACTTGGCACTAGCCAAAGAAGCTGGACTGTGAGCGTGAGAAATGTTGACATGTTAACACAAGCATTTACAAGTACCTGTAGGAAAATAAAAAACTTACCTCCGGGAGTCGGCTCGGAGTAGGGAGCGGGTCAGGTCTGCGTCCTCACAGGGAGAGCCGTCCGGCTGGTGGGAGGAAGGATGCCGAAGAAAGAAAAAAAAAAATAAACACGCCCACCGCCGCGATGACGATCAGAAAAGGGTGGAGAGGGAAGAAATTGCGGGAACGCCCATGAATCTGGTCCGGCCATGACGGACAGATCTCTGTTCCAATGGCTAGCCTCCATTTATGGAGCTAGCCAATGGAACAGAGGGCGGATTCCCAAGCCACATAGTATTCTCATTAGGTTTTCGCCGGCGCGAAAAGCTGCGCAGTGCGCAGCTTTCACTTAGGCGAAACCTAAAAACAGGGTGCAGAATATCAAAGACCTTACATCTTTGGCAAACACTGTCCTGTGTCATTCAAGGTTCAAGGGCCCGCACCTCTGTAGGCCAGCGTCTACAGGACCCCAGGATTTTCAATATAGACATTATATTATTGGTTTTACAGCGCAATTAGCATAATCCTTATGCCAGCAACAATCTTGCCCAGCATAGATGTGCTATTTAAAGAGCCTTCTCAATACCGACAAAAGGGCGAGCTCCAGTGACTTAATCCCTGGTGTCGTATCACCACACAGGGAGGGGAGGCCAAGATGGATACAAAAGAGCATAGAGGCGGACTGACAGGTTAGGGTATAGTCATAGACATTACTTGACCCTATTCCATTCTATAATCTCATTAAGCCCCTGTTGGTCACTTTTTTCTCTGTAAATCCAACGGGCTTCTTTTGATAACAGTACATTCTCTGTTATTCGGATTACCATTCACCATTTCAAGAACTGTCCAAGTAAAATTGTGCTTTTCTTTAAAACACTGCTGGACCAATTTAGTTGTGAGTTTGCCTGCCCTTATAGTACTAAGATGTTCTTGTACTCTCACCTTTATTTTCCTTGATGTTGTTTCGTATTCCTAGATTGATGCAACAATCGTAGGGGCCATTCAGGTTAAGTTGAGGCTTACATGAGGAGCCAATCCATTTTCCTCTTCAGCTGGTACGAGAAAAGTTGGCTGCAAGAGGGTAATGCTTTCTAACATTTCGGATAAACTAAGTCTGTCCGGAGGGGTGCCCTTTGGGTGTTTTTAATCTTTGTAGTCGTTCAATCTGACAGTCCCAGAGTACGAGATGGCCAACATTGGTGCGCTGACAAAGTGTCAAGCCCTGACGAATCTGCCGGAAGTTTCAGTGGCAGTGAAACATGTTGGCTGTAGGTAATGGTATGCGGAGTTAGCTACCAGCCTTTTTAGTTCAACAGAACACACCTAATTTCATAATAAAAGTTGTGCCTGTTGATTTTAAGCACTTTTTTGTCACAAAAGAAAGTGAATGCTCATTGCTCCTTTGCACTTTATACACTTTTTGGTTTGTTTTGGACACTTTTCTTTCTTCTTCTTTTTTTCTGAATTGAATGACTACCTGTGATGAGAAAAGGGGCACAATCTGGTGAACACCTGCCAGTTGCCCCGAGGGTGGTGCGCCCGTGAGGGGTCATTCTTTTCTCCACACATCATTTTTACATGTATTAAGTGTGGGCGGATGTACTGTGTACATGACTGATACAGACATCACTTAGTGCTCTGACTGACTGTCTTTTTGAAGTTTACCAGGAATTTCCTTTATTTTTATGTTAAAAATTCTGGGCGAAATAAATTAAACACACCAACAAGAAAACATTTCAAAAATAGGTGGTGTAGCAGTGGACGTTGATCGTTTGTCTCTCCATTGCATTTATACGAGTCCTGATATTAAACGTCCTGGGGACAGGGTTTTTAGGAAACATTGAACCTGTTTATTAAAGTACAACACTTGTTGAGGACCAGTGCATACTAGCTGTAAGCAAGGTCTAAGATAGAATAATAACTTTCACTATATTGGATTCTGGTAAAAATAGCTTTAGCTCCATGATTTAAATGAATTCTGTTAAAAACTATATATGAGACAAGCATTTTGTAATGACCAGTGATTTTTCTGGCGAGCTCTAGTTCACTTCTTGATATCTAATTGTCTCCAAGAGTATGCAATGGCCGATTTTGAAAGAACAATGTATAACATTTAAGCCATCATTCACAAATAAACACATTAGATTGCTCGTTTTCAAGAAAGCATTTGTAAGTCATATGATAGCTCAACATAGATGGGGTGAATCTAAGTAGCTCAATAACCATGCATGTAGCATATTCCTTTTTTGCTGCAACTGTAAAGATTGTTTTTCGAGCATTGTCCTTGCTCTTTCACTTTATCGCTGTGACTATCTCTGAAAAGCGTGGTCTTTTTCTAATTATTAGTTTCTTGCCACCACAGCTGTAGTCTTGTGCTCCCATTCCTACATTGATACATGCATTACCTCGTCAAATAACCACCTTAGAGAAAACATAAAACATGTATATGCTCAACACACCAATATTTTTCAGTGAAAATATAATGCCAGGCTTAGTGGCTATGGTTTGTTTTTTCTTTATTTCTTCTTTTTGAGAGACTTTAATGTTCTTGTGTGAAGCAGCGCTCTGTGGTACAACTGAGGATATGGGCTGTAACCACTCTGAGGAACAGTTTCTGTTGAGCAGATCCAGAGGGGATTGGTGCATGTAGGAGTTGTAAATTGCCTACTTCTGTTGTATCTTAAAGTGCGTTTTGTCCTAGGTAGCTTCCTTTATTTCTCTGTTCTTCTCTCGCAGGTTCCGCGATTACTGCGAGAAGGCATACAGCATCCTTCGTCGGCATGGACAGCTCTTCTTGCACCTCTTCACCCTCATGAAGGCAGCTGGACTCCCAGAGCTGAGCTGCTCCAAAGACATTCAGTATCTGAAGGTACAACAACAAGGTCAAGGGCTCAAGGGGCTAGGATTTGTTTTTAAGATCCGTAAGCTCTATCTGTGCCTGTGTGTGTGTGCCTGTGTGTGTGTGTGTGTGTGTGTGTGTGTGTGCATGTGTGTTAGTTTAAGAAGATGGGTGTTTATTTGCACAATTTGTGTATGCCCTTGTGCTTGCACATGGTATGACTGTAGGATTGTTTGCTTACGTGCATAGGTTTTGATGATGTATATTCATGTTTGAGCAGCATCTGACAGTAGACTTCTTTTCAAACGTTTTTGTTGTGCATTTTTATAATATATTTGTATATTTTGAATGGGATCTGAACACAGGGACCAAAGGTATTTGCTTCAGCCTCACCATAATGTGAGTTTGAGCAACCTTTTACTGGAAGTTGGAATGTGTTTGTACAAGTCTGTGTTTGCATGAGTTTAGTGCTGTGTTTCCCTTAGATAAGTTACTGATGTAACGGATTATGATGCCCCTCTTCCAAAAAATATGTTGAGGGACCCGGAGTGTCCCATACCTCACATCTAAGAATTAGCCTTGGGCCTCCTGAAGTGTTGGCTTTGACTGTAAATGTGTAGTGCCTCTGTTTGCATGGGCTTGGATCCTTATATCTCTATTACAGGATACCTATGGATTTTAAGAACTCTGAATAGCTCCACCTGATAGTGAGAGCTCAGAACACCTTTGCAAGAAAAATGTTCTTTTTTGTTTTACATACCTATCCAGTAACAGCTACTTCTTTTAAAGCTAGACCATTCTGATCTTACTGTTCCAGAGGACACAGCTCACACTGCCAGAGTGAGGATCCCTAAATCGGGTCTCAGACATATTTTCACAAAAAGAAATTCTTTCCAGTTACACTTTAACTGTGCTTCATTGGTTATCCTTTAAAGCCTTTAACCTTTCTCAACCGCTTTTGATAGGGCTTTCTTACATTTTGTGATATTTTGTTTTAATTTATTTTCCATTTCAAAACACAACATCGATGGCTTTAAAAAATTGGGATGTGCCCTTTATGTGGCAAGCAAATGTATAAAAGATACCCACATCTTCCACCAGCCCAGTTTTCACATTCTTCCAGAACATTGGTGACACTGAAGAGTAAGAATTCTGTGGGACAGAGAATGTTCTGATCCTCAATAAAGTCCTCAGCTGATGGGTCTCCATCAAAGACAAGGCTAGGAAGTTTCTTTCTCCACCACAGGGTTGGTAAGGGCGTCTTGTGGCACTCCCTTTCTGATGGATTCTTCTCCCCATAGAATTCTCACTTTACGAATATTCACAACAGCTAGATGATCCAGAAGCATTTTTCAATGGCTCTCCAGATAGTGCGCCATAATTCTAGTAATGACTCCAACCACCCTAAAAGTGACATCCCCACCCCATATATGTTGCCACATGGCGTCCGTTTGTATTTCTGTGCCTTACTGACGCATGCCTTCTTTGGCTTCACAAAATCATCTAAGATTATTAAAAAATACTTATTCAGCTGACTAGTGAAATGTCACTTCCTAAAATCTCACGGGTCATACCATGTCAACATCTTAAGTGAATACCTGTGTCTAAACTTCACAACATCTGCTGGTTGTGCCTAGTGCCTAACCACAATCTGACTTCATGAATTGGAGGAGTTTGACTGATTAAAAGTCACATTCAAGACACCTGGATACACATTTTTGGAACTGTGTGGAGATTGGAAGTAATCCTCCCATGTGTGTTCAGGACTATCTCCCACACAGATTGTGCATGAAGTGTTGTTTTTTCACAACCGTCATTAGATTGTATGGGCAGGAAGGAATCAGGAAATATTAATGATTATTGTGTTTTTGTTATTTGTTTGATGTGTTTTATGTGTGTTCCAGAAAATATAAAGTTTCGGTTTGAAAGTTAACTTGGGGTAGATTTGTGAGTGCTCAATTAATGAAGTAAAAAATCTGGGGACTAGGTTTTTGTGTTTTCCCTACAAAGAAATGTGGATCTTTTCCCACACATTTATGTTTGTTCCATAGTGCCTAATCACAATCACTTCATATGCGATACTAGTTTGTCCATGAACCTGAAGGTAATCAGGAAGCAGATAGTTACGTTTTTGTTGGAATTTAAGCTCTGCTACTCCCCCTAGAGACAACCATAGCTCAGATTTCTACCACACACGAGTAAGTCCCCTGACAGAGCTCTGCTCTGACCTTTCAAGGAGCATTAAATGCAGGGGCGGCTGTCCGGTAAGGCGGAGGAGCCTCTGCCCACTGCTCTGAGAGCAGGAAAAAGGAAAAATAAAATGATAATAACCCCCGGTAATATCATTTTATTTTTCACTACGGGCTATGTTAGGGTGGGGCTGGGGTCATCTTGGAGGAGTGGTTTTCACTCCCTAAGCATGAAAAAACAGTCATGCACAATTTGCTTGTTCCCCACCAGGGTGCATTACACAGCCTGGTGAGGAACATGCGCAAGGCTTCCATTCCCCCTCTGAGCCCAAACCCATGGCACTCAGACCAGCCACAATGCTGCATTGCAGTGTTGTGATTGGCTTAGTGGAAGGAGCGTGTGTGCTTTCTGCTTCTGCTGAAGCTGAGAAGGCGGCTTGGGAAGGGTCCGAAGCGGAGGAGAGACGGCAGCTGGCAAAAGGTAAGTGTTTTTTTGTCTTTATTTTGTCTGAAACAGTCTACAAAATGTTACATTACATTGTCGACGATGTACAGTCAAAGTTGTCATCCACAAAATCGTTGACGACCAGACCCTCATCGTTGATGTTGACAGCTACACCGTCAACAATTGCACCTTTGACAGTGGAGACACTTCTGTTAAGGACGTTGGTGCTATCGAAGACACCACCATCAAAGAATACATTTTTTGGACCTCTACTTTCATTATTGAAGATATCAACAATGCCATTAGTTCAGATTTTACAATCTCACCAGAAAGAGGAGGCAAACAATTTGCCTCCAACACAACTTAATGTGAAGTATGTGGAGAGGACTTAGAGGAAACTATTATTTTTCAGGTTCTGCTTTCCAACAAGATTACATTCCTCATGTTTCAAGATCTTACCGCCAACGCAGACAGTCTGAAGTAGTTCCGGTGCTTGTAGACTGTTTATCTACATTGCAGTAAATGACTGCAACTTTTCAAAAGTTATTGCCACAACAACCACCTAACAATGCACAACAACCTAATCCTTTACCAGATAAACCTCCTCCACAGTAGTCGCTTCTACCTCCTCCACCTCTAGGAGAATCACCTAGAGTTGTTCAGCGGCTACTGGTCCCACCAACCCCTGAAGATATGGCTTATGATGGCTGCAACTAATCCATATATTCTGATGATGAAGATGGTGAACTTCCACAAGATGTTATGGAAGATGATATTGAGACCACAAAGGAAGGAGAGGATGCACCCATCCTCCAGATCAGACAGAAGATATTTCCATATTTAATTCTCTTATGAAAAAAGCTCAGAAGTTTAATATTCCAATGAAGACCACAGATATAATGTTTCCTTCAGAAAAAGAAGTGCAAACTTGGAGACCTGTGAGAGCCATACCAATTATAATTGTTTTGGGGTGGGAAGGTCTCAAGTTAATGAAGACTCCAGCTATAGTTCCGGATACTTTGCATGGACAAAAATAATAAAGATCCAGAGTCAGCTCCAGCTTCTCTCACCGGGCACACTAAACCGGATTGCATTATATCTACTCAGCAGCTCAAAGAAGATCTGAAATCCATTTACACCATCACCCATCCCTCCAGATAGCGACAGTAGACGTATTGATAATTTAGGCATAAGAATCTCATCTATGGCAGCAACCTCCATCATGTCAGCTAACACATAAGCAATATTAGAGTGTTATGATCTCCAGATGTGGCATATTATTGCTTTCTTGCTTGAACTCCGACCAGAGGATAAGAGGGAGACAGTGAGAGTTATCCTTAAGGAAAGAGTATCCACTTCTTTCATTATTGATGCAGCAATGGATGTATCCAATACAGGTTTTTGTCAACTTGCAGGAGGAACAGTGTTAAAAAGGCTAGGTTGGCTAAAGTCCACAACCTTCCATCTGGAGGTGCAATCAAAGACTGTGGACATCCCCATCGATGTCCTTGCTCTTTTTGGCAAATGTGGAGGAGGCTCTTCAGGGCCTAAAAAGAGAGATGCTGCCAAGGCTTGTGGTCACCTGCCGTATTGCAGATTTGTATCTTCCAATTTTTGTGTCTTTCGAAGATCAGAAGATTTTAAGGGGGGATTCAGTCAACATGGAAACAGTCATATTATCGTAAAAGACAATTTGGATATTATCAAGGATACTCCTATAACCATAGTCGAAGACAGCCTTATGGAAGATCATCAGGAAGAAATATAAATGCTCCCTAATTATGCACCAATTTCAAACAGAAAAGAGCTTGATTCTCTGCCTTTGCCCACTTTCCCATCCTGTAAACTACAGTTAGGGGTAGCATTTTCCAGTTTGCTCTCAATTGGGAGCTTATAGCATTGGTCAAGTGGGTGGGACAAACTGTAATTTCAGACCATACATTGGAGTTCATTCAGAGGCCCCTTGTGAACCCACCCAATATAGAGCATCATCTACATCTGTAGGAGCTTCAGCAGGAAACTCTTACTCCTCCTCAAAGGATATTTAGAAACTGTCCCCAAATCAAGAGAAACCAGGAATTTTACTCTTTTTTTTTTTCCTGGTGTCAAAGGAAACTGGTCATTGATGACCAATCTGGGATCTTTGACAACTAAATAAGTTTCAAAAGAAGCAATCTCTCCGAATGGTTACCCTAGAGAAAGTCCTCTTGATGATGTAAGGAGGAGATTTCGTGACCTCCCTAGATCTTCGGGATGTGTATTTCCACATATCCATTTATCAATGACACAGAAAACACCTACGATTCCTAGTGGCAGGGCAGCATTTTCAATGCAAGACTTTCTTTTGGGCTCAGCCCTGCAAATTTTTACCAAACATCTCACTCCATTAGCTGCCTTCGGGACGCAGGTAGGTCGTCAGGTGTTTCCACACTTTCATGACTGGGTCTTCAAGGCACCATCAAAGAAGGAGGCAAGAAGGTCTATGTTGGTCATCAGGATGTCTGAGAGAATGGATCTCACATTGAACAGAGAAACAAACAAACATCGAGTTCCTAGGTGCATTACTTGAAACACAACAAGAAAAGGCTTTTCCGTCACAGGAAAGGGTGAAGAAGTTGCAAACTGTGGCAAAGAAAATCTCTACGAAACATTTTAACAGTGAGGCAATACAAATGTCTGCTGGGTATAATGGCATCATGCATAGGCCTTGTTTGCTTTTGCATACTTCGCATGAGGCCTGTTCAACAGAAGCTTGACTCACTTTGGAAGCAAGTCGAAGGATATTGGGAAAATACAGTGCAAGTCACAAGAAGGATGAAACAGGCACTGCTGTGGTGGATTTCCTCCATTTACCCTGATCCCCAGGATGCTAAGGAAAGTGAAGGTAGACCATTGCACCCTGATCCTTTTTGCCCCAGTATGATCACACCAATATTAGTATAGAGGGCTGCTGCAGTTCTCAACACGTCCAGCCATTCCTCTGAAAATGAATCCCATGGTATTTTCCAGACATCATGGAGAAATTCTCTATCACAATCCCAAGTGTCTGAACTTGACAGCATGGTACCTGACCACCTAGAGTTTGTCCATTTGGGTCTGTCGCAAGAGAGTAGAACGATTTTGGCAAATGCTTAAGCTCCAGCTGCCACAAAGACCTACAACACCAGGCATAAGCATTTCGGTATATGGTGCAGGAATAATGGTCATCATCCACTGAGAATAAAATCCAGCAAACAGTGGGCTTAAATACTCTTCAGTCAGGTTCCATCATGCTGAAATCTGGAGATTTAGGAGAACTGAGCATTCCGACTCTTATTTGTTCTCCCAAAGAATCATAAAATTATTTATGACAGGACTCTTTAGAGCATTTCCACTACTTCAGCAACCACCAGTTCCATGGGTACTTAATACTGTCCTCAGCCAAGTGATGCTGTCTCCTTTTGAACTTCTACATAAGGCACATCTAAAATTTGTTTAATGGAAAACGGCACTTCTGGCTTTGACATCTGCAACGAGAGTGGTGAAAGTCAGGCATTCACCATCAAAGAACCTTTCTTTAGGATTGCAAAGGACAAGGTAATTTTAAGAACCAACCCTGAGTTCATTCTTATTTTCCTGTGAAAGGGTGTATTGAGTTCCGATACTATGGGTTCGATACATAGGTGATGTGTTCACATTATGAAAAGGAGATAGAGCCAGGCAGTTTGTAGAAGACATACACAAACACAATCTCAAACTTACCAGTGAGATTAGCAGTACTCAAATTGATTTCCTTGCTGTACGAGTTCTCATCAAGGACTCGAGAGGGACAATTACAGTGTCCAGTAAAGTTCACTCACAAAATATCGCTTCTGGAAATATCAAGATACAAAGATATGGTGACATACATATCGATGTGAAAAATATTGTCACCCTGTACTTTAGTAAGTACAAAAATATAAAAAAAAATATTGTCACTAATTTTGGGCCCCATTGTGATGTCTGATGGCATTCCGTCTGACATTTGAGGTATCGGTCCGACCGCCGCATCATGATACGGGCGGTCTGACCTATGCCTGCAGGGGGAATCCACTCCGCCTCCAGCAAGCTCAACGAGCCCGTTGGGGTGGGGGTGGATTGTAATCTCCAGAATGGAGGCATTGCCTGCTCAGGCACCGTAGTGGGCATTACGATGCATGTTCCCGACAGCCTGTCTATGCTGGTCCAATCGCCATAGAAGGGCTGTCGGAAACGGACTTTAGGGGACCCTAGCAGGGCCCGACCCCCGCAGCCTCCACTATGAGCCCTAGGGGACACCTGTGGTGCCCCCCAAACATCCATGCATCGTGGCAGTCACCACATGGTGCCTGCCACATACTGCATGGATGTTTAGAAAGTGCATATTTCCTATTTCAGCTTGTGCTGCAGCCCGCAGCACAAGCCGCAGTAGGAAATATGCACTTTATGACTGCTGTGTAGGCGGTTGCATCCAAATAAGGGAAGCAGGACCACAGACTCCTTGTTGGCTGGTCCCCTTTCCGATTCGATGCCGCCATCTTAATGGGCCCATAGTTGTATAAGATATTGTTTTTTAAATATATATTTACATTTAAATAGTAAATATATTTAACCCTTAAAGTGCTGCCGTCGGCCAACGGTCGTCACAAGCACTACCTTGCCAGTGCTGCGCACGACCGTTGGCCGACGGGTCAGCCTTCGTTATTCGAACGTTCAGCACTGGGCGCTGAACGTTCGACGCTCGGAAGGTGTTAATAATAACATTAATATAATAAAAATATAAAATATGTAATATGTATTTAAAAAAATATAACATTAAACTTATTTAAAAAAATTAAAAACACAAATATATTAAAACATACATAAATTTACATATATCTAGTTAAAAAATGATGAAACAAATAATTTTAATTTCTATTATAATTTACTACGTTTTTAAATAATTTAAAAATATAAACAATAAATATATATATATATACACACACACAAATACCCAATAACATACACATTTTAAAAACGAACCATTTTATTTACAAATTAGTAAGCAAACACCATTAAGAATTGCAAATTACTGAAATTAGTTTACACTTTAAAAACAATAACTAAAAATATATAATTTTAAATAAACAAAAGTATGATATGAATTGTACCAGTATAGAATAAACTGTAAAAATGTTACGTTTAATACATATGCTAGTCCCACTACAATGTATACAAAAGTACACAAACTATTCAACTAAAGAGGAATACAATGTACTAGTTCCATGTCACGTGCAACAGTAGGAACACTTTTACATTACACAGGGTTAATATTTACTATGTCCACTCCAGTCAGTGCAACAGTAGGGAAAATGTTGGATGGCGGAGGGGTAAATTGTACTATTCCCACTAAAGTCTGGCAACAGTAGGGAAAGTGTTGGATGGCGGAGGGGAAAAATTTACTATTCCCACTCCACTGAGTGCAACAGTAGGTAAAGTGTTAAATGGCGGAGGGGTAAAATTTACTATTCCCACTCCAATCATTAGGCAAAGTGTTGAATTGCGAAGGGGTAAAATGTACTATTCCTACCTCAGTCAGTGCAACAGTGCAACAGTAGGGAATGTGTTGGATTTCGTAGGGGACCCCTGTCCTGAACTTAAAAAAAATTGATATAAGAGGGCAGGGTAGAGATATAAAAAATAAATTAAAATGAAATTCGACAACTTTTTTCGTGATTTTACTGGAGTCTCTGCCACCTTTATTATTAATATATATGGGGACGGGACATCAGTAAGGCGGCCCTCCTCCCCGAGGCTGTTGCCGCCCTGGGGTCCTCATTCCCCCAGGGCCCAAAATTTGTTAAGCGGAGGGAGGGAGGGGCATGTGGCCCCCTCCCTAAGCTGTTTTTGGCCCTGGGGACCCTTTCCCTTGGTGCGCTTTCCTGAGCCGTTTTCAGCCCTGGGGACCCATTCCCCTTGGCCCAATATATTTAAAAGGGGGAGGTGGCGCCCAGTCCGCTCCACCATTCCTATGGGTTTTCGGCCCTGAGGACTTCATTCCCCAGAGTCAAAACTAGTTATTAAGAGTAGGGGGCGCACAGCCTTCCTCTATGAGCTCTTTTCGGCACTGGGCTGGAGCAATGCTGGCTCCCGCACCATACAGGGAACCAGCTGGGGCCGCGGCTCCCTGGGACTCCCCCGCAGCCCCGTAGGTGTGCATGGTGGGTGCCCTGAGTGCGCACCGGGACACCCATCTATTATAAAGACAGACCCCGGGGGATGTGGCCCCTGGTGCCATAATAAGCTTGGGGAGCGGTATTGTGCTGCCCTCCTTGTCCTTAAAATAAATATTGCCCTGAAGGTTGGGGTCCGCAGGGCATTATAAGGCTCTGGGGGGGCACATAGCCCCCTTCCCTTTAACAAAAAAAATAGACCGCCCTCTTGAATAGTGTCCCTGGGGCTTACTAAGGCTTGGGAGGGGAGTCATATGGCCACCCACCCCTTGCATATCATATTTGGCCCCAGGGGATGAGGTCCCCGGGGCTTAAGAGGGCTTTGGGGAGAGGGGGCCACACGGCCCCATCCCCTTTTAAACAAGGCATGACCCCAGGGTATTGGGACCCCTGGGCCTTTAAAGGCTTGGGAAGGGGGGCCACGCGGTCCCCTCCCCTATTTAACTTTAGACCCCTGGGATGGAGTCCCCGTGGCCTAATTAGGCTCAGGGAGGGGGCCGCGTGCCCACCTCCCTTTTTTAAATTACTTAGCCCCCAGGTATGTGGTGCCGGGGGCCCAATAAGGCTCAAAGAGTGGGGCTGCACGCTCCTCCCTTTTTGTATCAAATTTGGCCCTGGGAGTGTGGACCCACGGCCCAAAAAAGCTTGGGGAGAGTGGCTTCGTGCACCATCCCTTTTGATATACATTTTGGCCTGGGGGGATGTGGTTGCAGAGGCCTGATTAGGCGGCTTAGAGAGGGGGTGCCGCCCGCCCCCTCCTTTCCATTAAGTAATTTGCCCTGGGCCCAATAAGGCTAGGAAAGGGGTCTTCATGTCCCCTGCCCTTAGATTTTGGAACCAGGGATGGGGTCTTCGGCCCAAGAATGGTTTGGGGGAGTGGGTCCATGCTGCCCATCTCCCCTTTTTTTAAATTGTATTTGGCCCTAGGGTATGTGGTCTTCAGCAGAGACGTTTTAAGCCATGGGAAAATTGGGCTCTGGCCCAGGACCCCAGCCTTTCAGGGGGCCCCTGATTGAGCCAGCTCTAATCTGTAGAGAGTCTTGCTCTGATGACCTTGAATGATACTTAAACAGATTGTTTTAAATCCCTTTTTCTTTTAATTGTTTTTTACTGTTGTGATCAGTGAGAGTCTGTTATAGACATTTTGCAGAGAAATGTTGTCTTTATGCTTCATTCAACATCCATAAAAAAGTGTCTTTCAGTTCAAAACAGGACCTGACATATGGGAAATGGGAGGCTGTCACAGAGATTATTTGCAGTAATATTAGTGAGCTGCTGCTGCTGTTACAATAATGAAAACAAGTTATTATCCCTGAATATTAGATGTACACACAATCAGAATTTGTATGTGCATGTGCACTGTCAGTGACTTGGCCAAAGAGGACATGAAAGAGCTGAAATTGGATCATACATTTAAAAGCTTTTCCGAACAGGGGTCCCCAAAATATGTTCAGCCCAGGCCCCCAAAATCCTTAAGATGTCCCTGTCCCCAGGACACATCAAGGGTCGGGTAGGGGGACTACAAGCCCCCTCTTTTGTTTAATTGTATTTGACCCTGGGAGTAGGGTACCCAGGGCCTTATCATTGTTGGGGAGGAGGCCACACGCCTGTCACCTTTTAATTGGAACTGGCCCTGGGCTGGGGTCTCAAGGGCCAATTATGGTTTGAGGAGGGGGCTGTATTCATTTTAAAAAGTAAAAAATAAATTGTTATGTGTAAAAAATATTTTTAAAATGTAAATAATACAAATACTGTAACAAAATAAAAATCATTCATTTACAGTAATTTTTATATATAATAATATAAAAAATTTAAACATGGAAAAATATGAGAGATTTGTTACAAAATGTTAAATGTCTATGTAAAACCTCGCAAAAATGTACATTTACAATTTCATGAAAAGAGTTCTTCAAAATAAAACATGTTTGAACATCAGTAAAATGTTCGAATTAACTTTTTTTATTTTAAAAAAGTTTAAAAATAATAAATATGGAAATTTTTTAATAAGAACGTGAAATTAAACTGTATTACCTCAAAAGTAACCTACATATTCAAACTAAACACTGTGTATTTAACTTACATAAACAATTTAAATCCCAAACTTAACCGCTGCAGCAATTCCGCCGCAGTGCTGCGGTTTAGCCGAGTGGGTGGGCCGTGGCGGCCAACTGACGTGCGCTGCACTACCGAGGTAGTGCGCATGACGGCCGTTGGCCGTCAGAAGCAGCGAAGGGGTTAACCACATTAGAAAAAGTGTTAGTTTGGTGGGTTAGATTTACTATTCCCACACAAACCTTATCCACATTGGGGAATGTGTTGG